>NC_140993.1:265420270-265746933 GCF_052327205.1 Somniosus microcephalus
GTGTGTGTGTGGTGTGGTGGGGGTGTGTGGTGTGGTGGGGGTGTGTGGTGTGGTGGGGGGTGTGTGGTGTGGTGGGGTGTGTGGTGTGGTGGGGGTGTGTGTGTGGTGTGGTGGGGGTGTGTGGTGTGGTGGGGGTGTGTGGTGTGGTGGGGGTGTGTGTGGTGTGGTGGGGGTGTGTGTGGTGTGGTGGGGGGGTGTGTGGGGGGGGGTGTGGGGTGTGTGTGGGGGGGGTGGGGTGTGTGTGGGGGGGGGTGGGGTGTGTGTGGGGGGGGTGGGGTGTGTGTGTGGGGGGGGGTGGGGTGTGTGTGTGGGGGGGGGGTGGGGTGTGTGTGTGGGGGGGGGGTGGGGTGTGTGTGTGGGGGGGGGGTGTGTGTGGGGGGTGGGGTGTGTGTGTGGTGTGGTGGGGGTGGGGGTGTGTGTGGTGTGGGGGGTGGGGGTGGGTGTGGTGGGGGTGGGGGTGGGTGTGGTGTGGTGGGGGTGTGTGTGTGGTGTGGTGGGGGTGTGTGTGGTGTGTGGTGGGGGTGCGCGCGCGTGCGGGTGGGGTGCGCGCGCGCGGTGCGGGGGGGTGGGGTGTGTGTGTGTGTGTGTGGGGGGGGGTGGGGGGTGGGGTGTGTGTGTGCGGGGGGTGCGCGCGCGTGTGCGGGGGGGTGGTGTGTGTGTGTGTGTGGGGGTGGGGGGGTGGGGTGTGTGGGGGTGGGGGGTGGGGGGTGTGTGTGGGGGGGGTGGGTGTGTGGGGGGGGTGGGGTGTGTGGGGGGGGGTGGGGTGTGTGGGGGGGGTGGGGTGTGTGTGTGGGGGGGTGGGGTGTGTGTGTGTGGGGGGTGGGGTGTGTGTGTGTGGGGGGTGGGGTGTGTGTGGGGGGTGGGGGGTGTGTGGGGGGGTGGGGTGTGTGTGTGGGGGGGGTGGGGTGTGTGTGTGTGGGGGGTGGGGGGGGGTGTGTGTGGGGGGTGGGGGGGGGTGTGTGTGGGGGGTGGGGGGTGTGTGTGTGGGGGGTGGGGTGTGTGTGTGTGGGGGTGGGGTGTGTGTGTGTGGGGGGTGGGGTGTGTGTGTGGGGGGTGGGGGTGTGTGTGTGTGGGGGGTGGGGTGTGTGTGTGGGGGGTGGGGGTGTGTGTGTGTGGGGGGTGGGGTGTGTGTGTGTGGGGGGTGGGGTGTGTGTGTTGGGGGGTGGGGTGTGTGTGTGTGTGGGGGGTGGGGGGTGTGTGTGTGGGGGGTGGGGTGTGTGTGTGTGTGGGGGGTGGGGGTGTGTGTGTGTGGGGGGTGTGTGTGTGTGTGGGGGGTGGGGTGTGTGTGTGTGGGGGGTGGGGTGTGTGTGTGTGGGGGGGGTGGGGTGTGTGTGTGGGGGGGGTGGGGTGTGTGTGTGTGGGGGGTGGGGTGTGTGTGTGTGTGGGGGGTGGGGGGTGTGTGTGTGGGGGGTGGGGTGTGTGTGTGTGTGGGGGGTGGGGGGTGTGTGTGTGGGGGGTGGGGTGTGTGTGTGTGTGGGGGGTGGGGGGTGTGTGTGTGGGGGGTGGGGTGTGTGTGGGGGGTGGGGTGTGTGTGGGGGGTGGGGTGTGTGTGTGGGGGGTGGGGTGTGTGTGTGGGGGGGGGTGGGGTGTGTGTGTGGGGGGGGTGGGGTGTGTGTGTGGGGGGGGTGGGGTGTGTGTGTGTGGGGGGTGGGGTGTGTGTGTGTGGGGGGTGGGGTGTGTGTGGGTGGGGTGTGTGTGTGTGGGGGGTGGGGTGTGTGTGTGTGGGGGGTGGGGTGTGTGTGTGTGGGGGGTGGGGGGTGTGTGTGTGGGGGGTGGGGTGTGTGTGTGTGGATCACAGCAATAAAATCACACTATACCAATGTTAAGCTAGAAAATACCGCAAATGGGTCCATAATGAAAATTAACACACCAGAAGACAGTTCAACCACGACAGTCAACGCGTACAATACCGGAACAATATTAGTGCAAGGCAACCTTGACAGATTTGCAACGACCTTCAGGACACTGAAAAGATTAACTAAGGGGGAAAGGAACAGCCCCAGAGTGGCCCGCACTCCCCCCAACATTGACCCGCACGCCCCCCAACATTGACCCGCACTCCCCCCAACATTGACCCGCACTCCCCCCAACATTGACAACTTACCAGGAGTAAATCTGCCTGGTCAGGAGGTGAACGAGCCACACAGTTCAAACCAGACACTAACCCCGGGGAACCACAGCCACACGATACAACTGACAAACCCCAGCATAACTACCAGGGAGGAAGCCACACATAGTCCCCCTAACATTCCCAGCTCACCAAGAGAAGAGCAGCATAGCCAGGAAGTGAGTTGAGCCTTCCAGGGCCGACCAGCCTAGCCAGGAAGTGAGTGAGCCTTCCAGGGCCGACCAGACACATACCCCGGGATCACACAGACAGATACAACCAAAAGATAAATTTAATCAATTAGAGATACAGATGGTTAAACTTAGAGAGGAGTTCCTCAAAATGAATGACGAACAAAATCAGGAGAGGGAGAGACACGAGAGAGCTGAATCTACTTGAGAACCAGGTGAATCTACTTAGGAATCAGGTGAAAGAGCTGCAGGAAAAAGAGAGCCATAGAGGAGAGATAACACCATTAGACCAGCAACCAGAGGCTAGAGATAAGACAAGACAGAGCCGGACGGAACGGCTGCACTCCCACACGGAACAAAAGCAACAGACACACAATACAAGGGGTGCCACACAAACCGACCAGCATACTGATTCGCAATCTTCCCCCACCACCGTGAAACCACAAGCGAGCCACTCACAAGAGATACGCAGACACCCCAGCCCAGCACACACACTATGAGTCCAAGCGAAAGCCACCAGACAGTAAACACAAACAAGGCTGACGTCGTAATACTCATAGACTCAAATGGGAAATTTCTATGGGAGAAAAAGCTTTTCCCTAGAAGTAAAGTAGAAAAGATCTGGTGCCCAACAACAAACAGAGCCATGGGATGGCTGACCAAAGCCAGATTAGGCTCCCCCCAACACATAATAATACACACGGGCACAAATGACCGAAAGGCCCAACAGAAAGAGGTAGCAACATCGCTCAGAGCAATGATTAGGAAGGCAAGCAGTACATTTCCAAACACTAGAATCACTGTTTCCACAATATTGCCGAGAACAGACTTCAACAACAACACAATTCATGAGATAAATGCCAGCATAGCAAGAGACTGCGAATCAAACCACAACGTACACCTGGCCCAACACCCCACCCTCGATGAGGAATGTCTTTACGACCACGTCCACATCCAAAGGCAAAGAATATCGATCTTTGCTAAAGCCCTGAAGGACGTCGCTTTTAACCGGGTCCATACCCAGACTCCAAGAGGACCCCCCCCCCCCCCCGACCACCAGAGATCAGCGGGGTACATATCAGGAACACTACAAAGACCACCAACACACCAACTGAGACCAGAGAGGATCCCCATGCAAAACAACAATATCAGACCTGCACCGCTCCTGTCCCACAGGGGAATAGGACCGCTCCCAGCCAGACAGAGGGAGAGATGCACAGGACGTACGCAATACCTCAGACAGAAACAATCCATTAAGAGACAATAAGCAGATGTGCAGCAGCATCTACTTCCGCCTTATGGATCAAGGACTAATTAATAGAAAGAACTGTAACCAAATTGTATTAACTTTTATGGACAACTGAAGTGATCTTTTTTTTCCCCCACACTTAGACACGACAAACACGTACCACTCTTTAACCTATCATAGTAAAAGATCAAACTTAACATGAAATCATTATATATTTCAACCTGGAATATCCAAGGTCTACGCTCTTCAGTGCAAGACGTGAAGAGTAGGACCCCAGAGTTCATAGATGAAACTAAAGACCTAGATATTATCATTTTACAGGAAACTTGGTATAAAGGAAAAGGACACACTGGCTGTCCCCAAGGGTACACTGAGCTGGTGGTCCCCTCCAATAAATTACCAAGTGTAACCCAAGGCAGAGACTCTGGAGGCATACTGATCTGGTTTAAAACAGAACTTAAGAATTACATCAAATTTATAAAAAAGGGCGAAAACCATATGCGGCTCAAACTTGAGAGGGAGACTATCTCAAACACCCAAGATGTTTACATTTGCGCACTTTATATCCCCCCAATCGATTCCCCGTACTTTAAAGAGGACACCTTCTCCAACATGGAGGGGGAAATTATCCAATACCAGGCCCAGGGGAACGTGTTGATCTGTGGGGACCTCAATTCAAGAACGGGCGAAGAACCAGACTTCACCAATAATCAGGGAAACAATTACGTTTTCGGGAATAACCACTTTGACATCCCTTCCCTTCCATACAGGCATAACTGCGACAAGCAGTCAAATACCAATGGAAAACAGCTACTACAGCTCTGTCGAAACCTGGGTCTGTACATTGTCAATGGTAGGTTCATAGGAGACCTCCTAGGAAGATCGACCTATTGCTCACCTCTTGGCTGCAGCACAGTAGACTATATGATTACAGACTTAGACCCATCCTCTTTCAGAGCATTCACAGTCAAACCACAAACAACACTGTCAGATCACAGTCAAATTACTATGTTCCTCAAAAAGACAGAAACAAACAACATAGAAACACAACCCAGTAAACTGTACAACACCAAAAAATCGTACAGATGGGCCAAAAACGACACGGAAAAATACCAGAAAACAATTAGCAATGCATCAACTCAAGCTCTCTTAGACACCTTTCTGGATAACATATACACTCACAATAAAGAAGGCGTAAACCGGGCAGTTATTAAACTAAACAATATTTTTGATAATTTGGCAACAAATGCAAACTTGAAAGCTCGCAAGAACAAACCCAAAACAAAAAACTATGAAAAATGGTTTGACTGAGATTGCCATAACATGAGGAAAAAACTTAGAAAAATATCAAACCAAAAACACAGACATCCAGAAAACGAGGAATTACGCCTTACTTATTGTCAGACACTAACACAATACAGAAACACACTCAGAACCAAAAAAGAGCAATATATTAAGAATACACTCAGCTCCATGGAGGAATCCATTGATTCCAATTGTTTCTGGGAAAACTTGAAAACACTACACAAAAAACAACACGACGATTTGGCCATTCAAAATGGGGACACATGGGTAAACCACTTTGAAAAATTATACCAGAAAAACACACTAAGACCAGAGCAACACCAAATA
This sequence comes from Somniosus microcephalus, assembly GCF_052327205.1. NCBI lineage: Eukaryota > Metazoa > Chordata > Chondrichthyes > Squaliformes > Somniosidae > Somniosus > Somniosus microcephalus. The sequence goes on from NC_140993.1 coordinate 265,425,450, forward strand.
TGCAAAAAACTGGAAAAGCTAGAAATGGCCATAAAAGATAACCAAAACCCGCTAGACGCCATAATAACAGAAGAAGAACTTCTTGAAAAACTCAAGGACCTGCGACCAGGAAAAGCCTGCGGGACAGACGGCATACTAAACGAGATGATTAAACACACAGACGACAAAATGAAACTGGCTATCCTAAAACTCTTCAACTTGGTTCTGAGTGTCGGTTATTTCCCTGATATCTGGAACAAAGGACTCATAACGCCCATATACAAAAGTGGGGACAAAATCGACCCAAACAACTATCGAGGCATCTGCGTAAACAGTAACCTGGGGAAGGTATTCTGTAGCATCATAAACAAAAGACTTATAAACTTCCTTGAGGAGCACAATGTCTTGAGTAAAAGCCAAATTGGATTCCTGCCAAACTATAGAACATCCGATCATATCTTCACCCTACAGACCCTAATTGACAAACACGTTCACCATAACAAAAGCAAAATCTACGCATGCTTTGTAGATTTCCAGAAAGCTTTTGACTCCATCTGGCATGACGGTTTATTCCTGAAACTTATCGAAAGCGGGGTAGGAGGGAAAACATATGATGTAATTAAATCAATGTATACAAACAACAAATGTGCAGTTAAAATTGGAGACAAACAAACAAAATACTTCCCACAGGGGCGGGGGGTGACGCAGGGCTCGCCAATCTCACCGACACTCTTTTAATATTTACATAAATGGATTGGCAAAACTACTTGAACAATCTACAGCACCCGGCCTCACCCTATATGAATCCAAGGTTAAATTCCTCCTCTATGCAGACGACCTGGTTCTGCTGTCACCAACTAAAGAGGGTCTACAGCAGAACCTGGACCTGCTGGAGTCGTACTGCCAGACTTGGGCCCTGACAATAAATCCCCAAAAAACCAAAGTCCTTGTGTTCCAGCAAAGATCCAAACATCAGGGACCCAAAATAAATTTCACAGTAGGAACAACCAAAATTGAACAAACCACTAACTACACATACTTGGGCTTAAAAATCAGTTCTACGGGAAACTTCAAACTGGCTGTGAATGAACTGAAAGAGAAAGCAAGAAGGGCTTTCTATGCCATCAAAAAATCAATCCAAATAGAAATCCCAATTAGCATTTGGCTCAAAATTTTCAAATCAGTAATTGAACCAATTGCACTCTATGGCAGTGAAGTATGGGGACCGCTAACTCAACAAGAATTCGCAAAATGGGACAAACACCCAATTGAGATCCTACATGCAGAATTCTGTAAAAGTATCCTCCGGACTCAAAGGAAAACAGTAAACAATGCATGCAGGGCGGAACTAGGCCAATATCCATTAATAATCACTATCCAAAAAAGAGCCACCAAATTTTGGAACCACCTACAAATGAGCAACCCCCAATGCTATCACTACGACGCCCTGAAATGCCAAGAGCTGACCATAAAGAAGAATACCCTCAGTCAACTAGTCCTGGGACTCAATAAAGTAACTAATAACAATACTAACAATAACCAGTCCCAGGACAGTGACAGGGTAACACAAAGAATTCGACCCAACACAATCGTCGCTAAGCAAAAGGAAAAATATCTGACATATTGGGCAGAAACAACAAAAACCCAAAGCAAACTCAATTGCTACTTGGCCCTAAACAGACAATACAACATAGCTGATTACCTGACCATGGTAAAGGATAACAAACTGAGAAGAACCTTGACAAGGTACAGACTTAGCGAACATAGCCTAGCGATCGAAAAAGGCAGACACAGGCAGACCAGGCTGTCAAGAGAAGACAGGATATGCTCTCACTGCAATCAGGGAGTAGTGGAGACAGAGATGCACTTCCTCACAGCCTGTGGAAAATATCAGGACATCAGGGAGAATTTCTACCAAAAATTCTCACAAATATGCCCTGAATTCAGAAATCTGAATGACAACCAAAAACTCCCATTCCTACTGGGAGAGGAGAGAAGCTGTGTAACACTGGCGGCACACTATGTTACAGCTTGCCATGAACAGAGGGACAACCAGTAAACTAAGAAATGAATATATATAAACAATGCGAATGCATATTTATACACTCAGGGATATACCTGTTTATACACTGTATGAATAGAACTGCGTTTATGTGCTCAACCATAAATGTATTTTGATGCTTTGGCAACATAAGATGTAACTTATCATGCCAATAAAGCGATTTGAATTGTGAATTGTGTGTGGGGGGTGGGGTGTGTGTGTGGGGGGTGGGGTGTGTGTGTGGGGGGTGGGGTGTGTGTGTGGGGGGTGGGGCGTGTGTGTGGGGGGTGGGGCGTGTGTGTGGGGGGTGGGGCGTGTGTGTGGGGGGTGGGGCGTGTGTGTGGGGGGTGGGGCGTGTGTGTGGGGGGTGGGGCGTGTGTGTGGGGGGTGGGGCGTGTGTGTGGGGGGTGGGGCGTGTGTGTGGGGGGTGGGGCGTGTGTGTGGGGGGTGGGGCGTGTGTGTGGGGGGTGGGGCGTGTGTGTGGGGGGTGGGGCGTGTGTGGGGGGTGGGGCGTGTGTGTGGGGGGTGGGGCGTGTGTGTGGGGGGTGGGGCGTGTGTGTGGGGGGTGGGGCGTGTGTGTGGGGGGTGGTGCGTGTGTGTGTGGGGGGTGGTGCGTGTGTGTGTGGGGGGTGGGGCGTGTGTGTGGGGGGTGGGGCGTGTGTGTGGGGGGTGGGGCGTGTGTGTGGGGGGTGGGGCGTGTGTGTGAGGGGTGGGGCGTGTGTGGGGGGTGGGGCGTGTGTGTGGGGGGTGGGGCGTGTGTGTGGGGGGTGGGGCGTGTGTGTGGGGGGTGGGGCGTGTGTGTGTGGGGGCTGTGTGTGTGGGGGGGTGGGGGCTGTGTGTGTGGGGGGGTGGGGGGTGTGTGTGTGGGGGGGTGGGGGGTGTGTGTGTGTGGGGGGGTGGGGTGTGGGGGTGTGTGTGTGGGGGGGTGGGGTGTGGGGGTGTGTGTGTGGGGGGGTGTGTGTGTGGGGGGTGTGGGGGTGGTGGGGGTGTGTGTGTGGGGGTGTGTGTGGGTGGGGGGGGTGTGTGTGGGGGGGGTGTGTGTGGGGGGGGGTGTGTGGGGTGTGTGGTGGATTGGGGGTGGGGTGTGTGTGGGGGTGGTGGGAACCTATTGGATTGTCGTAAAAACCCATCTGGTTCACTAACGTCCTTTAGGGGGGGAAATCTGCCGTCCTTACCTGACCTCCAGACCCACAACTCCACAACCACAGCAATGTGGCTGGCTCTTAACTGCCCTCTGAAATGGCCACTCTCAGGAACCGCTGCGGAAAACAATAATAATAGGAATAAAACCGGACGGACCACCCGGCACCGGCTTCGGACACGACAACAGCACACCCTTCTCACCAACATCTGGGAACTTGTGTCAAAATTGGGAGAGCTGTCCCACAGACTGGTCAAGCAACAGCCTGTCATAGTCATACTCACAGAATCATACCTTTCAGCCAATATTCCAGACTGCTTCATCACCATCCTCAGGACAGGCCCACCAGGGGTGGCAGCGCAGTGGTATACAGTTGGGAGGGAGTGGCCCTGGGAGTCCACAACATTGACTCCGGACCCCATGAAGTCTCATGGCTTCAGGTCAAGCATGGGCAAGGAAACCTCCTGCTGATTATCACCCACCACCCTCCCTCAGTATGAATCAGTACTCCTCCATGTTGAACACCACTTGGAAGAAGCACAGAAGCAAGGGCAGAGAATGCACTCTGGGTGGGGGACCTCCCATGTTCATCACTAAAAGTGGCTCAGTAGCACCACTACTGACCGAGCTGGCCGAGTCCTGAAGGATAGAGCTGCCAGACTGGGCCTGTGGCAGGTGCTGAGAGAACCAACACGAGGGGAAAAACCTACTTGATCTCGTCCTTATCAATCTACCCGTCGCAGATGCGGGGATGTTCCCGATGATGGGTGAAACTAGAACTAGGGGGCATAGTCTTAGAATAAGGGGCTGCTCTTTCAAAACTGAGATGAGGAGGACCTACTTCACTCAGAGGGTGGTAGGCCCATGGAATATGCTGCCCCAAAAAGCTGTTGAAGCTACATCATTACATAAATTTAAAACAGAAATAGACAGTTTCCTAGAAGTAAAGGGAATTAAGGGTTACGGGGAGCGGGCAGGAATTTGGACATGAGTCTAGGCTCGGATCGGTCATGGCCCTGTGGGTAGCGGAGCGGGCCCAGGGGCCGTGTAGCCTGATCCTGCTCCTATTTCGTGTGTCTAATTCTGTTAGATTCAGGAGATGGTTCTGTGATAGTAGATTGGCGGTTAGGATCAGATCAGCCATGATCTTATTGAATGGCGGAGCAGGCTCGAGGGGCCGATTGGCCTACTCCTGCTCCTATTTCTTATGTTCTTATCTGTATTGGTAGCAATGACCACTGCACAGTCCTTGTGGAGACAAATACTCGTCTTCACACTGAGGTCACCCTCTATCGTGTTGTGTGGCACTACCACTGTGCTAAATGGGATAGATTTAGAACAGATCTAGCAGCTCAAAACTGGGCATCCATGAGGTGCTGTGGGCCATCAGCAGCAGCAGCAGAATTGTATTCCACCACAATCTGTAACCTCATGGCCCAGCACTGACTCTACCATTACCATCAAGCCAGGGGACCAACCCTGGTTCAATAAGGAGTGTAGAAGAGCATGCCAGGAGCAACACCAGGATTTCCTAACCTGGGGAAGCTACAACACAGGACTACATGCACGTTAAACAATGGAAGCAGCATGCTATAGACAGAGCTAAACGATCCCACAATCAATGGATCAGATCAAAGCTCTGCAGTCCTGTCACATCCAGTCGTGAATGGTGGTGGACAATTCAACAACTAATGGGAGGAGGAGGCTCCATGATGGCACTGCCCAGCACGTGAGTGCAAAAGGCAAGGCTGAAGGGTTTGCAACCATCTTCAGCCGGAAGTGCCAAAAGAGCTGAATTCCATCTTGGCTTCCTCCTGAGGTCCCCACCATTACATAAGCTAGCCAATTTGTTTCACTCCACGTGATATCAAGAAATGGCTGAGCGCACTGGATACAGCAAAGGCTATGGACCCCGACAACATCCCGGCTGTCGTGCTGCAGACTTGTGCTTCAGTACTAGCTGCCATTCTAGCCAAGCTCTTCCAGTACAGCTACAACACTGGCACCTCCCCGACAATGTGGAAAACTCCCCAGGTATGTTCTGTCCACAAAAAAACTGGACAAATTTAATCCGGTCAATTAGCGCCCCATCAGTCTACTCTCAATCATCAGCAAAGTGATAGAAGGTGTCATTGACAGTGCTATCAAGCAGCACTTACTCACCAATAACCTGCTCACCGATGCTCAGTTTGGGTTCCGCCAGGACCACTCTGCTCTAGACCTCATTACAGCCTTGGTCCAAACATGGACAAAAGAGCTGAATTCCAGAGGTGAGTGACTGCTCTTGCTATAAGGCAGCATTTGACTGAGTGTAGCATCAAGGAGCCCTAGTAAAATTGAAGTCAATGGGAATCAGGGGGATTTGCCACTGGCTGGAGCCATACCTAGCACAAAGGAAGATGGTTGTGGTTATTGGAGGTCAATCATCACAACCCCAGGACAGTGCAGCTCCAACAACTCTCAAGAAGCTCGACACCATCCAGGACAAAGCAGCCCGCTTGATCGCTGGGTCAAAATCCTGGCACTCCCTCCCTAACAGCACTGTGGAAGTACCTTCACCACACGAACTGCAGTGGTTCAAGAAGGCGGCTCACCAACACCTTCTCAAGGGCAATTCGGGATGGACAATAAATGCTGGCCTTGCCAGCGACACCCACATCCCAGGAACGAATAAAAAAACATCCACTTGGGCTATTTGGTTGATGAACATCTGGGTTAATGAATGTCATTGGAATTCTGTGTTTTACAAATGACATCATGTTCCTGTATCTCACGTGTAGTTACCAATGCTGGAAGTGTGGCGATGACGAATAACATTTTGACGGATAAAGTTTTAAAAAATCGTAACGCCAGTAAATGCAGCCTCAAGAGACGCTGCTTTTATGGGATCGGTTTGTGCATTGTCGAGAGCATTTGGTTTACCAAAATTGAAAAGCTGAAAGTAAGTGAAACAAAAGCGATTCCATGTGCTCCATTCAAATATTTAAAATACTTTGAAGAGGAGCCAATGAGCAGAGCTCATGCTGGGGCTGCAGTTCCAGCCAGTAATATCCTCTGTAGTCAGGGTCGCTCGTGACCCCAGCCACAAAGCATAACATTTAGTGCATTGCCTCCACAAATTACACCAGTAAGAAATAAACAGCATACACGACTTTCACATTTTGCTGTCACCTCAGAAAAGAAAGACTTGCATTTATATAGCGCCTTTCATGATGTCCCAAACTGCTTTACAACCAATGAAGTACTTTTGAAGTGTAGTCGCTGTTGCAATGTAGGAAGCAATATTAATTTTTCACAAACCATATCTGGGGTGTTCTCTGGTTATGGCTCGTGTGGCAGTTTTAAGGGCAACACAGGTGATTCCAGGTGACTGATCCTTGAGTTATCAAGACAGGCTAGAATGCCAAATTTATTCTCATTGGAGGGGAGAATATACGAACCTGAGGTTTTAAAAATAATAACGGAAATTCATTGTTTGGATGCAGCATTTTGTTTTCCTTTTGCCAAATCATTAGATGTCATTATAAATGGAAGGCATGAGTCAAATTCTGAGGATAAATTTTTACAGGCTTGTGAGTCATCAGTGTACTGCCAACTTAGTGGAAGGATTTTTAAAATGTACTGGGTGGGTTCCTCTTTCAGCAGGGAGTCAAAGTATATGAAATAACAACAGAAAATGCTGGGAAAATCTCAGCAGGCCAGGCAACATCCGTGGAGAGAAATTAGAGTCGACGTTTCAGGTCTAACCCTTTTTCAAAACTGGAAAGGAAATGAAATAGATCGAAAGGCAGGGCTGGGAGAGAACAAAAGAGAAGTGAAGAGACATTAAGAGGTATTCAAAATGAGACGAGATGGTGATAGGACTAGTGGAGACAAAAGACGGCTCTAGATTAGGTGTGAAATGTTCTGGATGAGAGACAGCTGCCATGTGGGAGATAGAAGAAAAAGGAAGGGGGGTGGGGGGGGAGGGAAAAACCAAAACAAAGGGGTGGATAAAAAATATAAGTAAAAATGTAATAGGGGCCGAGGTTATGATCTGAAATTGTTGAACTCGATATTGAGTCCGGAAGGCTGCAAAGTGCTGCAGCCTTCCGGACTTGATATCGAGTTCAACAATTTCAGATCATAACCTCGCCCCTATTACATTTTTACTTATATTTTTTATGGGTTGATGGGGAGGAAAAGAGTAAAAACCGGTGAGTGGAGCGGGGCCTGGGTGGGTTGATCGCACATCTGTGTTACAATGCTGACGAGCATTGATTTCGATTTTGTTGCACCTTGAAAATTTGGGCTATAAAAGGCTGTTTCATGTGTGATCACTGACAAAGTAATTAAGCAGACTCTGTCTTCCCACGATTGGCCCCTCTGACGTTGGGTTTAATATCGGCGCGTTATGATTGTACCCAGTTGTTCAGATGCGAAGAAACTGCTTCAGCCAGGTCTTGGAGCCACTGCTAGATGCAGTGGTACCTCGCTGTTCCTACCAGAACCTCTCCACAGCTAACTAGGAATTGTTTTGACTTGAGCCCACAGATCCAGACCATACCATTCAGTTCATTCCATTAGGCAGCATTATTTGAACGTCCGAGATGCAATTTAATTTTGAGGGGAAGAATGGGGAAAAACACGCCACAAGAAGTCTCAATTCCAAATGTGCCGAGTTCTTGATCCCGGCAAAGCTGCCTGAGGGTGGTGCTGAACTGAAATTGGATTGTACTGATCTGGTACAGAAAATCACTGGGGCCTTTTGCACTGCGCCAGTCGTCGCTGTGATTGTACTGTTAATTTGTACGGATAAAGTGACTGGATTGCGTTGTGTTGCACCCTTGAGTTGTAGTTTTTAATTCTCCCAAGTTTTATCCTTTCCAATTTGGACTCTGGCGCTGTCCTTGCACCTTGAGGCCCCGTTCAGGCCAGCGGGTTAGCGCATTGTTTGGTCCCAGCTGAAGGCACAGGGAAGTCTGCTCAATTAGTTGTCTTCATGCAGAGGTTCTCACACTGGGGTCCAGGGACCCCCGGGGATCCGTAGAGACTTTCCAGGGGGTCCACGAAAAGCACCCCAGTCGGTGATGGAGAGCGGGCCAGTGCGGAGCGGCCGGGCGCTGCTGAACAGGGCGGTGAATGGTTACCATGGCGGCAGCGGCTGTGCGCTGCATGAAGAGGAGGAGGAGGAGGGAGGGGAAAAGACTGCAGGCCAACAGAGGCTGCAATGCCACCGCCAGCAACAAGAGTCGGCTTCCCTGATAATTTGAGCGGGAGTCCCGCACTTCCCGGGAAAGAAATGTTCTGTGCTACAGTGGCTACACCGTCTCGACTGGGTGGTCTAGTGTGAAAGGGGGAAGTATCCCTCTAAATAAACCTGCCTGAAACGTTCAAGGGGCTTTAACTAATCCCAGCCGCAATAAAATACATACTTGGACTATCGGAGAGGGAATCCTGTCCATCAAGTCTCACGAGGACAGGTTGCATCATCTTGGATTGCATTTCTTTGATTTTGGAGCGTTGAGTGATTTAATTAAGATATATAAGTTGTAAAGGTGTTCGATATGCTAGAGAAACTATTTCCTCTGATGGATGAAAGGCATAAAGATATCCAGCGTGACACCAACTTTTAAAGAGGGAGAGAGTTTTTGCAACTAGGGGGTAAGGGTCCAGCACAGTGGTTCTCAAACTGGGCTTCACGGACCCCTGGGGACCCGTAGAGACTTTTCAGGGGGTCCGCGCAAAACACCCAATCGGTGATGAAGTGTGAGCCGGTGCGGAGCGGAGAACGAGGAGGAGGGAGGGGAAAAAGACTGCCGGCCAGCAGCGACTGCAATGCCACCAGCAGCAACAGGAATCGGAGGCGGGTAAGTACAGGGCCAGCTGTTCAGAGAGGTACCGACTGTCTGTAAACCAAGATCCAGGTCCCACTACCAGCTGGCTGCAGCAACGCTGGGATATGGCCAAACAAAAACAGGCCCCGTGAGTTAGACATGTCTTACATTAGTTCTGTCTGTTCATGGTCAAAGGCTGGCTAAGGAGCATATCTGATATAATAATCTGAGCAGCACTTGAATACACTGAATAACCAATGCATCTGCAATTTAAAAAAATCAATGCTTTAAAATTACTATAATTTTATATGTACATACTTGAGAGATTCCCGTTTTGTAAATGCCACAATAGCTATATTGCAATTCATTGTCAGAAGATCCTGGTACAGTATCCATACATAATAATTTAGATGGGGGTCCAATAATAATTTAGATGGGGGTACGTGATTACTAATCCATTTGAAAAGGGGTCCTTCAACCAAAATAATTTGAGAACCGCGGTCTTAGGGGTCCGACATGCTGTGAGCCAGGGTAGTGAAGCCAGCTTATGATGGACATGGGCCAACGAGACCAAACTGACCACTATTTGCTACAGGCTGCCACTCTGGTCATAAGAATGGCTGGAATGGCAATTAAAACAATTCACACTGGTTCATTGATAGGGAGGAGTGGTCTGTGATTAGAGCCAAGGCACATTGTGGGGCCAAGGTTAGGGGAGCTTTACTCTGAGTCGGACCTGTACGCTTTCTGGCAGAGTTTTATCTACGTGGAAAATGTATTCCGTTTCCAACACTGACAGCCTTCCCCTCGACCCAGTAGAAGATTCAGCAAAATAGCTTTTATACCTTTTACTATAAATCTGAGACTGGGAGAGTAGATGAGTGGAAATATGGTATCCAGTGCTGCTGTATTTAGTTGGCTCCATTTACATGTTCATCAGTAGGATGTGTAGGTTCAGCTGGGTTTGTGGTGAGCTGAATGCTTCGTTTAGGCGCCAAGAATTGCTCTCCTACCAGCAATCTGCTGGGGGCTTGGCAAAACCCACTGCACATATGGGATGCAGACTGAGGCATTTCACTTCATCAAGGTTGTTGTCCAAGTGGAGAGCTTTGTTGCTCGACTTCTCTTGCATGGTACTTTCAAGGTCAATCTTTTGAACAAGGGGAGAGAGATGGGAAAGATGTCTAAGGAGTTGAGTTGGGGAGCAAATTGGATTGAATATTTGGAGATTAAGTTAGCGTGAATTGCATTTAAAATTTTCAATGACAACGTTACCTAATGTAACAAAATAATTCATCTATTATGGGCTTGACGGTAATTGGATGCATTTATAAACCATTAAACTTCATCTGAACCATCAAACCTGGTGTACTGTAACAAGCTGGTTTGCACTTTTACTACAATGGATGGGGTCACGCAACGTAATCCCTAAAACCCCAGTAGTAATCTTGGACAATCCTGTAATTCCGTGTGACTCCATCGCCCAAAACCAGTGGTCGGATTTCTAAGTGAATGGAATCTCACAAATGGGCCCCCGAAACACTGGTTAAAACCCTGGAGTCTCATGTAATAAAGAGGGAATTTTTATTCCACCGTCACGGGATGTGGGCATCGCTGGCAAGGCCAGCATTTATTGCCCACCCCTCGTTGCCCTTGAGAAGGTGGTGGTGGTGAGCCGCTGCCTTGAACCGCTGCAGTCGGTGTGGTGAAGGTGCTCACACAGTGCTGTCAGCTAGGGGAGTTCCAGGATTTTGACCCAATGACTCTGATTATAAATCTGTAACATTATACAGTCGTGATTCTGGTCACTGTATGACAGCAGTTGGGTTCCATTTCAAAAAACTGAACTAAGAGTTTTAAATATAGAACATGTTTGACAGTTCTGTACGCACAAGGCACAAGTACTTGCAATTTTGTGAAAATGCAGTCATTGATGTGTAGTTGTATATTACATCCCAAGAGGAAAGTCAACTAAATGATGTGCCAGCCTGATGGAGTTAATTCATGGTTAAACCAAAGTCAACATGATTACAATTTAAACTTAGAAATCCTAGTCGATCTCCAATGGTGGTGCTCTGAGTAATCAGGGTCCTGCAGTATGTTTTTTGATGCAACAAAAGATTTTTAAAAAAGTAATTCTGAAAATGAAAAATTGTTAAAGTCAACTTGCCCATAAAATTGGTCATTGCATGTTCTAAATGCCTGTAAGGAGTTTCCCCAGGAGACCTGTCTGAAGTCTGGGAAGTTTGTTGCAATTTTCACCTGGCTGCAGATATTTCCAGCTGCTCTTTGACAAATTTCATTTACAGTCCCCTGCAACCTAAACATGCCAGTAATTATCTCTCAACTTCTCGAGGTACAAATATTACATACCTGACCAAGACCGAAAGATGCCAGCATCGGAAATATGCTTGCAGTGCAGTCTACTTACCACTTTACAAAACTAGCTCAAGATACAAGTAACATTGCACCTCTTAGCCAGAATTATTTACATTAGAATGTTTTTTGGCCCTCCTTTTCCACGGTGGATTCACAGCATTTGCTTAAAACCAAAATACTTCCTATATTGTTCTTCTGCAAATGCGTCATTTATTTTGCACGGATACAGGTGTTCTGATTTATCTGCCAATTACCCAGCAGCACTAAGAAGGAAATAAAAATGATGGATGCTGGAAACGTGAAACAAAAGGAGAACCTGCTTGGCGGGTCAGGCAGCCTCTGGAGAGTGAGCAGATGATTTGACGTTTCAAGTGTGGACCCTTCACCCGAACACTTCTGCCTGACCTGCTGAGTGTGTCTCCGATATTAAAAAGATGCCTTTCCAAACCTTCACGGCCATTGAATTGAAACAGGACTGACCAGGACTTAAGAAATTTAACTGCAAATTGCCTGGGCATGATGAACCCTGGCCATAATTTAGAAGCCCCTGCTTTATATCATCTTGCATTGAATGGGTGGGTAGTAGTAAAAACTGTTGGTTGTGGGGGTGGGAGGGAAGAGACTAGGATGTCATGAATTGTCATGCCCAAGTGGCCTGTTGACCATTTGAACCAAAAGGCTGCATTTCTGCCACTACTACCAATCCGGTATATTTTGAATTATCTCCATGAATTTACTCTGACTTCATCATAGTCACAGGGTGTTGGCAAAATTAGTAGCACAAATTGGCCAGAATCAAATGTGCTTCAACTGTGCTGTAACTGCACTGATCAGGAGCATCCTTCCTACATCCCCATGTCATCAGTCTTTCTCAAGTTGCACACCCAGACTTAGCCTCACGCACCCCTCCCCCACCCCCCCTGATAAAAGCCTGCAGTGCCAGGGGGGAGGGATCTCTTTTCAGTGTAGTTTAAAGATTAGTTATGGTTTGTTTGAATAAGCTTGGGTTGGACAGCAGTGAGTCTATTGAAGATGGACTGCTTTTTAAAAAAAAAAAAGATTTTTAAATAGTGTTATATAACCTTGTACAGGAAACTTTGTGCTATCCGGCACCGACGGGACCGAGCTGTTGCCGTTCCCTCAAAACTGCCGGACAAACCAGCGCTAATGTTGAAGCATACGGAGCTTTTCATCTCCGTATCTGACAACAAACACTGTTGCTTAGCAACAGCTTCTAAACAGTCGGCCCGTACCTTGGAAGCATCTCTGTAGCTTAGCAACAGCTTCAGAGAGACTTTCCAGAGCCTGACTGTTTGGGGAAAAAAAAGCCACGAGAAGAAGAAAAAAAAACCTAACAAAACGGCTCCTGATTTTTGCCGGTGACTCGAGCTTGCCAGACACTTAGCCTCCGGATAACACAAAGTTTCCTGTACCATACTAAATGGATAGAAAGTTAGTCTTTTGGTCCTCCGATTTAATATACCAGGATTGTAGATACTGCAAAATCTAATGTCTGCACTTGCTCATTTTCTCAGCTGCCACATACAGCTTGTAACATTGTCACCATCCCATGGAGAGAGGCAGCTGTTGGCTTAAAAAGTTTTTGTTGGGTACAACGGATTTTCCCCAGTGAGCCAATCCCATCAAACCTTCATTACTGCACAACTCAATGAAGTATGAAGCCTGCTCCAAGCTTGAGACAAGCCTGCTAGAAGAGGATCCTTGCTGCTACGAGTATCAACATAAGAACATAAGATGTAGGAGCAGGAGGAGGTCATTCGGCCCCTCGAGCCTGCTCCGCCATTCAATAAGATCATGGCTGATCTGAGCTTGACCTCAACTCCACTTCCCTGCCCGCTCCCCATAACCCTTGACTCCTTTACCTTTCAAAAATCTGTCTATCTCCACCTTAAATATATTCAATGACCCAGCCTCCACAGCTCTCTGGGGCAGAGAATTCCAAAGATTCACGACCCTCCGAGAAGAAAATCCTCCTCATTTCCGATTTAAGCTTATCAAAGCTGGTTCATACTTGCCACAAAGACACCTTCATGTCCAATTTGGTATAGAAGTATTTTTTCCACTCCAAGGCCCAGTGTGAATCGTGCATGAGCAGGTCACATTCATGGCACTGCACTCTCTAAGATATTTGAGTATTTTTCGAATAACTATGGGATTAACGTGAGTGATGTAGAGTTTGTTGGAAAATGATTGCAGGGACTGAGAGACATTGATGCAGTGAATGGCAGGGGGAGAGTGAGGGTTGAGGGGAGAGGAGAAATCTGAGATGTTAAGTCACCAGCACGTGTTACACAAGAGAAATATTTTGAATGCTGCGAGTCATTTTTCTCCCCTTATTGAGAACACTTATTAGGAATGCCAGTTCTAGAAGCTGCGAGTTGAATTATTTGAGTTCTGTAATTAGGTACTTCTGTACTTAGTATTAAAGGCTGTATTATTGTGGCGCAGTTCTAGTAAAGTTAAGCATTTTATGCATTGTATTATGCTAAATTACATTACATTATATTACAGCTTTGTAAAATACACCTCGCCAAATATTTTTCTCCATTTAATATGTACAGGCTGCCCTTTTGGCATGCTGCTGTATCATGCGATAGAAAAGTAAAAGTAATGGTGCACTTATTTTACTGCCATAAATAACACTTATGGAAGGAATGGAATGGTATATACAGGATGACGGCCAACAGTGAGATGCAAAGGCAGTAATTGAATCGCTATCAAATGGCATCCTCATCAAAGTGGTTTTAGAAACACAAACAGAACTGGATTTCAGTCTTAAATGTCACACCATGCATTTATTATATGATTCAGTTTTTATTTGAGAATGACATTCAGTTTTCAATGCAATTACTATTATCGTATTGCAGTGACCTTGAATGCTGTCCAAGTCATATGTACTGCTTTTGGTTTGTTATTTAGCCTATTTCCATCTGCTGGATGCCATTTCACTTTGTTGAGGCCACCATTGATTGGACATCTAGATGCTGTGTTTTATATCTTGTGATTAGCAAACGGCTAACGCCCCAGTTTTGTTTGAAATATTTACGACCAGTTTGAGACAACATGACTTGTTGGCTAGAGCAATAATCTAGTTTACAAGAAGTCAGGACTGCTTCTGGATGCGTTTTGTTGGAGTGTTCCCCTTTACTTACATACAGTTGGCTTCAGTAGCCTCAGGTGCCCAAGTAAAACATGTCCCATCCTTGGCTTTGTTTTCATTGCATCATGAGATTGTGATTTTTCCAGCTGCCCTGCCCTGCTCTCCACCTGCCCTGTCCTGCTCTCCACCTGTCCTGAAGCTTTTGACTCCTTGCTGGGATATGATTTTGTCAGTAAAACAAAAAACAAAATACTCCAGAGGCTGATATGTGAAATAAAAACAGAAAATACAGGAAACTTTCAGGCAGCATCTGTGGAGAGATGAAGGTAAGGTTAATTTTTCGGGTCGATAACCTTAATGTAACGTCTCCAGGCTCTGACAAGAGGTCATTGACCTGAAACGCTGACCCGACCTTCCTCTCTCCACAGATGCTGCCTGACCTGCTGAAAGTTTCCAGTATTTTCTGTTTTTTGTCAGATTTCAGAATCTGCAGTATTTTGCTTTTCGTTTTAAGTGTTGTGTGCCTTCCAACACCTTGTCCAAGTGGTCATCCTTCATGTGTGCCTACACCGCATCCACTGCTAATTCAGTGGCAAGGAGCATTGTAGCCAATCCCATCATGCCCATACACAATCACGTCCAGCAACCGATGCTGAAACCACAACTGACTAATACCCTGCCCCAAACCCAGACACGCTGACTCCAGTTGTAGCACTCCTATTGCTACTTGGTTGAGGTCAGCCTGGTCTGGAAGCTGAACCTGGGGATTTGACGTCAGCCATGACTCAGTGGGTAGCACTCTCACCCCTGAATCAGAGGTTCGTGGGTTCAGGTCCCACTCCAGAGACTTGAGCACATAATCAAGGCTGACACTCCCAGTGCAGTACTGAGGGATTACTGCACTGTCTGAGGTGCTGTCTTGGATGAGGTGTTAAACCGAGACCCCGTCTGCCCTCTTGGGTGAACGTAAAAGATCCCATGGCACTATTTTGAAGAAGAGCAGGGGGGTTCTTCACGGTGTCCTGGCCAATATTTATCCCTCAACCAGCATCTCTAAAAACAGACTATCTGCTCATTTAGAATCATAGAAAGTTACAGCGCGGAAGGAGGCCATTTCGACCCGTCGTGTCCACGCTGGCCAACAAAGAGCTATTCAGCCTAATCCCACTTCCCAGCTCTTGGTCCGTAGCCCTGCAGGTTACAGCATCCCAAGTGCACATCCCAGTACTTTTTAAATGTGGTTTTTAAATGTGCCTCTACCAGCCTTTCAGGCAGTGAGTTCCAGACCCCCACAACCCTCTGGGTGAAGAAATTTCCCCGCAAATCCCCTCTAAACCTTCCCGCAATACTTTAAATCTGTGCCCCCTGGTTTTTGATCCATCTGCTAAGGGAAATAGATCCTTTCTATCCACTTTATCTAGACCCCTCATAATTTTATACACCTCAGTAAGGTCTCCCCTCAGCATCCTCTGTTCCAAGGAAAACAGATCCAGCCTATCCAGTCTTTCCTCATAGCTAATATTCTCTACTCTCAGCAACATCCTTGTAAATCTCCTCTGTACCCTCTCTAGTGCAATCACATCTTTCCTGTAATGTGGTGACCAGAACTGCACGCAGTACTCCAGCTGAGGCCTAACTAGTGTTTTATACAGTGGAAGCATAACCCCCCTGCTCTTATATTCTGTGCCACGGCTAATAAAGGCAAGCATTCCGTATGCCGCCTTAACCATCTTATCTACTTGGCCTGCTACCTTCAGGGATCTGTGGACATGCACTCCAAGGTCTCTTTGTTCCTCTACACTACTCAGTGTCCTACCATTTAATGTGTATTCCCTTTCCTTGTTAGCCCTCCCCAAATGCATTACCTCACACTTCTCCGGATTGAATTTCATTTGCCACTGTTCTGCTCACCTGACCAATTTATTGATATCTTCCTGCAGTCTACAGCTTCCTTCTTCAGTATCAACCGCACAGCCGATTTTAGTACCATCTGCAAACTTCTTAATCATACCCCCTATATTCAAGTCTAGATCATTGTTATATATCACAAAAAGCAAGGGACCTAGTAATGAGCCCTGCGGAACCCCACTGGAAACAGCCTTCCAGTCACAAAAACACCCATCAACCATTACCCTCTGCTTCCTGTCTCCGAGCCAGTTTTGAATCCAACTTGACACTTTGCCCTGGATCCCATGGGTTTTTAACTTCGTGACCAGTCTGCCATGTGGAACCTTATCAAAAGCCTTGCTAAAGTCCATATACACTACATCAAACACACTACCCTCATCTACCCTCCTTGTTACCTCCTCAAAAAATTCAATCAAGTTTTGTCAGACACGACCTTCCCGTAACAAGTCCGTGCTGACTATCCTTGATTAATCCGTGTCTTTCTAAATGAAGATTTATCCGTCCTTCAGAATTCTTTCCAATAATTTTCCCACCACCGAGGTTAGGCTGACTGGCCTGTAATTACTCGGCCTATCCTTTTCTCCCTTTTTAAACAACGGTACCACATTAGCAGTCCTCCAGTCCTCCGGCACTGCACCTGAAGCCAGGGAGGATTGAAAAATGATAGTCAGGGCCTCTGCTATTTCCTCTTTTGCTTTGCTTAACAGCCTGGGATAGATTTCATCCAGGCCTGGGGATTTATCCACTTTTAAAGCTGCTAAACCCCTTAATACTTCCTCTCTCACTATGTTTATTTAATCTAATATTTCACACTCCTCCCCTCTGATAGCAGTGTCTGCTTCGCCCCTCTCCTTTGTGAAAACAGATGCAAAGTATTCATCAAGAACCCTACCGACGTCTCCCGCCTTCACACACAGATTACCCTCATGATCTCTAATAGGCCCTACCCTTTCTTCAGTTATCCTCTTAGTCTTAATATATTTATAAAACATCTTTGGGTTTTCCTCGATTTTACTTGCCAAGAATTTATCTCCTTGCTGTTTGTGGGAGCTTGCTGTGTGCAAATTGGCTGCCGCATTTCCTATGTTACAACAGTGAATACACTTCTAAAGTACCTCATTGGCTTTTTATTTTTTGTTTGTTCACGGGATGTGGGCGTCGCTGGCAAGGCCAGCATTTATTGCCCATCCTAACCCCTGCAGTCCGTGTGGTGAAGGTACTCCCACTGTGCTGTTAGGGAGGGAATTCCAGGATTTTGACCCAGCGACGATGGAGGAGCTTCGATATATTTCCAAGTCAGGATGGTGTGTAACTTGGAGGGGAACTTGGAACTGATGGTGTTCCTGTGCGCCTGCTGCCATTGTCCTTCTCGGCGGTGGAGGTGCTGTCAAAGCAGCCTTGGAGAGTTGCTGCAGTGCATCTTGTAGAGCAGTCTTTTTCTTTTTTGTAGATGGTCGCAAGGCTTTGGGAAGCCTGGGTGAGTCAGTCGCCGCATAATACTCATCCTTTGACCTGCTCTTGTAGCCACAGTATTTGTGGTTGGTCCAGTTAAGTTCCTGATCAATGGTGACCCCCCCCCCCCAGAGTGTTGATGGTGGGGGATTTGGCGATGGTAATCCCGTTGAATGTGAAAGGGAGGTGGCTATATTCTCTCTTGTTGGAGATGGTCATTGCCTGGCACTTGTGTGGTGCAAATGTTACTTGCCACTTATCAACCCAAGCTTGAATGTTATCCAGATCTTGCGGCACGGACTGCTTCATTATCTGAGGAGTTGCGAATGGAACTGAACACTATGCAATCATCAGTGAACATTCCCACTTCTGACCTTGTGATGGAGGGAAGGTCGTTGATGAAGCAACTGAAGATGGTTGGGTCTAGGACACTGCCCTGAGGAAGTCCTGCAGCGATGTCTTGGGGCTGAGATGATTGGCCTCCAACAACCACAACCAGTGGAGAGTTTTCCCCCTGATCCCCATTGACTTCAATTTTACTAGGGTTCCTTGATGCTACACTCAGTCAAATGCTGCCTTGATGACGAGGGCAGTCACTCTCACCTCGCCTCTGGAATTCAGCTCTTTTATCCATGCTTGGACCAAGGCTGTGATGAGGTCTAGAGCATAGTGGTCCTGGCGGAACCCAAACTGAACATCAGTGAGCAGGTTATTGCTGAGTAAGTGTCGCTTGATAGCACTGTTGACGACACCTTCCATCACTTTGCTGATCATTGGCTATGAAGTACTTTGGGAAGTCCACGGTTGTGAAAGGCACTACAGGAAACTTTGGTTTATCTGGAAGTTGTATGTCCGGAAACCTCGATCTAACGGCAGAAATCAGAAGCCGTTTTGTTAGGTTTTTTTTCTCTGTTTAAAAAAAAATGCTAGGAGAAGAAAAAAAGTCAGTCTCTGGAAAGCCTCTCTGAAGCTGTTGCTAAGCTACAGAGACGCTTCCAAGGTACGGGCCGACTGTTTACAGGCTGTTGCTAAGCAACAGTGTTTGTTGTCAGATACGGAGATGAAAACCTCCGTATCCTTCAACATTAGCGCTGGTCTGTCCGGAAGTTTTCATAGATCAGCATCACGCCGGTCCCGTCGGTGCCGGATATCGCGAAGTTTCCTTATATAAATGCAAGTTCTTTCTTGGCACGTTAACCAAGTGAGATGTTGGAAAGCTATTTGGAGGATTGCTGGAGAGTCGCTCGCATCTGTGCTGTGATGGCGTACAGAGTGTCAAATAGTGTGAAGCAATGGTCATCAGTTAGAGCACTACTTTGAAAAGATTTATCTAATCTTGATTATAAAGCCAGGTCTTGTGTAGTTATTAACTGAGTGGAATCTATGTAACATTTACTGTACCTTACCAGTAAAGCTTGCTATCTTGTATTTTGACATTGTTTCAAATTTCTGACACATTTGCACCTAGATTCTTATTTTATTGCACTCAACTGGGAAATAGTATGCGTACAGTACTTGGTCTGCAATGATTTATGAAGTGCGGGGTGTACTTCTGGTTTTTCTCCACTAAGACTTTAAGGGGCAAAATTAAATTCAGAAGATTTTCAATAGTTCAAACAAATTAGGTGTTTTTAGTGATTGCATGTGTTGCATGTGGTGGTGTGGCATTGATAGATACTTGTCAGGTCTACATTTAAATTTGCCGTCAAAGTTGTAGAGATATTTCCTTGTCCCATTGTTTCCATCCAGCAACCACAACTTGCATTTATATATAGCGCCTTTAATGTAGTAAAACGTCCCACGGCACTGCACAGGAGCGCTATTTGTCAAAATTTGACGCTGAGCCACATAAGGAGATATTGTGAAAGGTGGTCACCGAGGTAGGTTTTAAGGAGCGTCTTAAAGGAGGGGGGAGAGGCGGAGAGGCTTAGGGAGGGAATTCCAGAGCTTGGGGCCCTAGTAGCTGAAGGCACAGTGGTGGAGCGATTAAAATCGGGGATGCTCAAGAGGCCAGAATTGGAGGAGCGTACCACAGCTAGTCTCTGTTCACTATTAAAAACCATATATGCTTCTTGTTGCTGCAGGTAGTTGATTTCCCAGAGTGAGAGTCTAGCATTTTGTAAGCAGGGCAGAAACTCTACTGCAGGGGTAAAAAATGCCTTTGTTAAACGTATAGAACCACCAAATTCATTTTCTTTGTGTGCCTTGCTTTATTTAAAAGCCGTATATTGCTGTTTGGTGTAACTAAACGTGTAGAGACCAACAGGCCATTAATGTTTAAGGCATTATTGATTTGTGCTCCCTGCAGTATCGTGTTACTGGCTATCCAAACAATATTCAATTCTATTTTTTCAAATTAGCTTCATGTGATTGTGTTGCAGTGAAATTCTTGGATTGTTAACAACCGTATTCTAATAACAACTTGCAAGTAGTCGATCTCTTGTAGTAATGTACAAAGGGAGCCAAGACCTGCCATCTTGAGCTGAACCAGGGTTCAAGGGCAGGGGCAATTGAACCACAGCACACAAGTCCCCATTTTCAAATCATATATTTTGCCTTGACTTTTAGATTACCATTATAATTTCTTGTATCCATATTTTTAATGGGAACTGCCTATGTAAACTTGTCAATCTCTTAAGGTTCTAGAGCTGTAAAGCTATATCCAAAGCGAACAGGGTTCTTTGGTATATTCATAGGACAATTCACTATGAAGCAAAGCATACCACTTTACAAAGTATTTGCAGCACAGGAGCAGGCCATTCAGCCCAATAGATCTGTGCTGGTCTTTAAGCTCCACACAAGCTCCTCCCACCCTTCTTAATCTAACCCCTCAACACATCCCTCTATTCCTTTCTCCCTCATAAATGCACCTGTGGTAGCGAGTTCCACATTCTAACCTCTCTGGGTAAAGAAGTTTCTGCTGAGTTCCCTATTCGATTTATTAGTGACTATCTTATATTTATGGCCCATAGTTTTGGACTCTTTCTTCCCCCCCCCCCCCCCCCAACATCATCTTTACGTCTACCCTATTAAACCCTTTCATAATATAAAGACCTCTATCAGGTCACCCCTCAGTCTTCTCTTCTTGTCCTTGTACAAGACCTTGGTTAGGCCTCAGTATAAACACTGTGCCCAATTTTGGTCATCTCACATGGTGTGGGATACTGAGGCTTTGGAAAGGGTGCAGAGGACGACCACAAAAACCTCTGAGTTACCCAGATGGCTCAAAGAGCTGTGTCGGGAAGAGTAGACTTCGGGTGATTTGATCATCAAGGCTTATAAAATAATGATGAGTTGGATGGACCTGTAGGTCTTGTCTATCATTTTCAACGAATTAATTTTTGATGTATTGGCACTGCTGTGCATTGTAAACTGGAATGGAAATTACAGCACAGGACGAGGCTTCTTTTCCCAATGCCAGCTCTTCAGAAATAGGGAACATACATGAGTGTGGTCTCGGGAACAGCCAGTTCGCTGCCGTATTCTCGCGGAACTGCTTTTGGAAGTGGTACGACTGGCTCGGCATCAGACTGCACCTTTCAAACTTCGCAATCGAAGGACCAACAAAATGCGAAGTGCACCCACGAGCAATCAAACACTGATATAGTTATACACGTGAACAAAATTCAGGAGAGATCATAAAACGTTAAAATGATTCAAAACTTCTCTCCCTGTTACTCTGTCTCAGTCTGTTGTGCTCAAGTTATACTGCTGCTGCTGGTCTTGTTATTAGAGAGATTATACCATCAAATGAGAGAAAGCATAGCCCGAGGGCTGTATGTCAACACATGGAGAGCAGTTACTGGCCTTCAACTGTGTTTTTTGAGTTTACCTATGCATTTTATGAAGCTTTTTGTATAGCTTGGGCAGTGCTGGCAGGAGTGTGAAGATCTGACTGTGCTTTCAGCTCGTTCCTACAATTAGAAACGCAGAAGTTTTTAAAAGGAATTCAGGAGGTCTAAACCTTCTTTAACACTGAACGTTCAAAATTCAGCTTCAGACCAGTTACACTTTCCAGATACTTACGGTTGCTATTGATTTTGGCCCTTGCGTCTTGGGTAGTCCGTCCACTTGCCCCTCAGACGTCTTACCTTACCACGCTGTCATACGGGATACTTGTCTCTTCTGTTGTTGATGTCAGTTGATAACAGTGTCATATTCCAATATGACGACTCTTGTGTTGGAGCCATTTGGGTGGGATAGTGAAGAGCTGCCAGCACCTGTGGAAATGTACTCTGCGTGAGGAGGAGAGGAAAGTGGGAAAAGCATTGTTTTCCTGATTACTGCCCTTCCAACTACAGAAAGATGATCTATTTTGTACTTCCTAAAATCAATCCAAGCCTGATGAAGTCATGTATACTGGTGATGCACAGATAACATTACACACAGATTAGGGGAAAAAGAAACCAATCTCAATTATCACGATATCAGTAAAATACAGTAAACTCTTGTTTAAACGGCACTTAATCATTCGGAATTCTTTAATAACCGGCAAAATAGATAACCGGTAATCTTGCCGAATCCATCCATTTTTCGCTTTTCCGAGTCTGAGTTTCCCGTGGTGGCCGAGTTAGTCGGTGGTTTTTATTTTTTTTGTTAAAAATTGCCTACCTCTCTGTTATCCAGAATTTTTGATCAACCGGCACCATCCTGGTCCCGTTGGTGTCGGATACAAAAGAGTTTACTGTACTACTGTTTGCATACGAAGAATAGTTACCACGATTGAGGATAATGTGGTTACTTTGTTGTGCCCAGAAAGCAAATCTACTTAATCTTGAATGTGCAGTCTGGGAGAAAATGTAAATGCAATGTAGGCTGAAGCAAGAAAGTGATTGATGCTTTTTCTATTTTAATTCAGCATAATTGATGCTCCAACTTGTGCTGAATTCAGCTGATTTTAATTATAATAACTAATTAATACGCTGGCAAAAGATGAAAGGGAAAAAAATAATGGTTTCATGATTCTCCTTGTCCAAAAATGAGTGAAAGAGCTAAGTGAATCAGGTAGATTAATGGTTGTTTCTCAAATTCCCTGTGGTGTTTGTAAGCAGATTTCTAAAGTTCAGTGCTGCAAATGATCACTGTGTAGCTGGGAGCTTGATTCACGTCTGCGCCTTCATGTGGGGTGAGTGGTATTTTGTGGATATGGGTTGATTCATATCCGAGCCTCTCTTCACTTAGACAAAATAGTGTTTCTGTTCATTCACTTTTAGGTAGCTGCCAAAAAATAAATGGCCGTGATGCGCAAGCATGTAATTTTTTGTTTTGAAAGTACTTTAAAGTCTTTGTTTGATTATTTGGGCATTTTAATCTTTGTCTTGACTGTTGCAGAGTAATGTCATAACAATTGTATCCTTTGTGCACAATGTTAAATGCTGGCAGCTATTCATTCACACTTTGTAGTTATTTCAGCAGCGACTGTACCAGTGAGCATGCACTCGTCTATTTATGGATGGTTAAAACCAAAGGCATTTGGTAGTATTTATCCAAAATTAGACCCAAAAAATGTGAAATGATCTGTTCAGTTATATGTGGGAACCAGAGTGGGCCGTTGAACCCATTCAGCCTCCTCTTTCACTCGTTAGTCATGCAAGATATTGTTTTCTTCCAAATCCCTGCCCTTTCTCCATACCCTTTTAATATAGTTGCTACCCAAGTAAATATCCAACTCCATTTTCAAGATCTTAGTGGTTCTGTATTAATGTCCTGATGCAGCATTGCATTCCACTTTCGTGGATTCACCTTTAACCGGCCTAATTGCGAGCTGATCTCCTGTGACATTGCATTTGGGGGGTGAAGACCAAAAAAATAGTCTTTGGGTGAAGCTGGGGTGCAGGGCAGGCGATAATTGGAGTAAGGCATGCAGATAGAATTCAGTGCCCATTTTAAAGTCTCAAATTCTGTCCTTATTTTTCCAAGTCATTGAATTTTATATTTATGATGGTTGCAGCAAAACTGACAGCAATTTGAGAATCACAGTAGTAGAGTTAGCTGAAGCATCTAGTTTCTCTGGTACAGACGGAGGAGCTAGAACATGCAAACTTGAGATGCTGCAGTGCCTCCACTGGCAGGAGGATATCATTACTGCATAACAACCTTGCAGCGGGAGCTCTGATATGGGAATAATTCTTGGTCTCTCACAACTACTTTGTTTCCACTGCTTTTTAATACCTGCCAGTTCGTTTTATTGACTTGTGAAGCTGGATCCTTAAATCCCTTTGTTCTTGTACTCTCCTACTTGCACAGTATTCCTATTCCCATTGCGTCTCGCGTACTATTCCACACTTGGTAACGTTAAAATGGCATCTGCCATCACGCAGCTTACTCACTTTACGTAACTTTCTGTTCTCTCCTTGACCCGTTCGTTATACCTGTTGGCTTATCATCTGCACACTTGCATGCACTCCTCACTATTCCCAAATCGATGTGGTTTATATTTGCAGTGAAAAGCTGGGCCCCTGGCAACACCTGTTTTTGCCTACCAATATCGCAGTGTTGTTTTCATCCCAACTCGCTGCCTCCTGGCAGAGGCACTGCAGCATCTCGGTTTGCATGTCCCAGCTCCTTAGCTTGTACCACAGAGAAACAGTGAAACCTGTAAATTAGGGACACTCAAGGGACTGGCATCAGGTGTCTTTTTTTTGCTGCAGATGTCCTTTTATTCAAAAATGGTCATTGTATGGGCTGTAAAAATTGGTGGTGCAAGAGATGAGTGGCATTGGCATGTTCTACGATGCCAACACTCAGCACTCCATCCCTCGCCGGTGTCGCCACTCTCCAGTACTTGAAGTTTAACCAGCCTGTTTAAAGCATCAGCGTTCCACCTGTTAGCCCACCTAACAGTCAAGGTAGTTACTAGCTGCTTACTGTTGGCTCATTGCAACTGTTCAAAAATAGAGCTTGGAGTTGAGGTGTGAGAAGAGAGGAGCAGGTGCCAGTCACCACATCTTGCAGTAACCAAAGCCTTTCCACCATCTACAAGGCACAAGTCAGGAGTGTGATGGAATACTCTCCACTTGCCTGGATGAGTGCAGCTCCAACAACTCTCAAGAAGCTCGACACCATCTAGGACAAAGCAGCCCGCTTGATTGGCACCCCATCCACCACCTTAAACATTCACTCCCTCCACCTCCGACGCACCGTGGCTGCAGTGTGTACCATCTACAAGATGCACTGCAGCAATTTGCCAAGACTTCTTCGACAGTACCTCCCAAACCCGTGACCTCTTCCACCTAGAAAGACAAGGGCAGCAGGCACCTGTGAACACCACCACCTACCTCCAAGTTCCCCTCCAAGTCACACACCATCCTCACTTAGAAGTATATCGCCAATTCCTCATCGCTGGGTCAAAATCCTGGCACTCCCTCCCTAACAGCACTGTGGGAGTACCTTCACCACACGGACTGCAGCGGTACAAGAAGGCGCCTCACCACCACCTTCTCGAGTGCAGCTAGGGATGGGCAATAAATACCGGCCTTGCCAGCGACACCCACATTCCATAAAACAAATAAAAAAAAAAAAAATGGCTTTGCAGACTCGCCACACATTTTCTCCAGGCGATCTTTTGAACACGAGGTACTCTTGAAAGCTGCTATGGCATGGCATTCCAGTCGAGGTTCAGCACCAATTGGAGGACAGCACTGTGATCAAGATGTCCTTCTGCAGCTTCCCTCCTACAGATCACCTAGTGATGCAGCGATACAAGTGGTGCATTGGCATGCTGGAAGAGCAAGTTCAAAAGCAGATGGACCTTCCTGAGGAAACCGTGACCACTGAGGAGAAAGCACCTGTCTGTTACTGGGCACAGCCTTGGCCTTATCTTCCTGCTTCCTGATTGCCAGGGAGCAGCTAAATCTTGAATCTAGGGCCAGCTGGTTACTGCAACAGTTGTTCTTGAAGTCCGCAGGCACCCTTGCCTTGCTCGCTATCACTTTTAATTCAAACTAATCTTAAGCAGTGCTGATAAGCTAACCACTTGCTCACAGACCCTCGCTTACTCTTGGGTTGAGAGAAATGGGACACCAGCACTTTAAAACAAGCCCCCAATCAAAATTAAATTGTCAAAGGCACAGAACTGACCGGGACTGATTTGCTCTTGCAAGGGAAGGGCATTCTGCAGCAGCTCACGATCTTGGGCAACTTTTGCTGCACCAAATGACTTGCCAAAACTACTTAACCTTCCAGTGAAGTGGTTCACTTAAAAAGAAACGTGTTTGCAGTGTGTCAACCATGTGTACGGTGCTGTTGGTGATATTTAGATTGAATGTTTTATTTGGAATCTATTGAAAATGAGTGCAATATTTACCCCTTATAGAATTATTAAAATACCTTATGCTGGACTTAGTTTTATAGTGCCATAAATAGTGCAGTACTGGAATACTGTAATAAAATGACAATTATTTATTCAGTACATGCTGCATCGAGTCATTAGGTATTCTGGCCTGTTTCCATTGAGCTACTTATTCCATTATCCTGCACACTGTAGCTAATGCGATCATTTCTTCCTGGTTGTATGCAACTTTTTTTTCTCTCTTGTATATATCAAAATTCTACTGAGAGCTGCTTTATCGATTGATTCTTTGTGACCTGGGTAAATTGTCAGTGCAAGCAAGCATCATCCTTATTTGCTCTAGCTCAATGCTAAACAAATGGACTGCTCAAATCAAAAGAAGAAGAAAGACTTGCATTTCTGTAGCCCCTTTCACGACCTCTGGATGTCCCAAAGCACTTTACAGCCAATGAAGTACTTTCGAAGTGTAACCACTGTTGTACGAAATGTGGCAGCCAACTTGCGCACAGTAAGGTCCCACAAACAGAAATGTTGTAATGACCAGGTGATCTGTTTTAGTGATGTTGATTGAGGGATGAATATTGGCCAGGACACTGAGGATAACTGCCCGGCTTTATCCTCATAGCCCTGAAAAATGTTCCTCTTCGGGCATATGTCCAATTCCCTTTTGAAAGTTGCTATTAGATCCTCCTCATCTCCCCTCGGATTCTTTCGCCAATGACCTTAAATCCGCGTCCTCTGGTTACCGACCCTCCTCACAGTAGAAACAGTTTCCCCTTATTTCCTCTACTCACGCAGATAATCTGTTTTTAGTGATGCTGATTGAGGGATAAATATTGCCCAGGACACCAGGGAGAACTCCGCTGCTCTTCGAAATCGTGCAATGGGATCGTTTACATCCACCTGAGAGAGCAGATGGGGCCTCGGTTTAACGTCTCATCCGAAAGACGCACCTCCGACAGTGCCGCGCTCAGTCAGTACAGCGCTGAACTGTCGGCCTAGATTTTTTTTTTGTGTTCAAGTCTCTGGAGTGGGACTTGAACCCACGACTTTCTGACTTGGAGGCAAGGGTGCTGCTATCAACTGAGCCATGGCTGAGCGAGGGGGTGGAGAGGAGTTTGCTCATTGAAACGTATAAAATTCTAACAGGACTAGTCAGACTAGATGCAGGAAGGATGTTCCCGATGGTCAGGGAGTCCAGAACCAGGGGTCACAGTCTAAGGATAAGGGGTAAGCCATTTCGGACAGAGATGAGGAGGAATTTCTTCACCCAGAGAGTGGTGAACCTGTGGAATTCTCTGCCCCAGAAGGCAGTAGAGGCCAATTCATTAAACATATTCAAGAAGGAGTTAGATATATTTCTTAAGGCTGAAGGGATCAAGGGGTATGGGGAGAAAGCAGGGACAGGGTACTGAATTTAGATGATCAGCCATGATCGCATTGAATGGCGCAGCAGGCTCGAGGGGCCGAATGGCCTACTCCTGCTCCTATCTTCTGTGTTTTTATGTTTTTGCTGCCACACGGGCTGTGGATAGTAATAAATTACGGCAGATGCTGATGGGGCCAGTGTTTGCCTTGCTTGGACTCCGGTGCTATGGTTCGGTTTTGGGCCCCTACCATTTTACCAGACAATGATACACTACCGACTTAACCTGGTGTCGAATCTGCACATGTACGATCAATCAAAGGCCTGTTTGTGATAAGGTATTCTAAAAATACTTGACAAATGATGAGAGATAGATGACAATGAAGGAAACCAGAATTTTTCTGAATAAACAAATATTTTCGACCTCGCAATAATTCATATAGACTTGGTGCGCCAGTACATACATTTCTTTGGAGCGCAATTTTGGGCAACAAAAATGAATTTAAATTTTCAGTGTTGTTCCTTCAGTTTTCCCATCAAATTCAATGTGATTCCTTGTGCCAAAGTCCATAACAACAACAAAGCTTGGATATTTGAGATGCGCATTTAAAGCAAAAACAGAATGGGTGCATGCACCCCATGCCGTGGCAGTGAACCATAGCGACCAACAGGTCCCCTGTCTGAAACAAAATACAGAAAATGCTGCAAACACAGCATGTTGGTAAGGCTTTTTGATTTTCAGATTTTTGCACCAGTATCTGCATTTTACCCTCAACCAGTCGAGTCCTCCATTAGCTGCGAAGGCCATGATGAATTGCTCGAGTATCCCGATGTACTTGCACAATCTGCTTCCACTTGTAGCACATGACTACTCAATCCCTGGATTCTGTCATCACTACGGTATCTACTAATACTGGAACATAGGCCACTAAAGTAGTTGAAGCATCAAACTGATGTAGTCTCCTTAAGGCAGGACTAACGCCCGATCCCAACTGAAACCAGTTCTGGTGACTACTAACCAACAGCATGGCCATAAGCAGAGCCCTTGGACTCTGAGTTAAAACTACCTACAATGCTCTGTGGCAGTTGTGGCCAGCAATGACTCTCCTAAACACGATTGATAATGATCCCTAGAAAAAAAATCCAAAAAGATGGCTAATTGGATGAAGTGGTTTTGGTGCCCAAGAATTGATTTTGCCTGGCCTACTGGACTAGGTTTGTCCCTACGAAAATAACAAACAATGGCTTCCATTAGTGCAGCCCAACACCTTAAGTGACGGCTTTTTGACCAATCTGGACAATCTGAAATACTGCTGCTGTTTGCAGCAGTTTACTACTCTTGCCCTAGTGACAGGGGCTCAGATGTCGCATTCATCTGGTTCAAACTCTTTTTCCCCTTGGATGGAATTTTTTTGTGATTATGCCTTTGAAGCACCGTGGGAATTTATAACCAGGCACTTGAATTTCTATAGCACCTTTTACAACCTTAGGATGTCCCAAAGTGTTTCAGCGTCGATGAAATATTTTTTATTTTGGTGGTATTGGTTGGAGGGTAGATGTTGGCCAGGACACTAAGAAAGCTCTCCTGCACCTCTTCAGATAGTGCCATGGGATCTTTTACATCCACACTGAAAGGGAAGCCAGGCCTCAGTTTAATGTCTCATCTGAAAGATGGCATCTCCCAACAATGCATCACCCCCTCGGTACTGCACTCACATCTTTATCTGAGGAAGGATGTCCTTATCTGAGGAAGGATGTTCTTGCCATGGAGGGAGTGCAGCGAAGATTCACCAGGCTGATACTTGGGATGGCAGGAATGACGTATGAGGAGAGATTGGGTCAATTGGGCTTATACTTGCTGGAGTTTAGAAGAATGAGAGGGGATCTCATTGAAACTTATAAAATTCTAACAGGACTAGACAGACTAGATGCAGGAAGGATGTTCCCGATGGTCGGGGAGTCCAGAACCAGGGGTCACAGTCTAAGGATAAGGGGTAGGCCATTTAGGACAGAAATGAGGAGGAATTTCTTCACCCAGAGCGTGGTGAACCTGTGGAATTCTCTACCACAGAAGGCAGTAGAGGCCAATTCATTAAATATATTCAAGAAGGAGTTGGATATATTTCTTAAAGCTAAAGGGATCAAGGGATATGGGGAAAAGGCAGGGACAGGGTACTGAATTTGGATGATCAGCCATGATCTCATTGAATGGCGGAGCAGGCTCGAGGGGCCAAATGGCCTACTCCTGCTCCTATCTTCTATGTTTCTATGTGTCAGCCTCGGTTATGTACCCAAGTCCCTGGCTTGGAGCTTGAATCCACAACCTGCCGACTCGGGCAAGAATTCTGCCTCTGATCCAAGGCTGACTCCTATAAAATGCACGTTTTTCTTGTACATTTGTAAAGCAGAATATTCTAAATTCCCTTCTCGGAAGGATCTGTTTTGCGAACAGGTAGAAACCCCATTAAGAAGTTCTGAGAAAGATCAAAGGCTGAAGATGTGGGTCTGAGAGAGCCTGCCCAGCCTAGTCTTTAAGATAGTCAAGCCAGAGAAACTTCCTTGTTTCATTTTGTTTTTAAACCACACTGGGTGGATAGACAAGACCTTGAAAAGGCTGTTCCAAGCTACTGTGGTTCACTGACTTGAAGAACTGTTTTTGCTTACAGTGACATTTTAAATATTCATGACGAACGTGGTTTCAGGAATTTGACATTTTAATTTCTTCTGATTTGGAATCTCATGGGCATTTTATAATGGAAAATGAGCAAATGTATTTTGATACCGTTCAGCAACTATAATCGATGAATGTTTGTGTGTTGAATAACCAAGTTTATGGTAGGATAAAGGGTTGACAAACTGGACTTTGTGATTTTGTTTTTCAAACATTCCCGTTTTAACGATCCAGCGTGACTGGGAATGTTGGCATCTGGAAAGAGCAATGACTATTTTTAGGGATTTCCAAGGAGACTGGACCAATATAAAACCACCACCAATCAGACATGGCCAGAACAACAGGATTCAAATTTATTTGCCACTTTCGGGGAAGAAGATGACTTGACTTGAATTAATAATGGGCAATTCACAGCTGTAATGATGGACTTAAAAACTGCAGGTGCTGGAAATCTGAAACGAAAGCTGAAAATGGTGGAAGTACGTAGCGCGTCAGTTAGCATCGGGGAGAGAACAGATAGTGAACGTTTCAGGCTACTGCCCTTTGAGTTAACAGCCCTACTCGAAGGCAGAACTTTCACAAAATATTTCGGGGTTGATCAGGCGTTATGTAGGCCGAGCCCTTGCAACTCGTATGAGCACTCAACCCGCTGGGCTAGTTGACACAAAATTAGAATACTGGGAGGAAAAATACAGTCAGGGTGGTCTATTGAGAAATTGTTGGCTGCTTTCCTGCTCGGCCATAATTTCATCCATCAGCATGAGATCACAATTGGCTTCAATGACTGGGTGCAGTTTGATGAGATGCAGGGTGTGTGACATGAAAAGAAAGCTGGTCAGAGGCAGCTAACACATGCCCGTATCCAGCGAACCACAGATAGGAGCAGAGCAGAGCCCCTTCACTAAGATTACTGGGCAACAGACAAGAGGTGCAATGTAAGGTAACCAGGCAATTAATTGGGGCCGTGACTTCACCCAAGGATATTGAAGAAACACCAAAATGCAATGGAATGCGGAATTATGTCGTAACTAATAAACTGCAGCACATGTCTGAGCACATCTCCCCACAGAGCCATCCGGGTTTTTGTATATCTAACGTTCCCCTTCTCCTCCCACCATTCCCAGGTTGGAAGACGCCATAACTCAATTTTTCCTGCAGCACAGCCTATGTTCCCTCTAAAGGATCTGTAAGCTCCTGCGTGCTTAAAGTCACAGGCCGCGCAGTGAGCTGGAGCGGGGGGAGGGGCCCAAAACTGAGCGAGCGGGTAAAAATCATAGCGCTGAGAGAATGGCCCGGGACCCTCAGCATCGATCGGAATTGGAACGTCGTTTGGAGAGAGCCTGGAACCCGGCCAGCATTATCTCGGACTGCTGTTGACTAATGGCGGCCGCAGGACCCGCAATTCTCTGCGCTCCAGCAACCGCTCTATCCACCGCGCTGATTTCCCCATTGAGAGTGCGCATGCTTCCCCAGTGCTGCGGTGCATTCTCGAACGAGAGAAACCGAGTCGGACTCGGTGGAAACAGTTGAAGAAAGCGGGAGGCGGCAGCTAGGATGGGGGAGACACTGGAGCGGCGATTTAATGGTTCCGGGGCCCTTGCCGTACGCCCACTAGGCCCAGCGGCGCTGATTCGGGGCCTGAGATGCACACTCGGTGACTTGTTGCCGAGGCTTGCACTCGCCCCTGCTGTTTCCTGAAGCCGCACCGCACAGACTGGCAATTTCTGGCCGCACTTTGGAACAACACACCACGGTAGCCAATCGGAGAAAGTTGAGAAGTTGAGGACCTCAATATGCGTGCCAGGCAGGAAAGGGAATACAGTTATATTTTTATTATGTTGTATTTGGAATATATTTATTTTTAGATTAACTATTTATAATAAATTATCCCGATCTCTAGACAGCGAGTGTCTTGGTGAACCTCTTCAGGCAAAACTTTTTTTTAAAGTTTCAATTCATGTGGTGTAATGCAGACGAAGGTGAGCTGTGGATGTGTAACCCAAGAAGACGATCCTGAACTGGAAATGTTGGTGTGAGTGAGTGTCTGATTAAAGCTGAACAATACCAAGGCGGGAGTGGAAAGGAAAGGGAAGCACTTTTTAATCTTAAATTAGGACGCAGTTCTACAGCCGGTTTTCCTCCCATGGAAAGTGGTTTTGGGTGCACTTCAATGAAAAAGTGGTGGTATAACCTGAGAGACAATTGAGGGTACTAAAGGTGTGAGGCATGAATCTCGTACGGGTTTATGTTTACGCCGAGTGCATGGTAACTCCAGCTTTAGTTTCTCACCACCTTCCAACAACTGTTGGAATCAAAGTTATTGCTAATGTCTGGTGTAATAATAAGAAAACTTAAAGAATAAGTAATTTAGTTCATCACGTGCTTTCCTTCTACCAATAATATCCAGTCTATTTGTTTTTGGGATGAGACGTTAAATCTGCTTCTGTGGTTCAGATGGATTAATAAGGGACAGCCAGCACGGATTTGTTAAAATCCACACCTCGGGAGCCTACTGTCAACAAGTGCAGACGTCGACGACAAAGTCCAACACCGCCCTCAGTGTGCCAGTGCAGCCTTCGGTCGCCTGAGAGAGTGTGTTTGAAGACCAGGACCTCAAACCCGGCATTAAGCTCATGGTCTACAGAGCAGCAATGATACCCGCCCTGCTGTATGCCTCAGAGACATGGACCATGTACAGCAGGCACCTCAAAGCACTGGAGAGGTACCACCAACGCTGCCTCCGCAAGATCCAGCAAATCCATTGGCAGGATAGGCGCACCAACGTCGGTGTTCTTACTCAGGCCAGCATCGAAGCTTTGACCACGCTCAATCAGCTCCGATGGACGGGTCACATTGTCCGCATGCCTGATAGGAGACTCCCAAAACAAGCGCTCTACCCGGAGCTCTGGCACGGCGAGAGAGCCCCAGGTGGACAGAGGAAACGCTTCAAGGACACCCTCAAAGTCTCCTTGAAAAAATGTAACATCCCCACCGACACCTAGGAATCCCTGGCCCAAGACCGCACAAAGTGAAGGAGAAGCATCTGGGAAGGCGCCAGACACCTCGAGTCTCTTCGCCGGGAGCAAGCGGAAGCCAAGCGCAAACAGCGGAAGAAGTGCACGTCAACCCAAGCACCCCGCCCACCCGCCCCTTCAACCACCATCTGCCCCATCTGTGACAGAGACTGTAGGTCCCACATTGGACTCATCAGTCACCTGAAAACTCATTTTTAATGTGGAAGCAAGTCATCCTCGGTTCCGAGGGACTGCCTAAGAAGAAGAGGAGTTAAAGTCAAATCGTATCTGACTAACCTGATTGAGGTGGCATGGGACGTGAGAGACTTTGGCCAGAATGTATGTTGAAGTGAGATTCCTTTTCTCCAAACCGCAAGACATAATGGTGGTCATGGTTTAATTGCTAATCCACGTTCCAGGAGATGACCTGGACAATTTTAGATAGTTAATGTGAACTTGCTAATAGTTGCTAATGTGTTGGTTTTGGTGCCTCTGTTGTTCTGGCCAATCTGCCATTAACACCTCACATGGGTTGACTCCCGACCGTCTGTATTGTTCTACTCCACCATTGTCCTGACTAGTCTCCAACATTAGCATATCATAATAGTATGATAATGACCCCGAGATGGTGTGATTAACTTTGATGGGACACCTGACACAGCAAATTCTAACATGTGTAATGTAGATTTTGTAAGCTGTGACATGTTAAAGATTAAATATAGCCACTAATAACTTTTATAAACCGAAAAAAACCCAACTGATTTCATGATATCCAGGAGTTGGTCTGATTGTCTCATGATTTGAGATGGTGGGGTGACAATATGGCATTACTGTATATATGCTTTTAAGTGGTTGCTGTTGCTATCGTTGTAAAACTGTTATTGTAAAATTTGCCCACGGACAAAAAAGGTCGCGCTCAAAGGAGTTTGGCCCGCTCAGTGCAAAAAAAATGAGAGGGAACATTAAGCACAGCCCCTGTGGATTGTTACAATGTTGATATCTACTCTTGCTCAATGTAAGTGTTTTACAGTGAACGGGTATCTCATATGTTGGTGTTTGACCAGGTCTGACACTGAGCATATTGACTGCACCTGCTGCTAGATGTTTTATTTGGTAATCCCAGTCTAAGTGACGATTCTGAGTGGGTATTGTTAACAACAGCTCAGTTTCCACCTGCATCAGTTTTTATTTTAACAAAGTTCAAGTCAGTAAAAGAATGATTTAAGTGGGAAACTTGAATCCTTTATCTAAACAATAACCCCACTAAGGGAAGAACTCTCTCTCAAATTATGTTTCCTAACTTCAGAGACCTGCTGAAATCTGTTTTTGCCTGGTTATACCATTAACCTCTGGCAGCTTTTCCATTCATGTCACCTACACTCTGCAGTGTCCTGAAACCTTTCAGTTCACAACGTTGCTGTATTGAATGTTAATTGTGTTTTTTCCCCCCTATGTTGTCTAGTGAGGATCATTTACTTCTAAGAGCATTAGGATGTATTGCAGCTTACTATAACCACAGCAAGGGCTGGATGTATGGAACAAATGGCGATATCTTGCTAGTTTAATGTATGGGATTGGATATTTGCTACGTATATATGATCATTTTCATTCTCATTGCAGGTGCTCGTGAATGACTTTTTCTTGGTGGCCTGTCTTGAGGACTTCATCGAGAATGCCCGTCTCTTCATTTTTGAGACGTTTTGCCGCATTCATCAGTGCATCAGCATCAGGTACAGACAGTTCTCAATCGCACAATTTTCACAAAGGGAAAGTCTTGCAGCAACAAAACATTGAGGGCTTCAGCTGGTCATTCCCCAGAAACAAGTCCTGTTAGAACCTAAGTATGGGCAGTCTAATGGTGTTTGAGAAAGAATTCTCCTTTTTAAGTGAGCAGCTCAACTGATGTGGTTCCCAATTAACTGACGGGCATTGGGCAGTGGTCATGAAATCTTCCACATATAAACTTTGCTTTCAGACGTAAGTTTTAGCTCCCAACATATACATACAGCCGAGAATGTTACTACTGTTCGAACAACAACTTACTGGAGCTCATTTAATGTAGCAAAATGTCCCAAGGCAATAAAAACATACAAAAGCAAAATAGTGTGGCTGCTGGAAATCTGAAATAAAAGCAGAAAATGCTGGTCAGGCAGCATCCGCGAAGAGAGAAACAGAGTTAACGTTTTAGGTCGATGACCTTTTGTCAGAACTGGAGAAAGTTAAGAGATGTACAGGAAACTTTTTTTTAAATCCGGCACGGACGGGACCGACGTGGTGCCGATTCATCAAAAATTCCGGATAACTGAACGCTATAGTAAAAGATACGGAGCTGAGGGTTCCGTATAAAGCAACAAACTCTGTTGCTTAGCAACAGCTTCAGAACAATGGGCACAAGTTGCAAGCGTCTCTGTAGCTTAGCAACAGCTGCAGCCACGCCCTTGCACAGCAACAAATGGAGTAAAAAAAGTAATAAAAGTTACCTGAACCTACTCCTGAATTTTGCCGGTTAACCGAGATTTCGGGTTATTTAGGTGCCGGTAAATCGAAAGTTTCCTGTAACAGATTTTAAGCAACTGCAGAGAAAGTGGGGAGGGGAGGGGAGGAAAGAACAAAAGGGAAGGTCTGTAATCAATAACATTTTTGACACTGAGCCACAGAAGGAGCTATCAGGAGAGATGACCAAAAGCTTGGTCAGTGAGGTAGGTTTTAAGGAGCATCTTAAAAGAGGAGAGAGAAGTAGAGAGGCGGAGAGGTTTAGGGAGGGAATTCCAGAGCTTGGGGCCCTCCTCCTCCTTCAGGCAGCTGAAGACATGGTCGCCAGAGGTGGCGCGATTAAAATTGGGGATGCTGAAAAGGCCAGAATTGGAGGAGGGCAGATATCTCAGAGAGCTGTAGGACTGGAGGAGGCTACAGAGATAGGGAGGGGTGATTTTATAAGATCTATTTTCAACTAGGGGATTGAGTGGAATGTTGGAGTTTGAAAGAATTCAAATTCATGGCCTGGATTTGAATCTAGGCCAGATGGGGATCCTCTGCTCCTTGATGCACCTGCCCCTTATTTGCTGTCAATGTGTATTGTTTGATAGGAGTGTGCATTTGAATGAAACGTGCTGTTTCAGTCACCGGCTCTGTTTTTCTCCTGGAGCTGATTTAAGAGACGCGACGGCTCAAGTTTGCGTGAAGTAGTTCTCGATGCTTCAAATTTAATGATCACGTGATTTTAATAGTATTCGTTGGAGTGGGATTTGGATGTTCTCCTCTTGCTAATATGAACTCAAAATATTTGCTTGTGATTTGGTCTTTCAAGTTAGGAGTTACATGCACAGAATCTGTTAAGTACAGATTTCCTCGCTGCTGCGGTATTTTGTACCTTATCAATGATGACCAGAATGGCCACGTGTGAGCTGATGGGGGTGTATATATCGTGGCTCAGTTGGATATAACTAAGTCTTGCAATCTGTAATACCCAAGAAAATCAATCTTGAAATCTGTTGACTTATGGTGATGATAAAGATCACTTGATGGGGATCAGGTGTTAAAACTGCTGGTATGTAGGCCAGTTTAACCCAGGCATACTTCTCTCCTCCTCCCCACCATATGTGGGTTAGAAGACAGTGAAATAATTGTATTTAAACTTGGGCTGAAATCCTGAAAGGAATGGAGAGCGTCTCTCTCCTCCTTGTGTCTCCTTTCATAGGGATGATGGGATGCTTCAAATCAAAATGGGAAATCCTCCTTGTTTTTAAAAAAAAAAAATCAAGATATTTACTGAATGTTAACGTTTTGCAGAAATGCTCCTTAACACATCTGCCCCTTGTTTCCCGTTGATTATTTATTTGTTTGATGTGAGTGTGCATTTGAATGAAATTTGACCGCTGTTTGAATCACCTATATGCTCTGTTTTCCCTCGGAGCTGTTTGAGGTGCGGCTGATTCCGACAGGCTTGTGACTTATTTGTAATAATTGGTGTAATACAGTTGCAGTATTGGAAGCAGATTGCCTGGACTTTACAGAGCCGAGCTATGTTCGACACCACAGGATGCATGCAGTATTTGAACTTGACTTGAAGTAGCAACTGTTAAACTAATGCTTAACATGCATGTGGAGTCGCTATAAATTACCTAATGAAACACAAAAAAACGGAATCAGTCTCCCTTGTTAACTAGTACGATAGCAAAATACTGCAGATGCTGGAAATCCAAAATAACAACAGAAAATGCTGGAAAAACTCAGCAGGCCAGGCAACATCCGTGGAGAGAAATTAGAGTAGACGTTTTGGGTCGAAACCCTTTTTCAAAACTGGAAAGGAAATGAAATAGATCGAAAGGCAGGGCTGGGAGAGAACAAAAGAAGTGAAGAGACATTAAGAGGTATTCAAAAGCAGACGAGATGGTGATAGGACTAGTGGAGACAAAAGACGGCTCTAGATTAGGTGTGAAATGTTCTGGATGAGAGACAGCTGCCATGTGGGAGAGAGAAAAAAAAGTGCGGGGGGTGCGGGGGAAAGGGCCAAAACAAAGATGTGGATAAAATATAAGCAAAAATGTAATGGGGGCAGGGATTATTATCTGAAATTGTTGAACTCGATATTGAGTCCGGAAGGCTGTAAAGTGCCTAATCGGAAGATGAGGTGCTGTTCCTCGAGTTTACGTTACTATCCTTCTGCGGTGGCGGGGGGGGTGGGTGGAGGTGTTAGTTGAATTGTTCGAAGTGTCAGGAGCTTCAAGATATAAAAATAGAAAGCCTCAAACTCACTTACTAAAAGTGTGTATGATTTGTTTGGAGCTAAGCAGGCGACAATGACTAGATAGGATACACTGATTTGCATCACTAACCACACAGTTGTAGGGGTGGGGTGGGGCACAGGGGGCGACATTTCCTTAAAGTAATGCAGCCCGTGAAAAATGTCTCCTAAAATTGTACAGGGGTATATTGAAGAGCCTATTTTCTGTGCATCAGCCTGCAGCCTTTCAAAGCCATTAAGTGCCTAATCTGAGCTGCTGGTTCATTTTAATTTTAGGTAGGTGATCCGGGCCCAGGTGCCCGAGTTCTACTGCCCATTAGTGATGGTCGTTGACGCCTGTTCACTGATATAAAGCAGCAGGCACGAGTGAGAACTATTTCCCCGAGTCATGGCTCTTTTTAGTTAGTTGTGCTTTTAGCGTTTCTAGATTAAGGGAGCAATAAAATGGATTAAAATTTCTGAAGGCAGGTCCTTTGTTCCAGGGGGATTCATTCAGGTGTCGGTCTGTTACTTTTGTTAATGGACTGGGCGAGGGGCACCCGAGCATAGAGGTGATCGGACGTTCGCAGATATGTTTAGAATAGATCGTTTATAAAAAAAAAAAAAAAAAAAAAAAAATCTGTGTTTTATTGAAAACCCTTTCACAACTGTGACCAACTGCGCAGTCCTTGTTGCAACAGTTTGTTTTTTCAAATAATTAGGAATGCACGAGTTCTTGGAACATTTTATGATGCAGATTTCCTGTCACGTTGCTCACGTCCAGTTGAAAGATGGGACTTTCACAGGGAATATTATGTCGTGTGTACGACGTTCCCTCTAAGCTGCGCGGCTGTCTGCCGGTCCCGGGCGGGACTGGCTCTTCCAATGTGAAATTTCGCCATGCGCGAAACTTTGAGTGGGCGGCGCAGCCCGTTAAAGGGACCGCGCACCCAAAATAAATTAGGTAACATTGGTCGTGTAATAGGTTTACTTGACTGATTCCTGGAATGGGGGAATTGATCCCCGAGGAGAGATTGAGTGGACTCGGCCTACATTCCCTAGAGTTTAGAAGAATGAGAGGTGATCTCATTGAAAGTTATAAAATTCTTAAGGGGCTTGAGATGCTGAGAGGATGTTTCCCCTGGCTGGGGAATCTAGAACCGGGGTCATAGTCTCGGGATAAGGGGTCGGCCATTTAGGACTAAGATGAGGAGAAATTTCTTCACTGAGGGTGGTGAATCTTTGGTATTCTCCATCTTGAATATCCTCATCGACTGAGCCTCCACAGCCCTCTGGATCAATCGATATTTGGACTCTAAGGAAATCAAGGGACATGAGGATAGCGTGGGAAGTTAAGGTAGGAGATCAGCCATGAGGGCAAATGGCCTACTCCTGCTCCTATTTCTTATTTTCATATGTTCTAATACAGAAGAGATGAGCCAGAGTATCCCTTTTAAGGTAGCAAAGTTTAATTGTTGAGAATAAACAGTCGGCTGATCAGTCAGTGTCTAAAGCCCTGATTATAACTGAGCCTCTTGAGATCTGGACGCATTTGGGCTGGAATCCTGATTTACACTCCGGCCCGACTGTACCCTGGTCTCGTTGGGCGTGTTAACTTAAAATCAGGGCATAATTGTTTGATTTTGTAGATTGGAAAGCGTGTGTGAATTTCATGGATAAGGTCAGAAATACCTAGCATTAGCACTGTGACTGGCATTCTCTTAAATTTGTGTTGCCTGTGTGTGTGTGTGTGTGTGTGAGAGAGATTTGTGCATACTGGACGCAGGAGTTGGTAATCTGCCATTGTTCACGGCTAGGTTTGGGCCTGGGGCAAGGTTT
This sequence comes from Somniosus microcephalus, assembly GCF_052327205.1. Classification (NCBI taxonomy): domain Eukaryota; kingdom Metazoa; phylum Chordata; class Chondrichthyes; order Squaliformes; family Somniosidae; genus Somniosus; species Somniosus microcephalus. Next base: position 265,465,190 of record NC_140993.1, read on the forward strand.
CAGCTGCTCACCTGGCCTGTCTCTTTAAGGTCACTGTTCACGTTCTCCCTATGGGAATCCCGGGTAGCTAATAGCTGCTTGTAAATTGCTGAAAGCAGCTAGGGGTCAGTAAATTACCTGTAAATTGTAGGTTCCTGGTCAGAAGCTTTATTTAAAGAGATGGTTTTGCACCTGTAACAGTGTGATGAAAGGTGCACTAGTTTAAGACTATTATATAGATATTAACATGTCCTCTTTAGCACTGTTCACTGTGTCTTGAGATAATGGGGGCCTTGTGGGAGTAAGAAGGGGTCCACTTGCAAGAGATCTCTGCAGACTGTGCGCTGCCATTTTTGTTTGGTTCCTGGAAAATAACTAGTGTTTTCCCTATCCGAAGCAAGTAGATAAATGCCAGCTATATAAATTTCTCCAGCCAATTTGAGCGAGGTTTTATAAGATGCCATCAAAAATAGAAAAGATGAAACTACCGTGCATCTTTCCGTTGCCGACCATCTCTGCAACAGTACTGTGTCTTGTAAATTACTGTAAATAGTTATTTTTTTTAAAGCAGTCAAGCAGAGGTGAATGGGGGCACGGTGGCATAGTGGTTAGCACTGTTGCCTCACAGCGCCAGGGACCCGGGTTCAAATCTGGCCTCGGGCGACTGTCTGTGTGGAGTTTGCACATTCTCCCTGTGTCTGCGTGGGTTTCCTCCGGGTGCTCCGGTTTCCTCCCACAGTCCAAAGATGTGCGGGTTAGGTTGATTTGGCTATGATAAATTGACCCTTAGTGTTAAGGGATTAAATACGTGGGGTTACGGGGATAGGGTGGGATATGTGTCGGTGCAGGCTCGATGGGCCGAAATGGCCTCTATCTGCACTGTGGGGATTCTGTGACCTCTCTTTGAACTGGAAGAAATTGCATTTAACACCACCTGCTTTGTGATATTCTACAAAGACCAAAATGACACTATTAGTCACTCTCCCCTCTTTCCGCCCCCCCCCCCCCAAACACACAAGAGTTTAACGAAGTAATACTTAACAACTTAACATCAAGTTTTCGTGTCAGGTAATTATATGTTTCTGATAATGCATGTTTGTGAATATCTGTGCAATAGGCATTGACTGGATGGAATAAGCCGAGTGTTGGCAGAATCTAATTGCGACAGTATATTCGATGGTGTACGTCGTGCAGCACCTTGGCGACTTTGACAGCTGGGATTTTGGTAATCCTACCCTGATGATAGATGACCTGCTGAATTGTAAATGGCAAGTTGGGAGATTACATTGAGAGCGCAAAGTTATAAATGACCAGTGCAAGAGAAAAGTTGTATAGAATGAATACAAGGTCGATCTCGCCCCCCTCGCTCTCACTCTCGCCCCCTCGCGCTCTTGCCCCCCTCGCTCTCGCCCCCCTCGCTCTCGCCCCCCTCGCTCTCACTCTCGCCCTCTCACCCCTTTGTGCTCTCGCCCCCTCGCTCTCGCCCCCCCTCGCTCTTGCCCTCTCGCTCTCGCTTTTCTCTCCTCTATCTCGCTCCTCCATGTCACCGTCCCATCTGTCTGTTCTTCTCGGATATTATATATTTATACATATCTCTATACCCTGCTCCAAAAGCAGTCTGAGAAAAGGCTATAATTCTGCACTATCCTCCTGCACTGCTTCTAAAATGATACTGACATCAGTATTATAACTTAGGTATGAAATGTTTTTGGAAGTTTTCAAATACCATCAGTTGTAAAATGGACAGTACAGAAGTTATTCAAATCTGAATTCATTTTAGTTTTAATTCACGATATTAGCTCAAATTTCACGGTGACAAAAATCAACATTAGTAACATACTCCAAGGTCTCTTTTTAAGCCAAAACAATACTGTTTTAGGAAATCTGCTATTATCAGACTGTATGTTACACTGAGGCAAACATGTTGTAAAGGAAGTGGTAGTGTTTCACAGAATCACAGAAACCCCACAGTGCAGATAGAGGCCATTTCGGCCCATCGAGCCTGCACCGACACATATCCCACCCGATCCCCGTAACCCCATGTATTTAATCCCCCTAACACTAAGGGTCAATTTATCATAGCCAATCATCCTAACCCGCACATCTTTGGACTGTGGGAGGAAACCGGAGCACCCGGAGGAAACCCACGCAAACACGGGGAGAATGTGCAAACTCCACACAGACAGTCACCCGAGGCCGGATTTGAACCCGGGTCCCTGGCGCTGTGAGGCAACAGTGCTAACCACTATGCCACCGTGCTTCTATTTTATGTTCTGGATTATCAATGAATTGCAGTCAACTTGTTACCTTATCAGTGGGAGTTTTTCGGTAGTCAGATGCATGAAGGCTTCTCCGGGTTCACATTAACTTAGCACAAGAAAATAAATCACTTAGAATTATATCAGTGCCCTTCTTTTCTGTCTTTAATGAGGTTCTGTAAGCACTGGTTTGGACATCTGTAGTTCATTCCTTTTGAGTAATACCTGGCCTTAAACAGAAACACTTGACATCTGAAACATTAAAACAGGTTTCTCAACCTTCAGGATTGATAGCATCCTGTTAATCAAGCAGTGCAGCTATAAAATCAAGTAACAGTTCCCTGTCTTTGTAATTTGGCTGCAAAGAAACCATTTTAGTTATTTCAGCTTTGTTAGTTACTTTTCACTACTGTGTTGTGTGTGTGTGTCTTTTCAGCCATCTTTGCACATTTACACAAGTTTTTAAATTTGTAACTAAAGTTTGTTTGGTATATACCAAAGTGATGTGGTGTGTCCCACAAACAGCAATGAAGTAAATCTGATCAGTTTGCTTTTGCTTGACAGGTAAATGCTGGTCAGGGTATTGGGAGAACTATACTTGCTCTTTAAATAATTCCACAGGATCTTTAACAGGCCAACTGAACAGGTAAATTGGGCCTCGTTTTAACATCTTGTGCGAAGGATGCCACCTCCAACACTGCAGTAGCCTCTACGGTACTGCACTTAAGTGTCAGCCCAGATTATATCCTCAAATCATGGAGGTGCTCTTGAACCCACAGCTTTTGACTTGGAGGTAAGACAGCTACCACTGAAGCAAGGTGTCGTGCATTTGAGGTTTGACTTTGAAAGTAAGTAGTTGTGAATTTTCAATTGTTTCACTGAGCACCTTGCTCTGTGTGTTGTGCAGGACACGTCGAATATCATACTCGAGCTGACCCAGACCTCCTACTGCAGACCTACTCCTGGCAGGCATCTCATCTGAATGGAGTGTCTCTTGCACTTGTGTGTTCACGTGTAGTTTTATGTTTGCTTTCAGTTATTTAGGAATATATAATAGTAGGTCTGAGTATGGGGCTTGCTCAGATTGCAAGACTTGTTGAATAATTTGCTCCCTTTTAAGCAGGCAAAAACATTTGTGTGATACGATATTCCTTTGAGGTGTGGAAGGTGCAGAGATCAGTCATGCTCGCTTCTCGCGAGTACGTTCTCAACGAGCTGACTAGATATTCTGCTGACCTACAGGCCTCATTAAATATGCACAATATTGCAGCGAAATAGGCTGTAAAGTTTTGTCTCTATATAGATAGATATATAGATATATTTTTATTTGATATCGAGTAATCACTGCTGTCTTGCGGCTTTGATACCATCACACTTGAAAATTCTGCGGTAAATTTTAGAAACAGTCGTGTGAATACGCTCAAGTTAAGCGGAAAGGCCTAGGAAACTGAACATTGTTTTAGTGACAAGCCACTTAGAGCTGACTATTCAAAATGGCACCTTTGTGAAAATGCTACTTTATAATTGCAGCATGTAACGGAGCCCATTCATTTATTTTTAGGACGGCTAAATTACAGCAGATCTTAAAGGTCAAGGAAATAATTTTTTTTTTTAAATGGAGGATGCAAGAGCCAAACTAGCACTTCAGTAATGTGGAGAGAACTGAAGATTGGCTTTACGCTGCAGGCATTCCCCACTCTAAAGGAGTGGTATTTTGTTAACATTAATGCAAGTAGATGCTGTTGAGGGGAATGGGATAATTGCTAAAGTGGTGCCATCAATAGACCATCACTGGGGAAAAAATTGCTTCGCTCTCCCTCATTATAGACCGAAAGAAACAATGGCAGTTTGACAATCCGTTATCTTCAGTGTAAGTCTTGTGGGAATGTCGTCTTGTTTTTATTGAGTTGAAAAGCAGTCTTCCCCAATGTAGTGCACGCCGGTCCTATTGGAGCTGTTGAGGAATGGAGGCCTCCAGCTTGTCACAAACCAGCGCTGATGAGTCAGCTTGTGAACATGATTTCGCACAGAGTAAGAAAATCGAGATACACCGCTTTAGCGCTACAGAGCTCGAACACCCTTTCTTCCCCAACATTAATCAAAGTGGTTTGCTTAGACCCGTCGAGTTTTTAGGCTGTCAGTCTCACTCTGCTACAGTAGTTTTAAGTTCTTGCAAAGATGATAAAAACATGTTTATTGTGAAGCTTAGGTTGGGATTCACTGTGAGTTATAATTAACCCTTTAAACCTTAAGCTTTTGCTTTTAACTTGGATTATAACTAGTGCTTTCGTTTGCATCCAGCAACAATAACTTTCATTTATATAGCGCCTTTAACGTAGTAAAATGTCCCATGGTGCGTCACAGGAGTGCAATCAGACAAAAATTGACACTGAGCCAAAGAATGAGACATTATGACAGCTCACTAAAAGCTTGGTCAAAGAGGTCGGTTTTAAGGAGCGTCTTATAGCAGGAAAGAGAGGTAGAGGGGCTTAGGGAGGGAATTCCAGAGCTTCGGGCCTAGGCAGCTGAAGGCACGGCCACGCTGCAGTCATAGTGGAAATGCAACTAGAATCCGGAGTCAAGGCCCTAGAGGAGGGAGTCTTGCTTTGCTTCAGAATCCGTGTCATACGATTTCCACACCAAGTTGTTTGGGCTTTGCACCAATGCTAAACTCGTGGAGTGTGAATGCACTCTTCCATCCACTCAGTTTTCTCAAAAGTTGTTGCAGAATTGCCAGCTGAATTAGTTAGTTAATAAATTTAAAAGGTATGGTGTATTCCTTAATTGGCTACTGTTGGTGCTGAAAATTTAATTTTACCCATGGTCTGCGAAAAAGAACCTTTAAAAAATAAATTCTGTGCAAATTGGTTCTCCTGCAACCTTGCATTGGCTGCCATTTTTAATGTGGTCGCGCAAAATGCTGATGTTCCTGTCTACCTATAGCCTGAGTGTATCTAATTGACCAGTTCTTAGGAACAGGAGCAGGCCATTCAGCCCCTCGAGCCTGCTCCACCATTCAGCCCCTCGAGCCTGCTCCGCCATTCAGCCCCTCGAGCCTGCTCCGCCATTCAGCCCCTCGAGCCTGCTCCGCCATTCAGCCCCTCGAGCCTGCTCCACCATTCAGCCCCTCGAGCCTGCTCCACCATTCAATTAGATCATGGCTGATCTAAACTCCATTTACCTGCCTTTGCTCCATCTCCCTTGATACGCTTGGCTCACAAATATAGTTCAATCTCAGTCTTGAAAATTTCAATTAACACAGCATTTACAGCCTTTTGGGGAGTGAGTTCCAGATTTCCACTCCTCTGTGTGGAAAAAGTGCTCCCTGATTTCACTCCTGAACGGCCTGGCTCTAATTTTAAGTTTATGCCCCCTTGTTCTGGATTCCCCACCAGAGGAAATAGTTTTTCTCTATTTACTCTGGAATTCCTTTGTTATTTTAAATACCACAATTAGATCACCCCTTAAATGTTCTTTACTCAAAGGAATATACGTTTATGTAACCTATCCTCCTAATTTAACCTTTATAGCCTCGGTATAATTCTGGTGAATCAGCACTGCACCCACTCCAAGGCCAATATATCCTTCCTGAGGTTCGGTGCCCAGAACTAAACGCAGTACTCTAGATGAGGTCTAACCAGAGCTTTTTACAACTGTAACATAACTTCCTCCGCTTTGTATTCCAGCTCCCTCGAGATACAGACCAAAATTCCATTATCCTTTGCAATAAATTTTTGTACCTGCCCACTAGTTTTTACATGGGCACCCAAATCTCTCTGCTCCTCCACAGTTCCTAGTTTCTCACCATTAAGAAAATACTCCGGTTTGCCCTTGTTGGATCCAAAGTGAATGACCTTGCATTTCCCCACATTGAACTCACTTGCCACTGTTTTGCCCACTTATTTAATCTATCTATGTCCCGTTGTAACTTCCTGCTCCCACCTGCACTGCTTACTGTGCCACCCAACTTGATGTCATCTGCAAACCTTGATATACAGCTCTCTATTTTTTCATCCCTCCTGGATCCTAGTCCTTGATAAATATGGTGAAAGGCTGAGGTCCTAGTATAGATCCCTGGGGAACACCGTGTGTCACATCCTGTCATTTACTCTTCATCTAAACCCAAGATGAGAGGGAACGCGTCACTGGCTGCACTGCACTATGATTCCCCCATTCTTGAAAACATTTTTCTTCAAATCTCTATATTTGATTAGGAAATTGTGTTCATTTCAGGGATCATGAACCAAAGAGAATTTTTTTAAGCGTTTCTGTGAATAAACTGAAAATGCTACTTCAATTTGATTTTTAAAACATTTTTGAAAAAAATTAATGCTGTGTGATGTTCAAGGAGTTGTACTTTTTGCAACAACATATCTCAAGATTTTGCCCCTCAAGTTCACTGGAATTCATTGAGATTGCAACTAAATTGGGTGAAAAAGAAGTCCATTTATTTGGATTTTAGGAAAGTATTCAATGCAAGTTCTCCACATGAGATTTTATGTGGTACGGTAGCATACCATGGTTATGTTACTGGACTAGTAATCCAGATGCCTGGACTAATATGATTTCCAATCCCACCACAGCAGTTAATTAAATAAATCTGGAATAAAAAGCTAGTATCAGTAATGATAACCATAAAACTACCGGATTGTCATTAAAAACCCATCTGGCTTACTAATGTCTTTTAGGGAAGGAAATCTGCTGTCCTTACCTGGTCTGGCCTATATGTGACTCCAGGCCCACAGCAATGTGGTTGACTCTTAACTGTGGCTCACCACCACCTTCTCGAGCGTAATTAGGGATGGGCAATAAATGCCGGCCTTGCCAGTGACGCCCACGTCGCGTGAACAAATAATGAAGATTGTTCAACACTTGAAATTAATGGCAGAATAACTTAATTAGATTGAAATCCACCTTAACTAGAAATTACAAAAGCAAAATACTGCGGATGCTGGAAATTTGAAATAAAAACTGAAAATGCTGGAAATACTCAGGTCAGGCAGCATCGATGACCTTTCGTCAGAACTGGTAAAGGTTAGAGATATACCAGATTTTAACTAGAAATTAGTTGGATTAGTGCACAGTGTTCTGTTCAATAGGATGAGACCGTTGAATTATTTGCTGCTGAAGGAATGCACAGCAGTATTTCCCAGTAGAATGTTCAGAGTTCATCCCCTTTTTTCCTTCCTCTTCCTCCCACCCCCCCCCCCCCACCCCCAAAGCTTAAATTGTCTGTTGATCACCCCTGACCATTAGTGACCATTTTTCTTACATCTTGTTAAGCAGACACTAATGCCAGCTGGGTGCACAGAAGCATGCAGACATCGGCAGCTCTGGAGATTGTGTCCCATGTGATACTCAGGAACTGCCAAGCCGGGCTTGTCTCAACTGAGTTTCAGGAACCCAAGTTGGCAAAAACCCATATTCAGATGGCTATTAAACTTGTGGTTTGCTGTCTTCTCCCTGCTCTTAAACGCCCCCCCCCCCCCCCCCAGCATCTCGCGTGTCCACTAGCACGTGGGTAGAATGATCAAAGTTCAGCACTAAAACAGTAGTCTGAACAGTTAGAGCATTAAGAGATTGCTGAATAATGTCCTGGCGACAGCGTAAGTAATTTGCCTTGCAGTTAACTGGAGAAAGGGGGCAGCACTGTTTGCATTATCAATTTAATTAGTCAAATACTTTAAGTGGGGAAAGGAATTCTTTTAATGTGACTTTAAGGACATGTGTGGAATTGCCAAACTGCTTAGTGCTCTCCAGTCCATAACACAGATTTGAGAGCTGCTATGTGTTCACACCAACATGCTCAATTGCAAACAAAGTTGGTCTTTTTCTGGCACACATTCAAATTAATTTCCTTTAAAACTTAGGAGAGCCGAGTGGTTAAAATGAACATATTCCTTGAGTTTACAGCTTGCTCCATACATATCGGCAGACTTATGTGGCAGCGGGTTCAGCACTCTTGGGGTGGGGAAATATAAGCGCAGTCCTACAAATATTTTCATTGTGAAATGGGAAAAAAATGTGCTATCATGCATTCAGGCTAGGTGTTGGCTTGTGCTCAAGCAATAGATCACTTGACATCATTCTTCACAGAAGCAGATTTCATTCCATGTTGTCAGAAACCTCAACTCCAGCAAAAAAATTTGGGAAGCAAAGAAATGTGTTGGCCAAGGAGCTGAACTGAACCTGTTTGTTGTTCAAATCTGTCTCTGGATTTTTCTTGTGCTGCACATACAAGCTGTTTCTGCCATTAATTGTCAGTTTTATTTTGGTGTACGAGGGGGCAGGTTACTACTTAATTTTTTTCAAAGTCCATTGGTAATCGCCGATCAATAGATCGCTGGAATGTCATGGGGAAAGCACAGCCAGAATACTTTGCACCACACCAGTGGCCCTAGTCTACTCTACTGCAGAATACTGCTCTGCCTCATGGTCCTGCAGCCGCCACTCAAAGATCATCTACGTGCAACTAAATGCTGCCATGAGGACGGTGTCGGGGATGCTCAAGTCCACTCCAACTGAGTGGCTCCCGGTGCTGTCGCACATCGCCCCACTCGCCGCAATGCCACCGCGCTCCGTGAGATGGAAAAAACCATGAGCAACATCGACCTTCCCATTCACGAAGACTTGAAAAAACCATCACGAATGCGCTTAAAATCACGCCGGCCATTCTGGGAAACAGCAGCCAATATTCATGCAGCTGGTATGGACCCACTATCCAGATGGACGGAATCGTGGGATCATGCAGCATAAAGAACCAACAGCTCATCGCTGACCCAACAGCAGAGGTCCCTGGCTTCGACCTCCCTCAAACCGTGCACAGCGCTCAACCCAATCCACACAGGGCATGTACGGTGCGGCCTCCTGCTCCACAAGTGGACGATGAGGGATGACCCGAAGTGGGACTGTGGCCATGAGTCCCAGACCATGGAACGCATCACACCAACCTGCCCATTGAGATCTGTTGCGGGAGGCACCTCATTTCTCCACTCAGCATCTCAGGAGACCATCAAAGCTGCTTCTCGTCATATGAAACAACAACAACAAATAGATTGAGGTTCAGTGCTAAAGTTCCTTTCATTCGACTCCCACCTCATAGGTTCCCCCAATCCTCAACTAGACCATTAATTCTGTTAGGAGGAAGACTAATCTCTCTGCGCTGAATTGTACCTGCTGTTGGCTGATGCTTGAGAAGCATTGATGGTACCTGTGGGTGCCAAAGCCTTCATGGCTGAAGAAGGATTTGCTGTTGAATAGCGGGTTCAATTGCCAAGAACCTTGTACAAAATTAAACCCAACATTTAAATCTCAAACACTGGTCTGTGTGCAGTGATGTAATGGACTTGTTTAATTGTCCTTGATTCATTAGAAGTAATTAGATTTATTAAAAGTACTGTCTGTCTTCCCCCTTCAGTTTTTCCTCACCTTTTCTGCTCTTCATATTCCCTTTATTGAGGCAATGACTCATGTTCGGGTATGGTTCCACAGGTGTTGGGATCGTTCCCAAGAGTCTGCTCTTATGAATTGGGAGTGGAATTCATGGTTAAGCCTCAGAGGCAAGACTCTGCTCTTCCAGCAGTGGTCATTGAATCATTGCCAGGAAATGGGCATTTTTACTTTTCCCTTGCCAAGAAACGGTGATGCCAAATTTAGTGCCCCAGCTAAGATTGACTTGCTCATCATTGACTCGAGGTTGGCCTTTCTTGCCTATATGTCTCGGTACTATACCATTTGTTACGTTAGCCCACTGTGCCGTCTTGGGACCTGATGATATACAGACACTTATGTGCATAATGTGCTGTCTTTTTTCTCTTTTGAAAGCTAGAATTGTTGCAGAGAGGAATTGATGCATGTCCCTGGCAAACTCAGTCTTTTTAAAGCATCACTTCAGACATTCCTAATTTTGTCCCAGACTGGAAAAGCTTTGTCAAATACCCAAGAATATTTGTTACTGTTGGTTACTGCCTTCCCCATTTCCCCCTTCCTTCGTTTGTCCACAATTTCATCTAAATTCAAGTTATACATTTAAGTCAAGTTACGAGTAACAGCTGTAATAAAAATTCAACTTATTGGGCCAACATTTGCAATCGGAGGCTTCTCGAAGGCAGATGCCTCCGACTTGCAAAATGTCTACGAATTTACCTGGTGGCTCGGGAAGAATGGCGGCTTGCGATCCTGGGCCTCTCCGGGTCTGCGCGGGCAGAGCCCCACGTATCCCAGGGGCGCAAGTCGTTCGTAGGCGCTCCTGGGATCACGTGGGCCGGCCCAACCAATGGAAGAAGGGAACCCCCCATTCAACCTTTTGACAGTTCTGTATGTACGGAACCATCAGAAGTATGAATGGGGATCACCTAAAAAGTACACCAACAGATTAAATTTTTAAAAATTACATTTTAAATTAATTAAAATGCCATTTCATTAAATATGTTAAAACAAATTAAATTTTTTGGAAGAAAAATTAACTTTTTACAAGGCTAAAAATAAACTTTTTTGAAGAGTATTTTTAAATTTATAAATGAGTTATCAAATTTCATTTTTCTATTTTTTAAAACTCTTAAGCTGGTAAAAGCAGGCATAAGAATTTGACAGTTATTCAGTGGGCGGAAGTTGTGCAAAAAGCGCAACTCTCCACCCGCAGAGGCACTTCTTGGGCATGCGGATGATCAGTCAAGAGAATTCTTGACCAATCGCAAGTGCCGGGTTTCAGCGCATGCGCTTCGCACCTCATGCCCACCCGTAGGGGTTGCAAAATCCGGCCCATTGTGTTAGTTGTGTGTAAAATTGAGAGTTGCATGAAGAGGTGCAGGGTAGAGTTTGAAAGTAAAAATATCGGCCCAGAAATTCGGGTCGGGGGCTTCCCGCGGGTGCAAGCCCCCGACCTGCACTTACCTTGCGCGCCTGCAGTTGAGCTCTGGGCTCCCGTGGAAATCCGCTCCGGGGCCTGCTCCAACTCCCGGCGCACTGTGCTTGCGTGTCCCGGGGGCGTCGTTAGTGCGATGCATCCCCTGGGATCACGTGAGCCATGGGCAGCCAATCAGAGGAGGGAAAAGCCCATTCATAAGATTGACAGGAAGACCTGTCTAAACTTATGAATATACGGGCCCCAAAATAACAGTAAACCTTCAAATAAATTTTTTTTTAAATCACACTTTTTAAATAAACTATAAATTACATTAAATAACTATTTTAAACAATAATTTAAATTTTTGAAAAAAATCATTTTATAAAAAAAGGGGCTAAAAATAAACTTACCTTGCTTTAAAGTATTTAAAAAATAATAAACCTGTGGAAAAAATGTTTTAATTTTAATTAATTGACCACTTACCTTTTAAAATGCAGGCCTTACGCCTGGTTTTTACATTTCTAAAATCTAAAGACTTACCCTCACGGAAAAACCTGTATAGAAAAAAAAAAAGAGAAAAAAAAGTAAGTTCAAAGTGCACGCGTTCGACCTCTGAACCCCTTCGTTCAGAGGAACGGAAGTGCCGGTTTCCTGCACAGTGCATGCAAGAAACCGGCACTTCCATCGGGTCCACGCGTGAGTACCCCGTGCGTACTCACACGTTGGGACCCGAATTTCTGGGCCATGTTTAATGCACAAGTCAAAAGATGTGCTGAGGTAGAAATGTATTAATGTAAGCTTGTACCATTGTTGGTGCTTGAGAAAACTTTCATTTAATCCTTGCGACAGCCTTGAGCCTATAATCTAGGCTGACGCTGCAGTGCAGTGCTGAGATTGTGCTGCATTGTAAATGGTGCCACCCTTCCGATGAGACATTGAACTGAGGTCCTGCCTGCTGTTGTAGATGTAAAAGATCCCACGGCTCCATTCGAAGAAGAGCAGGGGAGTTCTTCTGTGCTTATGGGCAACATTCCTCTCTTAAACACCACCAAAAACTGCCGGTCGTTCATTGGCTGTTTGTCAGACCTTTCGTAGCACAAATTGGCTGCTGCATTTATCTATATAAGTGTCTGCACTTTAGAACTAATCTACTGGCTGTAGAGTACTGATGAAGTAGAAGGTGCTGTATAAATGCATTTGTTAAAAGTTTAGTGCTGTATGCTAAAGTTTTGCTGTAATCAACAGTGTGAGCTAACCATGTTCAATGAAACTGGGCACCGGATAAGATACCCAAGAATTTATGCCCACGTTACAGATTAGTGGAGCATCAGATCCTAGCCAGTGCTGTTAATATTATGGTTGCAAAGGGTGAATGATGGTAAGCATATTGCTTGAGGATTCAGTACATGAGGACTTGGAGCACAATTTGCCAAAGCACAAGACCCTCAAGCACATGAGCAATGCCAACTCATAATATTGCAACTTAACCTTGTAGGCATTTATCAGTTATCTAATGCTGTAGATCCGTGTTCAATACATTGGCCGCTAGCTGAATCTGGCTAAGTGGATTTCTGATTGGTAAATAAACAATGAGTAACAGACACTGTCGTTGGGCCTGTGATCTCAATACTCATTCACACGGCGTGTGCATGTGAACTTGAACCTTTCTGTGTGATGATTGGTAAAATGGTGAGAGGAAAAGCAGAGAATGTGCGTGTGTTTTTTTGATTGATGTGAGTGCTTTACTTCCTTGGTTACTGAATGGTGTAAAGTACATTTACCTGTATTGTGTGAGTGTGTGTGAGGCGTTTTCTACTAAAATGCATGATTGTGGCTAAAACTGTGTAGTCATAGCCTCACTTGTGGCTACTCAGTGATTGCTATTAGACAGCACAGCTGTAGTTAACACTACTATTGGATTATGTACATGCACTTTTAGATTAGTTGTATGTTTTATGGCTGCAACTATTTGTACCACCAAAGTTCTGGAGGGCAAAACCAGATTTCTGATTGGTTCCCTTGGAGGACAAGACACACCCAGCAGATCTGGAATGTGTAATTAGATCCTGCCTGAGTAATCAAGTACTTTGCAATGTGTAATATGATCCATTCATTGTGACACGCAGCACCAGAGCTCAACAGTGCAGCTAGGAGCCCTCACGCTGCCGAGTTCGGATAGGAAGGGGGTGAGGCCATGGAGGGATTTTAACCTGAGGATGAGAATTTTAAAATCAAGGTGTTGGTGGACAATGTTCTCCCAATACAAAAGCAAAATACTCTGGATGCTGGAAATCTGAAATAAAACCAAAGTGCTGGAAGCACTCAGCGGGTCAGGCAGCATCTGTGAAGAGAGAAAGAGTTAACATTTCAGGTTGATGACCTTTTGTCAGAACTGTTATTTCAATGTTCCCCTTAATTTTTTTTTGGAGTGTGAGGTCGCTTTAACGGGCTGTGCAGGACCTCCGTGCAGCTTAGCAAGCACTGGGGTGATCACTGGTGAATGGGACTTGCTGCGAGTTAGGATACGGACAGCAGAGTTTTGGATGAGCTCAAGTTCATTGAGGGTGGAAGATGAAAGGCTGGCCAGGGGAACTTTGGAATAGTCGAGTCCGACAAATAACACACAAATGTAAATTAATTAATTTATTGCCCATCTCTAGTTGCCCTTGAAAGAGTTATAGTGAGGTGCCTTCTTGAACCGTGGCGAGGGAGGGGAGTAGAGGGCGAACATGGTGCAGGTGTGGCGGGGGCGGGTGATCCAGGCCCAACAGAGGGTGCGAGGACGTGATCTATCTTCCCATCTGGATAATGTTCTTGCTCTCATCCCCTCCTTTAGACCTGGATCACATTCATCCCCTCCCCACTGTTCTCACCGTGCTAACCCTCCCCAAACAAGTTCCTGACCTTCCCTCCCAAGCTCCTGACCGCTCTTTCTCCCCCCCCCACCCCCACACCCGGCCACCAGCTCCTGACCTTCTCCCCCTTCTCCAAGCTCCTCTCTCTCTCTCTGATCTCCTCTTCCCCCCCCCCCCGATTTCCCCTCTGATCCCCTCTCTTTCCCCCCCGATCTCCCCTCTTCCCCCCTCCGATCTCTCTCTCTCCCGCCGATCGCTTCTCTCTCTCCCCCCTGATCTCCCCTCTCTCCCCCCTCCATTCTCCTCCCTTTCTCCCCTCCGATCTCCCCTCTCCCGCCTCTGATCTCCCCTCTCTCCCCCCTCCGATCTCTCCCCCCCCCGCCGATCGCTTCTCTCTCTCTCCCCCCCTCCGTTCTCCTCCCTCTCCCCCCTCCGATCTCCCCTCTCCTGCCTCTGATCTCCTCTCTCTCCCCCCGCCGATCGCTTCTCTCTCTCCCTCTCCGATCGCCCCTCTCTCTCCCCCCCCCCCCCCTCGCTCCGATCTCCTCTCCCTCCCTTGCCCTCTCTCTCCCCTCCCCAAACCCATGCAAACACCCCGAACATTCAGATACCCTGACCTTCTCCGCAAGGAGCAGAGTGGAGTGAAGCGTTGATCCAGTTGCGCATGCGCAGTACCTGAGTGCAGATGCACGGTACCAAACGGGTGAGCATGCACAGAGGGAGTCAAAAATGCATTGCAAATAATCACACTGATGTTTTATTGCATGATTGTAATCAAGAGAGCAAATCTGTTTTTTTAGGGGGAAAATAAATGATTTAATGTGACATCCCCAGCTCCGATGAGTTTTTTTTCCCTCTTCCCTTTTCAGGACCACCATGTATCACGCCAGCGAGACAGGCACATGAGCAGCCTCCAAGCTCCGCCTTGGGTACTGTAGTGTAACCAGGCGGCTGGGGGTTTTCTGGAGCCATGCAGGCTACTTTGCCCCCTGTTCTGTTTAAATTTCCTTTTCTTCTCCCTCATCTGTTTGGCAGTGCAGTTGAAATTGGAGAACTCATTGGGCTGGTCTTGCAGGTGAATCCCTGTCTTGTTCCGACAAATGTTCACTTTTCGTTAGAAATACTTTCAATTAGTGCTTTATAATGTTACCGAAACAACCCAAGAGTTTCATGTCGTTCATTAATTTTTTGGGGATGCAATGACTGTTATGCAGACAAACACATTTTAATTGTGTTGTGAAGAAATTTCTTGTACTTTTCATACCCTGAGAATTCTGCCATTGCTTACAATTTGTGCAGTGCAATGCCTGTGTGATACAATTGACTAACTTGCTCTCGTTAGTTAGGCTTTGTAACAATTCTTCGGAACCCATGGCGCAAAAACATAGACACGTCTGGCACTCTCCAACAAATGCTGTTGATGCGCGACTGTTGAAAGATGCTTGTTTCGTAGAGAAGCACTTCCGAAACATTTCAGAAACTGTTAAATTACTGTCAGGCTTGCATATTTCATTCTCCGAGCTTTGCATTCGAAAGAAAGAACTTGCATTTGTACTGTGCCTGTCACACCCTCGGAACGTTCCAAAGCGCTTACCAGCCAGTGGATGACTTGTGAAGCAGCGTCATTATTGTAATGTAGGCAAACACGGCAGCCCATGTGAGTGATATAGTGGCCTTGGAAAAGGTTCAGAGGGGAATGACCAGAATAGCAAATTGAGAAAAACCTTGACAATGTACAGACTTAGTGAGCATAGCCTGGCTATCGAAAAAGGCAGACACAGACAGACCTGGCTGACGAGAGAACAGGATATGCTCTCACTGCAGTCAGGGAGTGGTGGAGACAGAGATGCACTTCCTCACAGCTTGTGGAAAATATCGGCATAAGGGAGAATTTCTACCCAAAATTCACAAAAATATGCCCTGAATTCAGAAATTTGAATGACGACCAAAAACTCCCATACCTACTAGGGGAAGAGAGAAATTGTGTAACCTTAGCAGCACACTATGTTACAGCTTGCCATAAACAGAGGGACAACCATTAAATCTAAGAAAAGAGTATATACAAATTATATGAATGTATATTTATACACTCAGGGATATATCTGTTTATACACTGTATGGATAGATCTGCGTTTGTGTTCAACCATAAATGTTTTTCGATGCTTTGGCAACATAAGATGTACATTGTCATGCCAATAAAGCGATTTGAATTGAATTGAATTGAATTGAAAATTGAATGATTGCTAACTTGAAGAACCTCAGCTACTCGGATGGGCTCAAGGACCGTAGTCTATTTACATTAGAGCAGCGTCGTCTTAGAGGCGACGTAATCATCAAGTTCTATAAAACAATGCTAGGGCTGAATTGCATGCCTATTGATTAGATTATTTTAAGTTTGAGAGATTGGAGAGGACCAGGGGACACGCATTTAAACTATGCAAAAGTAGGAATAGAGTGGATGTTGGGCAGTTCTTTTCCCAGAGAGTAGTGAGCCTCTGGAATACGTTGCCGATTGGTGTGGCCCGTGCCGACTCTGCCTTCAAGAGGGAACTGGACCAGTTCTTGGCTGGGGCAAAAGAAAAGAAAGACTTGCATTTATATAGCGCCTTTCACGACCACCGGACGTCTCAAAGCGCTTTACAGCCAATGAGATACTTTTGAAGTGGAGTCACTGGTGTAATGTAGGAAACGTGGCAGCCAGTTTGCGCACAGCAAGCTCCTGCAAACAACAGAGATAACTGACCAGATAATCTGTGTTCGTGCTGTTGTGAGAGGGATAAATGTTAGCCTGGACACTGGCTATCTATAATCATGGAAATTTTTGGTCAGGTTTGCTGTTGTAAATTTTTCACTTGTTCTGTACAATCAAATGTACTGTTATTGTCTAAAGTGGGGCTTTGTTAGCTTACATCTCCAAAATCCAAGTTGAAGAATTCAAGTATGAGACCATTCATATTGAGTTTTAAGAGTTTCAGTTTAGGGTGTGCAGGAACAGAGTTAATTGTGATGCGAAAGTTACTCAGCTTTTGAAGAAATGTAATTGCAGGAAGTAGTGGGACGCTGCAAGGTTCTTGGTCTGTGGCTTTAATGTGTGCTATTTACTGGCAGGTAAATGCAGACTGCTGCAGGAAAATGCCAGGAGTTCCTTGAGACTTGTACTTGACGATAGACTGGATTTATAGGTCTCTGAAACTAACCACACAGCAGCAGGATATGCAACAAGTTTATTGAAAAACCACAGGAAACACCATCTGCACTTGTGATGCTTAGTCAAAGGAATGCATCTTGGATTTTTCTGAAGAAATGAAAATGACACATCTCGCGTTTTAGGCAGGGAATGTGGTAGAGACTGGCCTTTGAGTCTGGACTTTAATGGGACCAGTCCGCACGCTGACCGCTGCACGTCACATTTGCAAAGCACCAGAATCTCTCTGATCTGCGATGTTTGTTTGTGGCATTTGTTCCTTCAGGATCAAAGTAACATAGCGAACTGAGCATCTTTTATCCCTAATAATGGATACTTTTCTGGACCAATTTTCAGTGTGGCTTATTTGTGTGCCAGTACCATACAACAGAAAGACTCGAGTTGCCAAGTTTAGTATTAACCCTCCTCTGGTGTTGAGGTCAAATTACTCATTTCATGTTGAATGTCTGTTATCATTAACATTGTAGAAAATTTGGGTTGGTTGGTTTCATAATATACCAAGCAACCTACTGCTATCCGTGAGAAGTGCAGTTGGATCTGGAATAATAAGTAGGCCCTCGGGACTACATCAGAAGGGTGTTTGTGGATAAAAAGCTGCACAATTTTATTGACTTTTTCCTTCCCTGCAAAGCTAGGAAGTGAATAATATTTCCCACTGACCATTTAAATAATTTACTGGGACCAAAGCAATTGTGTAGTTTCACTCTCCTGCAGATAAAATCAATCTGGTTATATGGTTTTTCATCAACTGAGAACTATCCAAAAAGCCCTGGTTCCAGTACTGGAGCTGAAGTGGCATTTATTGGTGTGGCTATTGTAATTATTGAGGGGTGGTGTTTGGGTTTTATAAACAGGGGCATAGAGTGTAAGAGCAACCACGTAATGGGAAATTTGTAACACAACATTGGTTCGGCCAAAGAGTTGTGTGTGGAGTTTTGGGTGTTTTGTGCAGAAAAGGCTTTAAAGCCATACAGAGCGTAGAGACTAGATTCATCAGGATGATATCCGGGTTAGGAAACTGGTTACGAAGAGATGCTGGGACTATTTTCACTGGAGCAGAGAATGGTAAGCAATAAAGACTTGCATTTCTATAGCGCCTTTCATAACCTCGGGACGTCCCAAAGCACTTTACAGCCAATGAAGTACTTTTGAAGTGGAGCCACTGTTGTAATGTGGGAAACATGGCACCTAGTTTGCGCACAGCAAGCTCCCACAAACAGCAATGTGATCATCACCAGATAATCTATTTTAGTGATATTGATTGAGGGATAAATATGGGCCAGGACACTGGGGAGAACTCCCCTGCTCTACTTCTAAATAGTGCCGTGGCATCGTTTACGTCCACCCGCTAGGCCAGACGGGGCCTCGCTTTAACGTCTCGTGCAGCACTCCCTCAGTACTGAGTGTCGGCCTGGATTTTGTGCTCAAGTCTCGAGTGGGACTTGAACCCACAAACTTCGTACTCAAAGGCGAGAGTGCTCCCACTGAGCCATTGCTGACACCGAGAAGAGATGATTTAATTAAGGTTTTTTAGTTAATGAAGGGTTTTGATCGAGTGAATAGAACAGGCCTGTTTCCTCTGGTTGTGAAGTCAATGAGGTGGGGTCATCAGTTTAAAATTTTTACTGAAGGAGCAGAGAGATGAGGAGAAATTTCAGTGAATTTTTGAAGCATGAAATGCTTTGCCTCGGACTGGTTGAGGCGGAGACCACTGCATCTTTTAAAGGAAAGTTAGATAAATATTTGAAGTAGTGGAAGATACAAGAGAACAGGGCAACAGGACTAGTTCTGATGAAAGGTCATCGACTTGAAACGTTAACTCTCTTTCTCTCTCCACAGATGCTGCCAGACCTGAGTATTTCGAGCATTATCTGTTTTTATTTCAGATTTCCAGCATCCGCAGTATTTTGCTTTTGTATTCGGACTAGTCTTGGATTGATCTACCAAAGAACCCGCAAAGGCATGATGGGCTGAATTGTCTCCTTCCATTCTCTAAATTACTTAGATTCTATGGGGGTGAAATCACTCCCTCAAATTTCTTACAATCACACTTTCTAACTCTCAGCTGCCTAACCTTTGGCCCACAGTTGCTTCAATTACTTCTACAGCAGTTAACTTCCTCACCTCTATTATCAGTGTCCTCATCTCAGCGAACCCTACATTATTTACTGCCCACCCCTTCAAATCAGAGGGGTTGCTAAGCTGGCACATAATTGGTTTAGCCATGCACTGCCAGGTCTAACTTGACCATATCAATATCTACAAACTTCATTCTCCATTTGCCACGACTGTTCTGGAGATGAACGTTAACCCCAGTCTCCTTTCCTACACTGCTGGCAACCTCCCTAAACTGCTCTTCCATACCTCTAACAAGTGCAATGAGCTCATGAATTTCTCTGTCACCAAGTTTGAGACTAGCCTTCAGCCACCTCCTCTGCTTTCTCTCCTTCCCCACCTTCACCTTGTCCCCTTAGTCAAATGCCCGCTTACCCTCAGCCTTGTTCCTGTATCGCGCTCTCTAGTTTCTCTCCTGTGTCCCGCTACCTTTTCCAAGTTCGTTGTGTCCATGTGACCTATGGCTATACCAGAAACGCTGTTTACGGAGGTCACGGTCCATCATCAAACACCCTACCCACCCCAGCCACAGTCTGTTCGCCCTCCTGCCATCTGGGAGACGCTACAGATGCATTCGCACCCGTACGACCAGATTTAGGAACAGCTTCTTTCCCAGGGCTGTCATCCTACTGAACTCCACAAATAAACTCTAAAGCCTGCACATCTGCCAATGCACTTTATTATGGTTATGTTTATGTTAATGTATTACAAGCCAAATGTATGTTGAATGTTTAAATGTCTTAATCTAAATGTACACTCTCGGGAGCCGCAAGCCTACATTTCGTTGTACTGCACTTGTGCACTAACAATGACGATAAAATTGATTTTTTATTTTTTTTATTTCCCTGGACTCCATTCCCATCCCTCTGATCACCCAGCTCCTGATCACCCAACTTCCCTTCCTGATCCCATGCTAGCTAATGTTGTAAATGGTTCCCTTTCATCTGGCGCTGTCTCCCTTCATTTGAAAACTACCATAATTTCTCTTCCGCCCCCACCTCCCTTTCAAAAAAAAAACAACATCCTTGACCCTGGTGTTCTGGACAAACAACCCTTTAACTGATGGGTGACTTGGATAACATGTCAGATGGTTCACTGTTATTACCAGTCACACCCACTAAACTGAGCAAACTAAAGTGGTGGCCTGGCAATACTCATGTTTAAAACTTTACATACTTAAGTGTTAGTGTTGCTGAAGATCTTTTTATATTAAAAAACCTATTGTTACAAATCATGTATGTCAAATCATAGGTTTGTCATTTTGTTTCAGTAATAGCTTTATCTAATTGAATAACAAACTAAAGTCCTGTTCATTGGCGCGTTCAAAATCTAATCCTTCCTATTGATTATACAATTAAAGGTTTGTCACTTTACAAAGTCAGGACCATCTCAAGACCCATTACAACTTGTGTGGAGACATAAATGATAGAATTGCCTTGTTGTAAAGATTCTCTCTTTCCCTTCATTGCAGTATGCTTGCAGAGAAACTGAATATGACTCCTGAAGAAGCAGAGAGATGGATTGTCAACTTAATTCGAAATGCAAGGCTGGATGCAAAAATAGATTCAAAGCTGGTAAGAGGTTTTTTTTTGGTTTGTGTGTTTGTCTCTGGCAGATGTAATGTAATGTGTCATTCGCAAATGCTGGAGTCACAAAGACCATGAGCGTGATGGCCTAAATTTGGGCTTGTCGGTGTTTGTCTGCAGAAGTATGCGGGAGTGACTCTTCATTTGCCCACCCGCCATGTACACGTGAGATATTGGCCCAGTAATTCCTCTCTCAACGCGTGAGTACGGTCGGGGTACTCGCGCGTCTGGCCGGAGGAAATGCCCGTGTTCAGCATGCACAGCGCATGCGGGGAAAACCGGCATTTCCAGTCCTCTGAACGAAGGGGTTCAGAGGCACAGCGCGTGCGCAGTGAAATTCCTTTTTTTTTTCCAGAGTTGCCCGAGTGTAAAGGCCTCTGGTTTTTACGCGTGGAAAAACCAGACGTAAGTACTTAGTTTTACAGGTAAGTGGGCTTTTAGTACAATTTAGAATTTTTTTTCCACAGGTTTGTTATTTTTAAAGAATTTACAGTAAGGTAAGTTTAGTTTTAGCCCCGATTTTTTAAAAATTTATTTTTTTCAAAAATTTGATTAATTGTTTAAAATAGTTTTTTTAAAGTTATTCATAGTTAATTTAATTATTGGGATGCTTTTTAAAATTTTATTTAAAGTTTAAGTAGTGTTTTGGGGTGCAGTACTTTTCATGAGTTTGACAGTCTTTACTATCAAACTTATGAATGAAGTTTCCCCTCCCCTGATTGGCTGAACAGTGCTCACCTGATCCCAGCCGGCACATCGCACTAACTACGCCGCTGGGTCAGGTTAGCACAGCGCGCCGGGATCAGAACCGGGCCACTGACAGGAAATCCACTGCGGGCCAGATGTCAGATGTCGGCGCGCAGGGTGAGCGCACATCGGGGGCTTGCACGCACGGCAAGCCCCCGACAGGAATTACTGGGCCATTGTATCAATGCACAGGTGACAACATCCGTGGATGCTCTTCCTTTCAGCGGCGTGCACTCCTGAGTGGCAGGGTGATCTCCTGTTCTGCAGTGTATAACAACTTCTTGCATTTATATAGTGCCTTTTAAAGTCGTAACGTGTCTCAAAGGGCCTTCACAGGAGTGTAAGCAGGCCTGTGCCATTAGTCTTTTTTCTTCTCCTGTCAGTCTGCAGCACATCTTTTGTTTTTCCACATAAGAAAAAGTTAGGCTACGCGTGGAATAGCCACTTTATGATTTAAGAACATAAGAAATAGGAGCAGGAGTAGGCCATACGACTCCTCGAGCCTGCTCCGTCATTCAATAAGATCTTCTAGATCAACCCCACTTTCCTGCCCTATCCCCATATCCCTTGATTCCCTTAATATCCAAAAATCTATCGCTCTCAGCCTTGAATATACTCAACGACTGAGCATCCACAGCCCACTGGGGTAGAGAATTCCAAAGATTCACAACCCTCTGAGTGAAGAAATTTCTCCTCATCTCAGTCTTAAATGGCCGACCCCTTATCCTGAGACTATGACCCCTAGTTTTAGACTCTCCAGCCGGGGTAAACAACCTCTCGGCATCTACCCTGTCAAGCCCTCTAAGAATTTTATATGTTTCAATGAGATCACCTCTCATTCTTTTAAATTTCAGAGAGTATCGGCCCATCTACTCAATCTCTCCGTGTAGGACAGCCCTCTCATCCCAGGAATTAATCTAGTGAACCTTTGTTGCACCACCTCCAAGGCAAGTATATCCCTCCTTGGGTAAGGAGACCTAAACTGTACACAGTACTCCAGGTGTGGTCTCACCAGGGCGCTATATAATAGCAGCAAGACTTCTTACTCTTGCACCCCAACCTTGCAAAAAAGGCCAACATACCAATTGCCTTCCTAATTGCTTGCTGTACCTGCATGTTAACTTTCTGTGATTCGTGTACAAGGACCCCCAAATCCGTCTGAATACCAACATTTACTCATCACTCCCCTTCGAAAAGATATTCTGCTTTTCCATTCTTCCTACCAAAGTGGATAATTTCACATTTCCCCTAATTGTACTCCATCTACCACCTTGCCTAATCACTTAACCTGTTTGTATCCCTTAGCAGCCTCTTTGCAGCCTCCTCAGCTTACTTTACCACCTTGCTTTGTATCGTCAGCAAACTTGGATATATTATACTCAGTCCCCTCATCTAAGTCATTGATATAGATTGTAAATAGCTGAGGCCCCAGCACTGATCATAAGAACATAAGAAATAGGAGCAGGAGTAGGCCATTTGGCCCCTCGAGCCTGCTCCGCCATTCAATGAGATCATGGCTGATCTGATCTTGGCCACAACTCCACTTCCCTGCCCGCTCCCCATAACCCTTGACTCCCTTATCGTTCAAAAATCTGTCTCTCTCCACCTTGAATATATTCAATGACTCCGCCTCCACAGCTCTCTGGGGTAGAGAATTCCAAAGATTCACGACCCTCTGAGAGAAGAAATTCCTCCTCATCTCCGTTTTAAAATGGGTGACCCCTTTATCCTGAAACTATGCCCCTGAGTTTTAGATTCCCCCACAAGGGGAAACATCCTCCCTGCATCTACCCTGTCGAGCCCCCTCAGAATCTTATACGATTCAATAAGATCCCCTCTCATTCTTCTAAACTCCAGTGAGTATAGGCCCAACCTGCTCAACCTTTCCTCATAAGACAACCCCTTCATCTCAGGAATCAACCTCGTGAACCTTCTCTGAACTGCCTCCAATGCAAGTATATCCTTAAATAAGGAGACCAAAACTGCACGCAGTACTCCAGGTGTGGTCTCACCAACACCCTGTACAATTGTACCAAGACTTCCCTACTTTTATACTCCATCCCCCTTGCAATAAAGGCCAACATTTCATTTGCCTTCCTAATTACTTGCTGTACCTGCATGCTAACTTTGTGTTTCATGTACAAGGACCCCCAGATCCCTCTGTACCGCAGCATTTTGTAGTCTCTCTCCATTTAAAAAATAATGTTTTTTTATTTTTCCTACCAAAGTGGATAACCTCACATTTTCCCACATTATACTCCATCCGCCAAATTTTTTGCCCACTCACTTAACCGATCTATATCCCTTTGCAGATTCTCTTCGCAACTTGCTTTCCCACCTACCTTTGTATTATCAGCAAATATGGCTGCATTACACTCGGTCCCTTCATCCAAGTCATTAATATAGATTGTAAACAGCTGAGGCCCCAGCACTGATCCCTGTGGCACCCCACTAGTTACAGCCTACGATCCCAAAAATGACCCATTTATCCCGACTCTCTGTTTCCTGTTAGTTAGCCTACCCTCTATCCATGCTAATACGTTACCCCCAATCTCATGAGCCCTAATCTTGTGCATCGTTTCCTATGACTTCCTAAGGACCAACTCTAGAGCAGCACTCTACTTTTCACATAACATGGCAACCCAACTTCCTCTTTCTAGGCCACCTATATAGTGCCATTCTCATCATTTGTGGCTCTCCGCAGTAGCTCTGTGATATACCTATCAATTCATCCAATGAAAAGCGACGAGTTAAGATAGTAACTATAGGTTTTTATTGGCTAAATAACAGAGCCCACCCTCGTGGGTGATCGGGTCCAACAAGGAGGAATACCAGCCAGTCGACCACCTTTATACCTGGGCAAGCAGGCGGAGTCATGGGCGGAGTCAGCTGTGGTCAGTCCAGGTATAACAGCGTGACAAGAGGTGACCTTGTGTAGTGATACAACAGTGTAAACAGTGATAACCATAGTGTAACGATAGTGAACGATAAAAGTGGTTTACCACATTCACCCCTTGTTTAGATTTGAGTCCGGCGGGGTGAAGTGTACTACCAGTTCGGGTATGTCAGTCTGTCCGGAGGCCTCGTAAGTCTCTCTGATCGGCGCAGCGGCGGCGGTGATGCAGTATCCGATGTTAATGCTGGTGTCTGCGTGGTCGGCGAAGGCTCGTGGGGTTCCGGCATGCCGTCTACCTGGGGTGGATTTGGGGGGGTGGTGGGGGGTAACGGTGGTGTCTCGGGTGCCCGAGGGTGCAAGGTCTCGTAAGGAGACTGTGTCCTCCCGCCCGTCTGGGTATGCCACATAGGCGTACTGGGGGTTGGCGTGCAGGAGGTCCACCCTCTCGACCAGGGGGTCCGTTTTATGGGCCCTCACGTGCTTTCGCAGCAAGACGGGCCCCGGAAAGTCAGCCATGTTGGTAGCGAGGTTCCCGTAGTCGACTTCCTGGGGAAAACAAACATTCGTTCATGGGGGGTGGCGTTAATGGCCGTGCAAAGCAGTGACCGGATGGAATGCAGCGCTGCCGGGAGGACTTCCTGCCAGCGAGAGGTTGGCAGGCCCTTAGACTTTAAGGCTAAGAGAACGGCCTTCCAGACAGTCGCGTTCTCTCTTTCCACCTGGCCGTTCCCTCGGGGGTTGTAGCTGGTGGTCCTGCTTGCAGCAATGCCTCTCGCTAGTAGGAACTGGCGAAGTTCCTCGCTCATGAAGGATGAGCCCCGGTCGTTATGTATATAGTTCGGGAACCCGAACAAGGCGAAGAGGTCGTTCAGGCATTTGATGACCGTGGTACTGGTCATGTCTGGGCAGGGGAAGGCAAAGGGGAAACGGGAGTACTCATCAATGATGTTGAGGAAGTACACATTACGGTCAGAGGACGGGAGGGGCCCCTTAAAATCGATGCTCAAGCGCTCGAAGGGGCGGGTGGCCTTGATCAGGCTTGCTCTGTCCGGCCTAAAGAAATGCGGTTTGCATTCGGCGCAGGTTTGGCAGTTCCTGGTCATGGTCCTGACCTCCTCGATGGAGTAGGGCAGGTTGCGGGCTTTAATGAAGTGGTAAAGTCTGGTGACCCCGGGGTGGCAGAGGTCGTTGTGGAGGGTCTGCAGTCTATCAATTTGCGCGTTGGCGCATGTACTTTGTGATAGAGCATCTGGGGGTTCGTTCAGTTTACCAGGCCGGTACAAGATATCATAATCATAGGTGGAGAGCTCGATTCTCCACCTCAAGATCTTGTCGTTCTTGATTTTGCCCCTCAGCTTGTTATTAAACATAAAAGCGACCGAACGCTGGTCAGTGAGGAGGGTAAATCGTTTGCCTGCCAGATAATGCCTCCAGCGTCGTACTGCCTCCACGATCGCCTGGGCCTCCTTCTCGACCGAAGAGTGTCGGATCTCAGGGCCCTGGAGGGTCCTTGAGAAGAAGGCCACAGGTCTCCCCGCCTGGTTAAGGGTTGCTGCTAGGGCGAAGTCGGATGCATCGCTCTCCACTTGGAAAGGGATAGACTCATCCACCGCGTGCATCGTGGCCTTAGCAATGTCTCCCTTAATGAGGGAGAAGGCTGCGCACGCTTCTGCCGTCAGGGGGAAGGAGGTGGACTTCATGAGGGGTCTGGCTTTGTCCGCATAATTTGGCACCCATTGGGCATAGTAGGCGAAGAGACCCAGGGTTCTCTTCAGCGTCTTTGGACAGTGGGGGAGGGGTAGCTCCATGAGGGGGCACATTCTTTCGGGGTCGGGGCCGATGACCCCGTTCTCTACTACGCAGCCGAGGATGGTGAGACGCGAGGTGTTAAACACACATTTCTCCTTATTGTAAGTGAGGTTCGGCCGTACGGAGGAATTTCCCCAGATTAACATCGTGGTCCTGCCGGTCGCGGCCGCAGATAGTGACGTTATCCAGATAAGGGAACGTGGCCTGCAGCCCGTTCTGGTCAACCATCCGGTCCATCTCCCTTTGGAAGACCGAAACCCCGTTGGTGACGCCGAAGGGAACCCTAAGGAAGTGGTAGAGGCGGCCATTCGCCTCGAAGGCGGTATACTGGCGGTCCTCAGGGCGGATAGGGAGTTGGTGATAGGCCGACTTAAGGTCGATGGTGGAGAATACCCGGTACTGTGCAATCTGATTGACCATATCAGATATGCGGGGAAGGGGGTATGCGTCCAGCTGGGTGTACCGGTTTATGGTTTGGCTGTAGTCGATGACCGGGCGGTTTTTATTGCCGGTCTTAACGACTACGACCTGGGCACGCCAGGGGCTGTTGCTCCTCTCGATGATGCCCTCCTTCAGGAGACGCTGCACCTCAGAGCTAATAAAAGCTCTGTCCCCGGCGCTGTACCGCCTGCTCTTGGTGGCGACGGGTTTACAGTCGCGGGTGAGGTTAGCGAACAGGGAGGGGGGCGGGACCTTGAGGGTGGATAGGCCGCAGGTGGTATGCGGTGGGCGGTTTAAAGGCTGCTGGTTGTCGACTGTGAGTAGGGGGAGGGGTCCACCGTATGCCAAAGTGACACTTTGAAGGTGGGATTGGAAATCCAGCCCTAGTAGGATGGCAGCGCAGAGCTGGGGCAGGACGAGGAGTTTAAAATTTTTATACTCCGTGCCCCTAACCGACAGGGTCACAACACAGTAGCCGCTGATGTCTGTAGAATGGGACCTTGACGCCATCGAGATCCGGTTGCGCGTTGGCCGGACAGTGAGGGAGTAGTGGCTCACCGTGTCTGGATGGATGAAACTCTCCGTGCTTCCGCTGTCGAACAGGCAGGTCGTGGCGTGGCCGTTTACTTCGATGTCCATCATGGACTTGGACAGGTGATGCGGGCGAGCTTGGTCCAGTGTGACGGAGGCTAGTGTATGGCTGAGCGAGCTGCTGTAGTCTGCGGGTGAGGCGGTGGTCGGGTCTGGAGACAAGGTGGCGGTCGAGTGTGGTGGACAAAATGGCGGCGCCCGCGAGGTTGAATAAAATGGCGGAGGAGATGGCCGCCCCCACAACTCACATGAGGCACTGCTGGCGTCGGTGGCCTTGATCAAAGATGGCCGCCCCCACGACTCACACGAGGGGATACTGGCATCTGTGGCCTTGATGAAAGATGGCCGCCCCACAACTCGCATGAGGCACTGCTGGCGTCTGTGGCTCTCCCCCTGCAGGCCTTAGCGAAGTGGCCTTTCTTGTGGCAATTGGAGCAAGTCGCGTTTCTTGCAGGGCAGCGCGTCCTCGGGTGTTTCGCCTGGCCACAGAAGAAGCAGCCGGCGGCCCGATCGCGGGGCTCCGATGTTGCAGCCGGTACCGGGGGTGGCGGTCCCGATCGGTTCTGGGACGCCGACGCTGAGGTAGGTCCCAGAGGCGGCGGTGCGAGGGGTATTGCGGCCAGGGTCGGGCCGGAGTCCCAGGGTCACGCAGCACAGTACCTGGAATATGCCTCGAGGTCCCGATGGGCCACTTCCAGAGAGCGAGCGAGGGCTGCAGTTGTATTCAGGTCGAGGTCCTTTGATTCGAGCAGTCTTTGCCGTGAGTAGTCGGACCGAAGGCCTTTCACGAAGGCATCGCGGATATTCCCTTCAGTATTTTCTGCAGCCGTTACAGCTTTAAAGTCACAGTCCCTGCCGAGTGTTTGTAGCGCCCGTAAAAATTCATCTACAGACTCTCCTGGCTGTTGCGAGCGGGATCTTAGGAGATGTCTGGCATACATAGAGTTTACCGGGCTCCGGTACTGTTCTTTCAGCCGGTTGAGGGCGTCCTCGTATGTAGTAAGGTCCTGGATGAGTGCCAATACTTTAGGGCTCACTTGGGCGGTCAGACCTCTTAGTTTGGATCCCGGAGGCACGCCGGATTCTCCCAGGTAGGATTCGAAACAGCTCAGCCAGTGTTTGAAGTCGAGGGCTGAGTTCGCTGCCTGTGGGTTTAGATCCAGGTACGCCGGTCGGAGGGCTCGCAGCCAGGCCGGCTGTTGTAGCTGGTCGTTTGGCTGCTCCGATCCACTCATTTCAAAATTTAGCCAATAAAATTGATATACCTATCAATTCATCCAATGAAAAGCGACGAGTTAAGATAGTAACTATAGGTTTTTATTGGCTAAATAACAGAGCCCACCCTCGTGGGTGATCGGGTCCAACAAGGAGGAATACCAGCCAGTCGACCACCTTTATACCTGGGCAAGCAGGCGGAGTCATGGGCGGAGTCAGCTGTGGTCAGTCCAGGTATAACAGCGTGACAAGAGGTGACCTTGTGTAGTGATACAACAGTGTAAACAGTGATAACCATAGTGTAACGATATAAACAGTGATAACCATAGTGTAATGATAGTGAACGATAAAAGTGGTTTACCACACTCTGAGACAGCACACCATTCTTTTTCACCGTCGCATTTAAGGCAACTGTAATCAACTGTCACTCCATTCTCCTCAACCCCTCTGCTGCTGTCAATAGTGTTGATTATTCCTTCCTCTCCAGACGTGTCTCTACCATAGAATGTTGGGATACCCTTGCAGGTTTACAGAGGTTACGCTGAGGCTTTATAGTGCATTGGTCAATGCAGCTTTGAAAAGGGATGCAAGTGAGAAGGGAATGAGCTATGAGGGGAAATTAGAAATGCTTAAGATTTATAGTCTCGAGAGCTGATGATGATTAAAGGGGTTGGAAGAGACCCTCACTGTGGTATGTAAAGTATTAAATGGTGCACATAGATGAAGTGAACCCAAAATAGTACTTTAGGGTGTGTTAGACCAGTAGGGCACAAATTTAAGTTAGTGAAAAAGAAATTTACAAGACTTATGAAAAGAAATTTCATGTCTCCAAGGGTGATCAATATTTGGAATCCATCAAGTAAAGTAATGGAGTCAGACTTTCAGGGCTTTCAAAATGCAGTTGGATGCTAGGCTGGGTGAGTTCGTGTTACTCGAACTTCTACGTCAAAAGTTCATGGGTTCAACCCAACTCCACTTGAGCACATAATCTAGGCTGACACTTCAGTGCCGTACTGAGGGAGTGCAGCAGTGTCAGAGGTGCTGTCTGTCAGATGACATGTTAAACCGAGGCCCTATTTTTGCTCTCGGGTGGATGTAAACGATCTAATGGCATTATACGAAGAAGAGCAGAGAGTTCTGGTGTCCTAGCCAATATTTATGCCTCAACCAACACCACCAGATGATCTGGTCATTTATCTCATTGCTGTTTGTGGGAGCTTGCAGTACACAAGTTGGCTACTGCATTTCCCTACATTGCAACAGTGACTACACTTCAAAAGCTGTAAAGCGCTTTAGGACATTCTGAAGTCATAAATGGCATTACATAAATGCAAGTTAATTCTTTCGTTCATCGAGGGATAAGCTTTGATGGGAGAATGGCCTTCTCTTGTCCTTGACTTTTGTTTATGGCACACAGCAGTATCAAGCAGTTGTACGTGGATGTTCACAGCCAGGCACTCGCCCGTTGTTTCTGACTGGTGCAGGACCTTCCTCTTATTAACTGTATCCCTATATACCTATAAATAGAGGAGCCATGGCCACATCAGTGGGAGCACTGGATGCTAAGTTAACAATTCTGTCTCTGGCGAGAGCTGTCTTTAATCAATGCAAGGGGTCATGATGTAACCCTCTCAACAAAACCCAAGTGGTACATTGATTACTAGTGTCTTCAGAATACAAGGAAATCAATCAAAACATTACAGTAGGATTGCACTGGTCCAAATAGAAAGATTATCTTGAGGTACAATGCGCAGCCTCCACCTCCCTCCTTCAGTCTGATGGTGGATGTTTCGGTAGGTGTAGTTGACAGTAGTATTTTTGGACTGCCCGGTCAAATGCTGGCAGATTGGACTGTTGACTTGGTTGTTGGTCTTGCGGTTTGTCCGGGACTTAATCATGGATTTAAGAATAGTCAGCACATCTTTGGATAAATAATATAGGTTTATACTTCTACAGAACAATGGTGGGTGGGGGGGGGCGGCTGTGTGAAGACTTTTTATGTGGTAGCATTTTTCAGATTGGTGACTAGTATTGAGCTAACCGTAGAATCATAGAATGGGTACAGCACAGAAGGAGGCCATTTGACCCTTCGAGCCTGTGCCGGCTTCATGCAAGAGCACTTCAGCTAGTCCCACTCCCCCTGATGACCTTAACTGATGTTGAAGTAAGCAGATCACCCAGAGCCATAGCCTGGCTGGCGCATTTAGCGTAGCCATATATTTTCAGAGTAGGGTAGGTCATACAATGGCTAGTGGGAAAACTTTAATTTTACGAATTGAAATGTTGAGAGATGGATCTGTTGGCAGCTTTTCACAATGGGAGACTTTACAGTTTCTGTCTTTGCTAACCTCTCAACAGGGAGTTTCTTGTCTGGCAAACAAAACCCAGATGGAAAGAGCCAAGATAATTGCAGTAAACCAATACATTGGAAATATCCAAATTTGCATGCGGTTGTACTATAGGTGTTTTTGCTCACTAGGGTTTTGACAAAACAAATATTCCTCGTGACAACACCAGTGGTGGTGGTGACTCCTCGGAGGTTCCTTCAGACTGAGACTCTCGTTATGATCGTAGTTTCTCGGATTTCTCAACAAGAAGAACGGGTCTGTTTTTGCCAATTGAAGGACCAGATTTGACTTTTTCTAATTGCTGCAAGGATTTGTGTTGACAACCTACCATAGCTTACAGACTGTTTCTGAATGCTGAAACTGCGTGGTTCTGGAGGCGAGGCTCTTCAGGAGATTGTCATGAAACCATTTGCTACAGTGGAGATGAATGCACCCTGCCGCATTAAAGGTCATACAGTGTGTATTTGGTATACTTTAGGCTTGAAAGTTGAAGAAATCAGGTGGCTAATTGACACATATTTTCTTAACTATGCTGTTGAGTGCCATTTTGAAAGGATATATTTTAATAAGAACATAAGAAATAGGAGCAGGAGTAGGCCATTTCGCCCTTCGAGCCTGCTCCACCATTCAATAAGATCATGGCTGATCATCTACCTCATCTCCACTTTCCTGCACTATCCCCATATCCCTTGATTCCCTTAATATTCAAAAATCTATCGATCTCTGTCTTGAATATACTCAACGACTGAGCCTCCACAGCCCTCTGGGGCAGAGAATTCCAAAGATTCACCACCCTCTGAGTGAAGAAATTTCTTCTCATCTCAGTCCTAAATGGCCGACCCCTTATTTTGAGACTGTGACCCCTGGTTCTAGACGCCCCAGCCAGGGGAAACATCCTCCCTGCATCTACCCTGTCAAGCCCTGTAAGAATTTTGTATGTTTCAATGAGATCACCTCTCATTCTTCTAAACTCTAGAGAATATAGGCCGAGTCCACTCAATCTCTCCACATAGGACAATCCCCCCATCCCAGGAATCAGTCTGGTGAACCTTCGTTGCACTCGCTCTATGGCAAGTATATCCTTCCTTAGGTAAGGAGACCAAAACTGTTCACAATAGTTCAGGTGTGGTCTCTGGGCTTTGTATTGAAGGCTAAGATCTGTGCATGCAATGCTAATGAGAATTGCTAAGTTCAACCTCCATTTTAAATGTATCAATGTAAATATTAGTAACCTCAGAATTTTGCATACGCAAGTTTTCACATTTTCGATTAGAACAAAAATATAAACTAATTTCTGCATAGGCATGTGTTTTTTTTTAAGTATTTAAAATCTTTTGACAAATTTTGGTTTATTTGAATGCGCTGAATCAAGTTATGGGCACGTGAAATACATTGAAAACGTCCAATGGTCCTGGTAACCATTTTTTGTTTGTTTGTAGGGGCACGTTGTCATGGGAAACAACGCGGTGTCGCCATATCAACAGGTCATCGAGAAAACAAAGAGCCTCTCTTTTCGGAGTCAGATGCTGGCTATGAACATTGAAAAGAAAATGAATCAAAACAACAGGACCGAGGTGAGCACTGTTAACGGCTTTAAGCGTAGCCTGTGGACAACAGAGTCCCCAGATGAGCATCTACACCGGGCAGATGTACAACAACAACAACAACTTGTATTTATATAGCACCTTTAACATCGTAAAACGTCCCAAGGCACTGCACAGGAGTATTTTAACACAAAAATTTGACACCGAGCCACATAAGGATAAATTAGGGCAGGTGACCAAAAGCTTGGTCAAAGAGGTAGGTTTTTAAGGAGGAGAGAGAGAGGCGGAGAGCTTTAGGCAGGGAATTCCAGAGCTTAGGGCCCAGGCAACAGAAGGCACGGCCACCAATGGTTGAGCAATTATAATCAGGGATCCTCAAGAGGGCAGGATTAGAGGAGCGCAGATATCTCAGGGCGGGGGGTGGTGGTGCTGAAGGAGGTTACAGTGATAGGGAGGGGGGAGACCATGGAGGGATTTGAAAACAGGGATGCGAATTTTGAAATCGAGGCGTTGCTTAGCTGGGAGCCAATGTAGGTCAGCGAGCACAGGGGTGATGGGCGAACGGGACTTGGTGCGAGTTAGGACATGGGCAGCAGTGTTGAGGGAGAGTGCAGACCATGCTACATTAGACCGGGTTTGGTAAATTACAATTAGTTAATTACCTATTCTTAAACGCTACCTTTAATCCCACCTGTTCTTTTACCTTAAATATGTTACCACTTTTAGTCCAAAATTGTGAACATTTGTAGACCACAGAAATCATACAGCGCAATACAGGAGACTTTGGTTTATCCGGAGGTTGTATGTCCAGAAACCTCGATCTACCGGCAGAAATCAGGAGCCGTTCTGTTAGGTTGTTTTTCTTCTCGTGGCTTTTTTTTCCCCAACAGTCAGGCTTTGGAAAGTCTCTCTGAAGCTGTTGCTAAGCTACAGAGACGCTTCCAAGGTACGGGCCGACTGTTTGAAGCTGTTGCTAAGCAACAGTGTTTGTTGTCAGATACGGAGATGAAAATCTCCGTATGCTTCAACGTTAACTTTGTATGTCCGGCAGTTTTGATAGATCGGCAACAGCTCGGTCCCGTCGGTGCCGGACATAACAAAGTTTCCTGTAGTTATAAATAGCAATTAACATTCTAAAACTGTGATCACTAACCCCTGCTAAAAGCCTGCAGATTGAACTAAATCCATGTTCATCAATTAGCACAGAGATAATAGAGAAAAAGAAATTGCAAAAAATCTAAATATGGCCCTTTCCATTTATAAATGGTATTGTCAAGATTTGGATAACAGGTCTCAAACAATTTTCACCACAGTGCAGCAACTAGTGTACTGTACATTCTCCCTGGAGATTCTCAATCATCCTTTCAGTTGCAGCTTTTTGGATGCACCCATTTTATGTTTGAAAAATAATGAGCAAAATTGCTCACTTATTATGTTCTCTCTTAAATTGGATCTCGCACACATGTACAGTGACTACAGTATTTCATTTCTCAGCCGTTGGGCAAAAATGAACTTTTCATTGGGATATCAGGACACTGTACAGGCAGGAACGGTCAAATTCACCCGCACAAATTCTCTCCCTTTTTATAGTCGTTTTTTCCCCCCCCCGTGTACACAAGGGGCAGTGAGTTGCGAACCAGACATTTTTCCTCTACTTCCAGCCGGAAAATAATAATGATCACTTTTTCTCGCTCTCTTCATTTGGCTACTGATAGTAGATCTAGCGATGAAGCCTCTGCGAATCTGAGGCGCTGTTTACCTAGGGATTTCCCAGAAAGGCTGAGCTCCGTGCAACCCTCCATCCATATTAAGTTATTTGCTTGCGTGTCTGGTTCTAATAAGCAGTAACAAAGCTGAGCTTCATAGTTATGTAAAGCTGAATTTGCTGTGATTGATTATCAAGTACAAAGTGAAATAAGTGTGACTATCGAAAAAACATCTGTAAGCTGCTTTGGGGAATTTGAATGGCAGGTATTAAAAGGGAACTTCAGAAACAAGTACAATGAGTGATGTGTACATCGGTTCCATGCATTTTAATAAAAACATTAATATCTCTGGTCTGCCTCGCCACTGGAGCGCTCTCCACGCCCAGTTCACTTTAGCAGATCTGATGGGACGGTGACGAGATTCAATGCCAGTGAGGATAGAGGATTGGTCATGATGATTAAATACTGGTGTCAGAAGACTCTTGTTTTCCTTCACATTGTTCTCTGTCCTGGCGGGAATATGGTGTTGTGTTGTGTGGTGGGGGGGAGGGGGCGGTAGTTTGGGGGTCGAGGGGAAGCATGTGAACAAGCTGTGCAGTCAACAAAACAAGCTCCAGCTGTGCTGAGAAAGGAATACTCTTTGCCATGTATTTTCCCAGTACAGCCAAAATGGGCATGCTTGTAATTGCCGTACATCCTCATTTGTTCAGTCTCCATGCGCCAATTAGAAGGCTGCCACCTAGAAGGAAGGAAACACTTCTGAGACACATCTGTTGTGCAAGCACGGACCTTCCACCAGGCCCTACTCCAAGTTTTACTTCACTTCTTCCTCAGTCAATTCATCTTGCGTACAGTTTCTTTCTTTCTACAGCCTTTTTAAAGTTTGTGAAGGTTTCCATTGTGCTTTTGTCTTCTGCGTAGTCATCAATGTTGACTTTCAATTGCAGATCATATTTTGTGTCTTGCTTATTGAGAGAGAGAGGGGGCAGTTAACATTTTTGGAGGGGTTCTTTTTTGTTTTAAAATCTAGATATTTTTGGCTTCTAGGCGGACACTCCAGTGCAGTACTGAAGGAGTGCTGCACTGTCAGAGGTGGCGTCTTTCGGATGAGACGTTAGACGGAGGCCCCGTCTGCTCTCTCAGGTGGACATAAAAGATCCCACGGCACTATTTCGAAGAAGAGCAAGGGAATTATCCCTGGTGTCCTGGCCAATGGTTATCCCTCAATCAACATCACTAAAACAGATTAACTGGTCATTATCACATTGCTGTTTGTGGGAGCTTGCTGTGTACAAATTGGCTGCCGCGTTCCCTACCTTACAACAGTGACGACAATCCAAAAAGTACT
This sequence comes from Somniosus microcephalus, assembly GCF_052327205.1. Classification (NCBI taxonomy): domain Eukaryota; kingdom Metazoa; phylum Chordata; class Chondrichthyes; order Squaliformes; family Somniosidae; genus Somniosus; species Somniosus microcephalus. Next base: position 265,500,678 of record NC_140993.1, read on the forward strand.
TCATTGGCTGTGAAGTGCTTTGGGACGTCCTGAGGCTGTGGAAGGCGCTGTCGTAGTGCAAGTTCTTTTTCTTCTGTGTTTGGCAATGCTCGTAGGTGAGTCCTAACAGCTCATGTCCCAGAGAGAGCGTTTTCACTTGCCCAGATATTTGTCTAAGTTCAGAGTGTGCCCAAGGAACAAACAGAAAATCCTCGCCAACTTATTTTGGTTCCTGGTACAGCCAAGGGGTCTTGTGATCTGCCTCTCTAGAAGGTGGCTGAATAACATCTTGCTTCAGCTTCAAATGCCAAATAAATTAATGAAGTACTAAAGAACAAGCAGTAACCTTTTTATCGTAATCCTTGAGCTTAGCTAGATCTTTATGAACTGGAAAATAATAGTTTGCAACTGTTCTGCTAAACTGGGATATAACTAATATTCTCCTCTCCTCTCACCATTTATGGAAGCTATTTGGCCGGCTTTATTTGAGTTGAATGAAAGTTGCTAAACGCCCTTTATGACTAGGACCAAGCAGATTTAAGTAACCTGTGAATTTTTATTTTAAAACTGCTAATTAGACCTATATGAACAAATCTGATATGCTTGTATTTGACTTGAATGGCTTGGTCCCTCCTCCAGCGATCAAGCACAGAAACACTGCCAAAATGATGTAACCACCAGGCAATGTAGCGTGTTCATTATTTTTATGTTTTGGCATAGAGATGAAGTGTATCTATTGAACTAAGTGAACCTGGTTGTAAGTATTGTATGTTCACTTTACTGTGAAATGAAGCAGCTTAATGATTCAAACCGAACTTTGTCTCATCTACTGTTAGATCATCTAGGGTCCAGTTTGTTTAAGTAGATATCGGCCAGTATGAATCTACTCTCAAAAGTAAGGTCCTCAGACCACTTCTAGGAGTGCCTAGTGCCACTAAACCCAAGAAGATCATAGACTCATACAGCATAGAAGGAGGCCATTTGGCCCATCATGCCTATACCAGCTCATTTAAAGACTTAGCCAATTACAGGAAACTTCGCGATATCCGGGACCGGCGTGATGCCGATCTATGAAAACTTCCGGACAGACCAGCGCTAATGTTGAAGGATACGGAGGTTTTCATCTCCGTATCTGACAACAAACACTGTTGCTTAGCAACAGCTTGTAAACAGTCGGCCCGTACCTTGGAAGCGTCTCTGTAGCTTAGCAACAGCTTCAGAGAGGCTTTCCAGAGACTGACTGTTTTAAAAAAAAAAAAAAATGCTAGGAGAAGAAAAAAAAACCTAACAAAACGGCTGCTGATTTCTGCCGTTAGATCGAGGTTTCCGGCCATACAACCTCCGGATAAACCAAAGTTTCCTGTAGTGCCACAGCCCTGCATAATTTTCCTTTTCGCTGATATCTATGATAGACCCAAATTCACAACAATATACCAGCTTCCTTCCTTCCTCCTTGGACCTTTCTTGAATTTGTTGCACTTCACACTTTGTCATGTTTGTGTTTCTTGCCCATTAAGAAATTGGGGGCTTTGCTACCACATGTTATGTATTCCGGACAAGGAAAAAGGCCATTGGGCCCATGTGCGTTAGCCCCATTTCTGACTGGATTTGTCCTTCCACCCCGCCCACCTCTTGGGAGAGGCAAAAAACATAGAAATCAATTCAGGGAATCTGTCAAAACTTCTTCAACCCCTCAAAGGTGATCAAGCAAGCACCAGGAGGCCCGGAAGTTGTTGGTTATTACCCAAAATCTTATCGTTCCTTCTGCCGTAGTCTCGTCCTTTTCCAGGCATGAGTCCAGTGCCAGTTTGAGATCCATTGTGCGATAGCAGCCTTGACACCACGGGATTTGATTTAGTCCGCGTCCCTCGTCGCACTTTATCAGAGGATTTTTTGAAAATCAAAATCTTTGCTAAGGAGCTGTGCCGTCATACCAGGTATCCTTCACCGTGAAGACTGGGCACAGATTTTTCTGAAAACCTGCGAGCTTTTGGTTTAAATGACACTTTCTGTTGGGTTAGTAGCTACATAACGTGTAATTGTCGACAAGGTTGTGTGGATGGTTTCCCCACGTAGCAAGTTGGTCTTGTTGAAGCTGCTGAGGACGTGTATCGTGCAGGCGGGTGACTTTCTAGCAACATAAGAACAGGAGGAGGCTATTCAGCCCCTCGAGCCTGTTCCACCATTCAATCATATCATGACTGATCTGTATCTTAACTCCATCCACCCGCCTTAGTTCCGTAACCCTTGCCTAACAAAAATGGGGGAAGGAGGAGGGAGAATCTGAGGGAGAGTTACGTTGCACCTCTTTTAGATACCGTCTTGCACTGTAACGGTGACTACACTTCAAAAGTACCGTATTGGCTGTGAGGCGCTTTGGGAAGTTCGGAGGTCGGGAAAGGCACTATTTAAATGCAAATTCTTTCTCTTCTCTCATTGAGTGGCAAATTCAAGAGTTGCCCCGACAGAGGCCAGTGACAGATGGACTGCCCCAACTCTTATTTTAGCAGCTCAGTGCCGGCGCTGCATCACGGAGGGTTCATTTCAGCATATTGGTCTTGTCTGAGTGCTGCTTCGACTATGAGATCTTGGCTCTTAAGGAAGCAGCTACTTTAAATTAAAGTAACCATTTATATTGATAGGACTGGTTTTAACAACTTCATTAAAGAGTAAATAGGGCCCTAAATACCCCAATTCACTCCGCTCTCTTTTATAAATAGATAATTGTATTTACGAATTCATTGTTCAGTCCTTGATTTCTGACAATGGTGCGCATTTTGTGGAGGAGGTGACCAAGAGTTATCACTAAGGAGTCCTCTTGAATATTGAAGATGTGGGAAGGTTGAGCATTGTGGTGCTGGACTGTATGTAAATCACCTCCTTTTCTTAACTCTGACATTCTTATGTTCTTGCTTGAGACATTTCACACACCATCCCGACTTGGACATATCCTGGCCATTCATCGTCGCTGGGTCAAAATCCTGGAACTCCCTACCTAACTGCACTGTGGGGGCAACGTCACCACACATAGAAACATAGAAGAACATTCGGCCCCTCAAGCCTGTTCCGCCATTTAATGAGATCCTGGCTGATCATCCAAATTCAGTACCCTGTCCCTGCTTTCTCCCCATATCCCTTGATCCCTTTAGCCTTAAGAAATAAGCCATTTGGCTCGAAGGGCCGAATGGCCTACTCCTGCTCCTATCTTCTATGTTTCTATATCTAACTCCTTGAATATATTTAATAAGTTGGCCTCAACTGCCTTGTGTGGTAGAGAATTCCACAGGTTCACCACTCTCTGGGTGAAGAAATTCCTCCTCATCTCTGTCCTAAATGGCTTACCCCTTATCCTTAGACTGACCCCTGGTTCTGGACTCCCCCACGGACACGGACTGCTGTGGTTCAAGAAGGTGGCACGCCACCACCTTCTCAAGGGCAATTAGGGATAGACAGTAAATGCTGGCCTCGCCAGCGACGCCCACATCCCGTAAAGTAAAATAAGAAACATTTATGTCATCATCTGCAATTGAAAGTGGCCTTTCCAAACCAATTGGCCAAAGCACTCCTGTGCCTGCCTATTCTTGGGGTATTGATGTAAATCAGGGAATTATCTTGAGACTAGCGTGTTAACCTGGGATTCTGGTTATAAGGGAGCAGGACCTGCGTTGTATGCTTCTATTGGATGATTCTCGACACTGATTAGAATGTAATGCTGGCGGTCCAGCTCCACAACCTGTTTAATGTTACAGTACATCACCCCGAGCAGTCTGATTTCTACCATGCCTCTCAATTTGTATGATTTACCAGATGTAAAAATAGTTCACAATATAGTCACCTTGCTCTTAAATTAATGCATTTTTAACAGCAAGGGAGCTTTTTATTCCCCCTTTTTTTAAAAAGGTGGATTTCATGCTTCACTTCACTTTAATATGGGCATTTCTAGATTTTGTGTGCTGCCAGGAAGCAAGAATGTTCTGATCAACATTTCTGCCTTTCTCCCACTGGCTTTCACCTCGAGGGGAATTCTAATGTTGCTCAGTTTCCTGAAGTGTAAACACTGATGAAAAAACAAACAGCAAATCCCCAACTTATTTATGTTCATCCCTTGAGCCTTTGGGGGGGGGGGGGGGATGCAATTCATGTTCTGGAACTCTATAGAATCTCACAGCGCGTTATTCGGCCTGTGCTGGCTCTTTGAGAGAGCTACCCACTCCCCTGCTCAATTCCCCACAGCCCTGCAAACTTTTCCTTTTCAAGTATTTATCCAATTCTCTTTTGAAAGTTACTGTTGAATCTGCTTCCACCACCCTTTCAGGCAGTGCATTTCAGATCACCATAACTCGCTGCGTTTAAAAAATAAAAAAAATTCTCATCTTCCCACCCCAGGCTTTTTTTGCCAATTATCTTAAATTTTGCGGCTACAGGAAACTCTTTTTGCACCGGCGTGGTGCCGGTTTATCAAAAAGTCCGGATTACAGAGAGGTATAGTAAAAGGTACGAGAGCTCTGTACACAGCAACAAATCCAGGCTTCCCTGTTGCTTAGCAACAGGTGCAGGAACCCCGTTTACACAGCCACAGAGCCAGGAACGGCCACTAATATGAAGTAAAACTTACCTGAACCTACTCCTGAATTTTGCCGGTTAACAGAGATTTCCGGGGGGTTTTTTAGGTGCCGGTAAATCGAGAGTTTCCTGATATTTACTTTGGAGTATTGCAGGCTTATAGGGGAGGTGATTGAATTTTTTAAAAATGAAGCGATTGGATTTGGTCAGTTTGAATAGGTTGCTTGAGATGGATAGGAATGATTGAGAGTATGTCTATAAAATTGTTAGGCCAAGAGATAGCTTAGATGCCAAGAAGTATTTCTCTTTGCAGTCAGAGCTCTCTGGAATACATGACTGAAGCATGTGATGAGTTAGGGGACGTTAACACTCCTTTAAAAGGCAGCTTGACACGGTCTTGAGAGAAGAGAACACTTCTAGTTAGAGAGGGTAAGTTGCTAGTTAGCTGGGAGCTGCTTGATCACTGAGACTCTGAGGGGAATTTTCCAGAGTTTTTCCTGAATTGGCCAGTAGTTTTTATCCCCTATAAAACAATAGTAAAATACTGCGGATGCTGGAAATCTGAAATAAAAACAGGAAATGCTGGAAATACTCAGCAGGTCAGGCAGCATCTGCAGAGAGAGAAACGAGCTAACGTTTCAGGTCTGTGACCTTTCATCAGAACATGTTAGAGATCAACAACTTTTAAGCAGATATTCAGCCTGTCCTTTGCTCTGGAGCAAGGTATAAAATGGAATTTGGCTCTTCAATATCCTGTCCACAATGGATTTCATCCTCCCAAGCATAACAAGATCACAGTTTTACCAGGGATCCTCGATTGTTCCATATTTATCATACTCCTGGGTGTCCTGGTTTGAGGGCTACATCAGGATCAACACAATGGGATACATGTAAATATCCACCCTGGAAATGGAGCTGTAACATCAGTGGAGAAGCAGAAAGAGGTGGATGTAGAGGAATTAGCAGAGTGGCAAACTGGGACACAGGTCGCACTGGGCAGATTAAGAGATGAATGAGCAGATTTGGATAGAAGCTAATTCAGAGTGAAACGTAGACACTGAGTAAAGTTAGGAAAGAGTCATCAAGTTCCATGAATTATGGGCAAATATAAAATGAAATGAGGTAAGGAAGAAAATATGGAAAATCTACCCCCAAAAAACATTGTAGACAGTTGAGAGATTTCAACTTTTGTAAGCCTACTTTACGTGCTGGAAAGAAGCCTCTTTCACTCCCACTTGGAGTACTGTGAACAGTTCTGGTCTCCATATTATAAAAAGGAGGAGAGGGTGCAAAAACGATTACAAGGATGATACCAGAACTGAGAGATTATACCTATCGGGAAAGGATGAGCAACCTGGATTTCTCCTCTCATGAAAAGAGAAGGCTGAGGGGTGACCTAATAGAGGTCTTTAAAATTACGAAAGGTTTTGATAGAGTAGGCACAGACGCTTGTGGGGAAGAGCAAAACTAGAGGCCATCAATATAAAATAGTCACCAAGAAATCAAATAGGGAATTCAGAAGAAACTTCTTTACCCAGAGAGTGGTGAGAATGTGGAACTCACTACCACAGGGAGTGTTTGAGATGAATAGTATAGATGCATTTAAGGGAAAGCTAGATAAACACATGAGGGAGAAGGGAATAGAGAGTTATGCTGATAGCTAGATGAATGTAAGAAATCACACAACAGGTTATAGTCCAACAGCTTTATTTGAAATCACAAGCTTTCGGAGCGCTGCTCCTTCGTCAGGTGAAGTGGAGAGATGCATAAAGACACAGCTTATATAGTCAGAGAATAATGTCAGATGTTTACAGGTAATCTTTCTAACTGCCATTTATCACACCTCGGCAGAGAGATAATCACAGCAATCAAAGGTGTAAATGGTGTCCAAACAGGTCAGTCAGGAAAACATTACATCAAAGAGCAATGAGGTGGGGTCACAAGGGGTCAAATGTTGCAGATGCTGGGGTCTGTATGAAAAACAAAAAAACAGACAAAAAACATTTTTTTTTGCTGGAAATCACAGCAGGTCCGGCCGCAACTGTGTGGAGATTTCAAATAAAGCTGTTCGACTATAACCTGGTGTTGTGTGATTTCTTACATTTGTCCACCCCAGTCCAACACCGGCATCTCCACACGATAGCTAGATGAGCTAAGATGGGAGGAACGAGTGGAGCATAAACGCCGGCATGGACTGGTTGGGTCAAATGGCCTGTTTCTGTTCTGTATATTCTATGTAATTGGACCCCTACAAGGATTGTTACTGACGAATAAAGGTTTGAAGGGCTGTGAAAGTTTGTTGTACTCCCCATTTCATAATTGTGCAAATTGAACCTTGTTTGGTTGTTACACGGTTAATGGTGGATGTGGAGGAAAGGACCTATTTTCTCATGCGGATTTATAAACTGCATACCTAATGTATTTTTAGTTTTGAGACGGTGACAGTTATTAACAAGCTGGAGCTAAATATGTCTGAAAGGCCACTGAATGCATATGGTAGTCATTTTGCACTTGTTCTGATTGCTACATCAGTCCTGCAACAGCTGGTTAGCTGAACAGTGTTCATAACCTTTGACACAGTGCGAAGACCCTTCTGTATATTGTAAATTTTACTGAAATGAGCAGTTTTCCTTGGCTTAACAAGTCAAGCTTCTCCTGTGAGGTATTACCTTAATTCATGCAGTGTGTTACTGCTTACTGGTCAGAACAATATTGACTGGGTGTAGTGGAAAGGTTAGGGTTGTTTATGGCATTCTGTTAAAAAGTACCAGCTCATAACTAACATGGACGCATGCCATAAGAATTTCCTTACAGCCCAGAACTGAAATTTGGAACTAGTTTGGCACACATTTGTTGAGAAATTGGAAATATTGTGCATTACGTACTGTTAACTGTTTATCTGTTGTAGATGTTGATTCTACTGTGAAAGACTTTACACTTATTTCAGTGAGTCTCATTTCCAATCGAATTTGATTTAATTTCTATCCGTGTTGGAGATTGAAAGTAGTGGAGTGACACAGATTGTTGGCGTTATCCTCTGTTTTGGCGTGGTAACATACAGCGTCCCACCTACTTCCCCTTGTACTGAGTGCCTTCAAAAACACTTCCACCATCAGATGAAGCTCTGGGCATACTTGGCCAAGAGGGGGAATTTGGAGGCCAGGCCACTATTGAGATGCCTTCAGGTGTCCCACTGTATGATGGAGAGCTGAGAAATTTTGCCTAGTGAGTGGCTTTCCTTTTTTGTTGTTGCAGTTTTTCCTGTTCTGGAGCTCAGTCCCCAGCCGCTTTTCCCCTTGCCTCTGTAGAATTGTTCATAGTGAGCCGTGCAACCAAAATCTGCGAGTCTATGTAGCCTGCGGAGTGCGTTTTCCGACCAGCTTATTATAAATGTGCACTGTACAAGTCGGTAATATTTGAGCTGAAATTTATTCCTTGTTTTTCCTTTTACTTTGAGAAAACAGTGACATCACAATAAATACAATGGCCCATAAATTCCGTTCCCTACCGGTATGTACGTGCTGTGTACTCACCCGTAGGGCCAACGGAAGTGCCGGTTTTAGGCATGCATTGCGCATGCGCTGAAAACCGGAATACCTGGGATACACAAGCACTGCACACCAAGAATTTAGGGAGCTAGGTGAAGGATTAAAGAGCAGGACCTCAAGGGTTGTAATCTCTGGATTACTCCCGGTGCCACGTGCTAGTGAGTATAGGAATGGGAGGATAGAACAGATGAATGCGTGGCTAAAGGGATGGTGCAGGAGGGAGGGCTTTAGTTTCCTGGATCACTGGGTCTGCTTCTGGGACAGGTGGGACTTGTACAAGTCGGACGGTTTACACCTGAACCAGAGGGGAACCAATATCCTTGCGGGGAGGTTTGCTAGCACTGCTGGGGGGGGGTTTAAACTAACTCGGCAGGGGGGTGGGATACAGAGTGGGGCTATAGCAGGGGGTGATGTACAGCCAAATACGGAGGAAAAAACAAGTCAGCAGGGAAGGCGGAGCAAAGTTGTGAAGGCAAAAGGGAATATGGCAGGGCTGGAAGGCATTTATTTTAATGCAAGGAGTCTTGCAAATAAGGTGGATGAACTGAAGTTGTTGAACACATGGGAGTACGATATTGTTGCTATCACGGAGACATGGTTGAGGGAGAGTCAGGACTGGCAGCTGAATATTCCGGGGTATAGAATCTTCAGGCGAGACAGAGGGGGGTGTAAAAGGGGAGGGGGTGTTGCAATATTAATTAAGGAGTCAATTACTGCTGTAAGGAGGGATGATATATTAGCGGGTTCCTCTAATGAGGCCATATGGGTAGAACTTAAAAACAAAAAGGGGTCAAGCACTTTGCTGGGAGTGTACTATAGGCCCCCAAACAGTCAGGGGGAGATAGAGGAACAGATATGTAGGCAAATCTCAGAAAAGTGTGAAAATAATAGGGTAATAGGGGCCTTGGCGCGTTGGATCCTAAACTGGCTGAGTGGCAGGAGGCAGAAGGTGATGGTCGAAGGTTGCTTTTGTGACTGGAAGCCTGTGTCCAGTGGGGTACCTCAGGGATCGGTGCTGGGTCCCTTGCTGTTTGTGATCTACATTAATGATTTGGATGAGAATGTAAAGGGTATGATCAGTAAGTTCACGGATGACACGAAAATTGGTGGGGTGGTAAATTGCGAGGAGGAAAGCCTCAGGCTACAGGATGATATTAACGGGTTGGTCAGATGGGCGGAAAAGTGGCAAATGGAATTTAACCCTGAAAAGTGCGAGGTGATGCATTTTGGACGGACAAATAAGGCAAGGGAATACACAATGAGTGGTAGGACCCTAGGAAGTACAGAGGGTCAGAGGGACCTTGGTGTACATGTACATAGATCCCTGAAGGCAGCGGAACAGGTAGATAAGGTGGTTAAAAAGGCATATGGGATACTTGCCTTCATTAGCAGAGGCATAGAATATAAGAGCAGGGAGGTTATGATGGAGCTGTACAAAACGCTGGTGAGGCCACAGCTGGAGTACTGTGTGCAGTTCTGGTCGCCTCACTATAGGAAGGATGTGATTGCTTTGGAGAGGGTACAGAGGAGATTCACCAGGATGTTACCTGGGATGGAGCGCCTCAGCTATGAAGAAAGACTAAACAGGCTGGGGTTGTTTTCCTTGGAGCAAAGGAGGCTGAGGGGGGACCTGATTGAGGTGTACAAAATGATGAGGGGCATAGATAGGGTAGATAAAGAGGAACTTTTCCCCTTAGTAGGGGGGTCAATAACAAGGGGGCATAGATTCAGGGTAAGGGGCAGGAGATTTAGAGGGGATTTGAGGAGGAACTTTTTCACCCAGAGGGTGGTTGGAAGCTGGAACTCAATGCCTGAAAGGGTGGTAGAGGCAGGAACCCTCACAACATTCAAGAAGCATTTAGATGGGCACTTGAAATGCCATTGCATACAAGGCTATGGACCAAATGCTGGAAAATGGGGTTAGACTGGACAGGGATTGATGGACGGCGCAGACACGATGGGCCGAAGGGCCTCTTTCTGCGCTGTAAAACTCTATGACTCTATGACCAGCAGTTTGAAGAGGCACAGCAACGGAATTCTGCACCTCCCGGGAGCCCTCCGGTCCAGGCGGAGATCTTTCCAAATCGCAGCCCTCCGCCCGCGGGAGGGCTGCGCACGGAATTTCTGGGCCCTTATTGAATCGAGGATTTGTACACCGAGTGGCACCCAGATGCCATTAATAGAAATTTTATTGGAATACATTGTGTGATTTTAGGCTCTCTGTTGATGTCCATTGCATCTGTTTGTTTCAAGCTGCTTTTATACTGTTTTCGCTCCAGTTCTGGGTGCCAACTGTTCAGTTTGCTCTCTGCCGTCCAGTAGCAGATTGGTCTACCTAGATTTACCCGGGTTTCCGAGTCTGCTGCAAAGGGTAGAAAGCCAGGTTTAACGGAATAAATGGCAGCAGCCTGGACTCTTGGAACTGCAGATGCTGGAAATCTGAAATAAAAACAGAAAATGCTGGAAATACTCAGCAGGTCAGGCAGCATCTGTGGAGCGAGAGAGAAACATGGTTAACGTTTCAGGTCGATGACCTTTCATCAGAACTGGAAAAAGTTAGAGATGTAACAGATTTTAAGCAAGTGCAGGGGTGGGGAAAGGGGTGGTGGGGGGGGGGGAAGGAAAGGACAAAAGGGAAGGTCTCTGCTGGGGTGGGAGGCAGGAGTGACTAAATGACAAAAAGGATGATATTGACAGATTAAGTGAATGGGAAAAACTGTGGCAAATGGATTTCAGTGTAAGCAAATCCACTTTGAGCCCAAAAAGGATAGAACAGGGGACTTTCTAAATGGTGAAAAACTAAAAACACTGGCGGTTCAAAGAGACTCGGGGGTCCAGGTACATAGATCATTAAAATGTCATGAACTGGTACAGAAAATAATCAAAAATTATTTTGCTTTTGAAAAGGGAACATCTCTTGCTAATGGAATGTTGGCCTTTATATCTAGAGGACTAGAATACAAGGGGGTAGAAGTTATGCTGCAGCTATACAAAACCCCGGTTAGACCACACCTGGAGCACTGTGAGCAGTTCTGGGCATCACACCTTAGGAAGGATATATTGGCCTTGGAGGGAGTGCAGCGTAGGTTTACCAGAATGATACCCGGGCTTCAAGGGTTAAGTTACGAGGAGCGATTACACAAACTAGGGTTGTATTCCCTAGAATTTAGAAGATTAAGGGGTGTTCTGATCGAAGTTTAAGATATTAAGGGGAACAGATAGGGTAGATAGAGAGAAACCATTTCTGCTGGGGATTCTAGGACTAGGGGGCAGAGTCTAAAAATTAGAGCCAGGCCTTTCAGGAGTGAAACTAGAAAATTCTTCTACACACAAAGGGTGGTAGAAGTTTGGAACTCTCTTCCACAAATGGCAATTGATGCTAGATCAATTGTTAATTTTAAATGAGATTGATAGCTTTTTGTTAACCAAAGGTATTAAGGGATCTGGGCCAAAGGTGGGTATATGGAGTTAGGTCGCAGATCAGCCATGATCTCATTGAATGGCGGAACAGGCTCAAGGGTCTACTCCTATTCCTATTTTCCTATGATAGTACTGTACAAAGCAAAAGGAAATGGTAATGGGACAAGTAGAGAAACAAAAGATGAGTCTAGAAGAGGTGTAAATGAGAATGGCAGAATCATCAACAGCTGCTATGTGGAAAAATTAGGGGCAGAGGTTATAGTCTGAAACTGTTGAACTCGATGAGTCCAGAAGGCTGTAAAGTGCCTAATCGAAAGATGAGGTGCTGTTCCTCGAGCTTACGTTGAGCTCGTTGGAATAGTGTAAGAGGCCGAGGTCAGAGGTGTCAGAGTGGGAGTGGAGCGGAGAATTAAAGTGACAAGCGACCAGAAGCTCGGGGTCATGCTTACGGACTGAACGGAGGTGTTCCGCAAGAATGTAGAGGAGATTGCATCGTGAGCAGCGAATACAGTATACTAAATGACCAGAAGTACAAGTAAATCGCTGTTTCACCTGGAAGGGGTGTTTGGGGCCCTGGACAGTGGGAAGGGAGGAGGTAAAAGGGCAGGTGTTGCATCTCCTGCGCTTGCATGGGAAGGTGCTGGTGGAAGGGGAGAGGGTGTTGGGGGTAATTGAGGAGTGGACCAAGGTGTCAAGGTGGGAGCGGTCCCTTCGGAATGCTGAAAGGGGAGGGGAGATGTGTTTGGTGGTGGAATCACGCTGGGGGTGGAGGATGATCCGTTGAATGTGGAGGTTGGTGGGGTGAAAGGTGAGGACAAGGGAAGTGCAGGAAATGGAACAGACACGGTTGAGGGCCATGTCAACCATGGTAGAGGGGAATCCTCGGTTGAGGAAAAAGACATATCGGAAGCACTAGCATCGTCAGAACAGATGCGATGGAGACCAGAAACTGGGAGAATAGAATAGAGTCCTTGCAGGAAGCAGGGTGGGAGGAAGTGTAGTCCAGGTAGCTGTGGAAGTCAGTGGACTTATAGGGGATGTTTGTCGATAGCCTATCTCCAGAAATGGAGACTGAAGAGTCGGAGATTGACCATGTGAAGGTGAGGGAATGGTGGAAATTGGAAGCAAAGTGAATGAAATTTTCTAGTTCAGGGCAAGAGCAGGAAACGGCACTGATACAGTAATCAGTGTACCAGAAAAAGAGGCGAGGGAGGGGACCTGAGCAGGACTGGAACAAAGAATGTTCCACATATCTGACGAAAAGGCAGGCATAGCTAGCATCCATGCGGGTTCCCAAAGCAACACCTTTAATTTGGAGGAAGTGAGTGGAGTCAAAGGAGAAGTTGTTCAGTGTGAGAACAAGTTCGGCCGGGCAGAGGAGGATGGTGGTGGATGGGGACTGGTCGGGCCTCTGTTCAAGGAAGAAGCGGAGCGCCCTCAGGCCTCCTGGTGGGGGATGGAGGTGTAGAGAGATTGGATGTCCATGGTGAAAAGGTGACGGTTGGAAACTGGAAACTGTTAAAGTGGCGGAGGGCGTCAGAAGAGTCGCGGATGTAGGTAGGACTGGACAAGGGGTGAAAAAATAGAGTCGAGAAAGGAAGAAATCAGTTCTGTGGGGCAAGAACAGGCTGAAACGATGGGTCTACCAGAGCAGTCTGTTTGTGGATCTTGGGAAGGAGATAGAAGCGGGCTGTGTGGGGTTGGGAAACTGAGGTTGGCGACCGTGGAGGGAAGATCTTCAGAGGAGATGAGGTCAGTGACAGTCTTGGAAACGAGAGCTTGATGTTCGGTAGTGGGTTCATGGTCCAGGGGGAGGTAGAAGGATGTGTCAGAGAGTTGCCGTTCAGCCTCCGCAAGGGAGAGGTCGGTTCACCAAACAACAACAGCGCCACTCTTGTCAGCAGGTTTAATGACAATGTTGGGGTTGGATCTGAGAGAACGGAGTGCTGCAAGTTCAGAGAGAGATAGATTGGAGTGAGTGAGGGGAGCAGAGAAATTGAGACACTCTGCCCTCAGTCTCTTACACTGTTCCAACAAAGCTCGAGGAACAGCACCTCATCTGTCGATTAGGCACTTTACAGCCTTCTGGACTCAACATCGAGTTCGACAATTTCAGACCTCTGCCCCTTTTTTCACATGGCAGCTGTTAATGATTCTGCCATTTCAATTTACACTTCTTCCAGACTCATCTTTTGTCATTTAATCACTCCTGCTGTCCACCTCATCACAGACCTTTTGTTCTTTCCTCTCTTCCGCCTCCCCCCCCTCCACCCACCTTGCCCTGCCCTTGCTTAAAATCTGTTACAGCTCTATAACGTGTTCCAGTTTTGACGAAAGGTCATCGACCTGAAACGTTAACTTTTTCTCTCTCCACAGGCGTTCCCTTTACCTCAGGCAAGGGAACATACACAAGTTGGATAAGGTGGTTTCCATTGATGGACAAGATCTTTCGAAAATAAACTTTGCCCAGATTAAAATTATTAACTAGTATGTTTGCAAGCACCCTATTCTGCCAGATCCGTTGAATCATAGCCTCCAGTGTTGGGGAGAACTTTGCCATCTAAATTTGGACTATACAAGGACAGAAGTTTTATTAATTCTCCACTTTGGCGAGATTACCTTGCATCTGCTTTGTCGTATTGTGTGTAACTTTTCTTGGAAATATTGCTTCATTGAGGGGGGGGAAAACTCATATTTTTTTGGGGAGGGCAATATTCTTTGGGGTTATAGTCCAGTTTGTGCGCGCAGTCTGGCCATTTCCGTAATAATTCGCAGAATGCATTTTTAAGGGTTACTATGGAGTCGAGATACAGATCAGCCATGATCTGATTAAATGGCGGATACATGCTTGAGGGGCTGAATGGCCTCCTCCTGCTCAGAGGTGAAGAAGCCATGGCCTCCGAGTGTGCCTTGGGTAAAAATGTACCATTACCACCCGAGTCTCCCATTGCAGCAGGACTCTGCGGAGGAGTTTGGGTTTTGTTCATAAGCTGTAGAAAGTTACAATGTTTTGAGTTCCCATTTTAGGAGGCTGACGCAAAGAAAATAATGAACTGAAACAGTGTGATGAAGTTCACCTAATTGCTCTTGAAACACTTCCGACACTCAGTAATTTAGTTGTTTATGGGCATCTGGTTCTTGGAACACTGAGATGCTATTCTAAGCAGACAGCGTAATGGCTGTTCAGCTTTAATCAGGGTACAGATTTCCTTATTCAGCAAACTACAGCCGGAGTATAGAAGTGTTACAGACAAGATCTTAAACTCTGAATACATTCAGTTAATAAGATGCCAACACTTAACATGTGCTAAATAACCCTTCTGTGTTTTTCCTAATGGATTTGATTTGACTTTTGTTTTGCAGGCTCCCAACTGGACCACTGCAGACTCTGGCTTTTACTGAAGATAATTACAGAAACGTGTGCAGATTGAAGATCCGATCAGTCCTGGTTTGTCAGACCAAATGACGTTCATCTTTGTAACGATTCATTTTTTTTAACTACATAGATCGGTAGATAAAATAAAATGTCAACTTTAAAATAAAAAAAAATTACAATCTTTTGATTTTTTATTTAAGGGTTATTTATAGTTCTGTCAAAATCTGTATCACTCAATAAAAACTGTTCTTGTACCGTATTAGGATTTCAAGGGAAATTGGTCTGTTCTCTTGTAATAAGTGAGTGGTGTTCTACAGTGAGAAGCTGATTGTAAATGCTGATACATTGTACCCTGCCTTCTTCATTGAGAGTTTGTAAAATGTGTTTGCATCCAGGGCAAGTGCTGTGTGCAGACTGCATGATGTGCTGCACTTAAAACTATGGCATATAAACAGGAATTGAGGAGCAAAAGTAACCCAACAATTCATGTGGTCTCAAAAACCATAACTGATGTGCATAGTTTCAGCGAGTAATATAAACCCAGCAGGTGTGCTACCTTGTTCCCCATTCAACAGTCAAATGTTCACACCACTGCTGGGAGAAGGGGAAGTGCAAAGAGACCTGGGTGTTATTGTGCACCAGTCGCTGAAGGTAAGCATGCAGGTGCAGCAGGCGGTTAAGAAGGCAAATGGTATGTTGGCCTTTGTAGCAAGAGGGTTCGAGTACAGGAACAAGGATGTCTTGCTGCAGTTGCACAGGGCCTTGGTGAGACCGCACCTTGAGTATTGTGTGCAGTTTTGGTCACCTTACCTGAGGAAGGACGTTCTTGCCATGGAGGGAGTGCAGCGAAGATTCACCAGGCTGATACCTGGGATGGCAGGAATGACGTATGAGGAGAGATTGTGTCGATTGGGCTTATACTCACTGGAGTTTAGAAGATTGAGAGGGGATCTCATTGAAACTTATAAAATTCTGTCAGGCCTGGACAGACTAGATGCAGGAAGGATGTTTCCGATGGCCGGGGAGTCCAGAACCAGGGGTCACAGTCTAAGGATAAGGGGTAAGCCATTTAGGACAGAGATGAGGAGGAACTTCTTCACCCAGAGAGTGGTGAACCTGTGGAATTCTCTGCCACAGAGGGCGGTGGAGGCCAGTTCACTAAATATATTCAAGAAAGAGTTGGATATATTTCTTGAGGCTAAAGGGATCAAGGGATATGGGGAGAAGGCAGGGACAGGGTACTGAATTTGGATGATCAGCCATGATCTCATTGAATGGCGGAGCAGGCTCGAAGGGCCGAATGGCCTACTCCTGCTCCTATCTTCTGTGTTTCTATGTTTCTATGTCTATGGTACAGTGGGGAAGGGAGTCTAGGTGTTTGACTAGCTTTAACATACTCCTAGCTATCATCCTAAAAGTAATTCTCCTCTGCCACTTTTCTTTGTTTTAATGTGACTCAGTGGGTAGCACTCTCGCCTCGAGTTAGAAGGTTGGGGGATCAAGTCCCACTCCAGAGACTTGAGCACAAAAGTTGCTGTACCGAGGGAGTGCTGCACTGTCGGAGGTGCCGTCTTTCAGATGAGATGTTAAACCGAGGCCCTCATCTGCCCTCTC
This sequence comes from Somniosus microcephalus, assembly GCF_052327205.1. Classification (NCBI taxonomy): domain Eukaryota; kingdom Metazoa; phylum Chordata; class Chondrichthyes; order Squaliformes; family Somniosidae; genus Somniosus; species Somniosus microcephalus. Next base: position 265,517,178 of record NC_140993.1, read on the forward strand.
AGGTGGATGTAAAAGATCCCATGGCACTATTTCGAAGAAGAGCAGGGGAAGTCCGGGCCAATATTTATCCCTCAACCATCACTACTAAAACAGATTATCTGGTCATTATCACATTGCTGTTTGTTGGAGCTTGCTGTGTACAAACTGGCTGCTGCGTTTCCCACATTACAACAGTGACCACACTTCAAAATTACGTCATTGGTTGTAAAGCGCTTTGGGACGTCCCGGGGTCATGAAAGGCGCTATAGAAATGCAAGTTCTTTAATGCTTCTGTTATAAATTGTGACTACTGGTGAGCTCATAAGGGAATTATCTTGGCAGATTGCTGAGCCCAACCTTATGAAGGGAATTGTTGAAGTGGTTAATTCGGCTACTAGCCACTAACTAAATTCAGCTCCTTCTCATGGTCTCGATTAATGACTCTTCCACTCTTATTCCCTGATATTATTAAAATCAACAGAAGATAACCTGGCTACGGAAATGAAATAGCAGTGGCACCCAGAATCTTTTTTGGCCCCTTCAATGTCGAGGTTTCATTGGCACCCAAACCATCATCCATGCCAATTTTTTATCGCCACATGATACAACACAGAAGGCGGCCATTTGGCCCATGGTACCTGTGCTCTTTGAAAGAACTCTCCAATTAATCCCACTCCCCTGCTCTTTTCCCCAAAGCTCTGCAAATGTTTCCCGTTACATATTTATCCAATTCCCCTTTGAAAGTTAACATTGAATCTGCTTCCACCGCCCTTTCAGGTAGTGCATTCCAGATCACAACAACTCGCATTAAAAAAAATTCTCTCATCCCCCACTGGTTTTAAATCTGTATCCTCTAGTTACTGACCCTCCTGCCAGTGGAAACAGTTTCTCCCTATCTATTCTACCAAAACCCCCCCCCCCCATATCATTTTTAACACCTATTAAATCTCCCCCTTAGCCTCCTCTGTTCTAAAGGAGAACAACCCCAGCATCTCTCGTCTCTCCACTCTTGTAAATCAATGGCTGATTACATCCAAATGCTCCAAAGAAGTAACCATCAATCCAACCACATGGAACAGAAAGCAAAATACTGCGGATGATGGAAATCGGAAGCAAAACAGGTGATACTGGAAGCACTCAGCAGGTGAGTCAGCAGCTGTGAAGAGAAAAAGGTAGGGTTAACATTTCAGGTCAATGTCCTCCTCGTCAGAACCAGGAGCTGCTTATGATGAACAGCTTATAAGGAGAGCTGGGTGATGGGCCTTCAATAACCACAAAACTAGAAGTTATAGACTTAAACAAGTTGGCTTTTAATCACTAAGATCAGAGCTAACATCTCAACATGCCGACTGGTTCACAGGAATGAGTCATACAGATCCTGGGATCTTTATGTAAGAGAAGTCAGGGGCGGAGCCAAGAGCCAAGACCTGGAACCTCCCAGGTTAGTCGAGAAAGAGGAAGTGAAACTATACACAGTGGGGGAGGGTAATATACATGAGTGCAAAACGAATACAGGATCAAGACAAACAGATTTCATTACACTGGGGAAACAGGGTCAAGGATTAAATGATGAGCCTCATTTTGGGCCTCAGCTGGAGTATTGTGTCCAATTCTGGGCACCACACTTTAGGCAGGATGTCAAGACCTAGGAGAGGGTGCAGAGGAGATTTACTAGAATGGTACCAGTGATGAGGGACTTCAGTTACGTGGAGAGATGAGAAGCAGCTGGGCTTGTTCTCTTTAGAGCAGAGTAGGTTAATGAGAGATTTAATAGGCGTGGTCAAAATCATGAAGGGTTTTGATAAGAGTAAATAAGAAGAAACTGTTGGGTGGGTCAGTAAGCAGAGGGCACAGATTTAACAATTGACAAAAGAACCAGAGGGGAGATGAGGTTTTTTTCTATGTAGAGAGTTATGATCTGGAATGCATTCTCTCTCTTATTCATAGCAACGGCCTTAAAATTCCATTGGGAATTCTACCAGTAGGCCTGCCAAGTCTCCAGGACACTGCTGCAAGCAACCTGGGAGAAAAATCATAGGGGCATTGAGATAAAATTGTTTTCTCATTTTCTTTGAACACTTCTGTTTTTTTAGTTATAAAAATATTGGAAATTTGGGGGCGGGGTGGAAAGGGCGGTTTGACTGCCCGTTAAGAATCACCCAATCAGGCAATGCAGAGGCTGTCCGTTTTCCGATTGGCCGTGGGAAGGCAAAGTGCCGCGAGGGTGGATGTGTCATAGAAACATAGAAGATAGGAGCAGGAGTAGGCCATTCGGCCCCTCGAGCCTGCTCCGCCGTTCAATGCGATCATGGCTGATCATCCAAATTCAGTACCCGGTTGGGCGACCAATGGTGGGAGTGTGAGGGGCGGGATTGTTTTTAGGCAGGAGGTCATGTGATGAAACCGCCAGGGACACATTCAACCAGAGTTGGCAACCCTAAATGCACTGTCTGAAAGGGCAGTGGAAACAGATTGATTAGTAACTTTCAAAAGGGAATTGGATAAATACTACAAAGGAAAAATTTGCAGGGATATGGGGAAGGAGCAGGGGGAGTGGGACTAATTGGACAGCTCCTTCAAAGAGCCGGCCCAGGCACAATGGGCCGAATGTCGGCCTCCTGTGTTGTAAGATTCTATGAGCAAGATCCTGCAAATCCATTGGCAGGATAGGCGCACCAACGTTAGTGTTCTCACTCAGCCCAGCATCGAAGCTTTGACCACGCTCGATCAGCTCCGATGGACGGGTCACATCGCATGCCCGATACGAGACTTCCCAAAACAAGCGCTCTACTCGGAGCTCTGCCACGGCAAGAGAGCCCCAGGTGGGCAGAGGAAATGCTTCAAGGACACACTCGAAGCCTCCTTGAAAAAGTGCAACATCCCCACCGACACCTGGGAATCCCTGGCCCAAGACCGCACAAAGTGGAGGAGAAGCATCTGGGAAGGCGCCGAACACCTCGAGTCTCTTCGCTGGGAGCAAGCAGAAGCGAAGTGCAGGCAGCGGAAGGAGGGCACGTCAACCCAAGCACCCCACCCACCCGCCCCTTCAACCGCCGTCTGCCCCACCTGTGACAGACCGTAGGTCCCGCATTGGACTCATCAGTCTCCTGAGAACTCATTTTTAGTGTGGAAGCAAGTCATCCTCGGTTCCGAGGGACTGCCTAAGAGAGAAGATGATTCTATGAACTTTGTTATTCTGAGTGACATACATTGCAGTCGAAGCAGAAACTTTGGGGTTGTTTAGAATATAGTTTGATGCTTTAATGTGGTTGTTCTTGTTCCTGACTTTTCTTATGTTTTATTTTTGCGAAAATTCTCCCTTCGCCCACTCGGGAAGAGTATGATTGCAATCCTGAATGGCTGATTCCATGAGTGGCAGACCGAGCGTGGGAAATTAGAGCACCGTCAGCCTTTGATGGTGTGAGTGCTCCACACTCTCAGCCCAAAGGCTTTGCACGAATGGAACAGATTGGGATCTTTATAAATATATAAAACACCACCTTGTCATTTGAAAGCTGCACGCATTAGAAGAGAGTGGGTTGGTCGCAACTTCGCGGGACTGTTCTAATTCTGTCAGCAGTGGTGCCTAAGTGCAAAAACATAGGTGCAGAATTAAAGGTGTATGAGGAATTAAGGGGCTGGCGAGAGCATTTTATGGCAATTAGAACATGCAAGATCAATATAATCTTGCACTTTGGAAATATCCCAAATATTAGCTGCAAAGTGCCAATGAGTCATCTTGCATTTGCCCTCCAACTGGGCTCATGTGCTGTTTAGGAGATTGAAGCGCAGCAATGATTTTCCCTTTCAATCGCCATGTTGAGAAGAATACACATACCTCGCTTGGGTGAATAGCCTCCTCCTGTGCTGTAAGAGTCCGTCACGTGAAGGACAGTTTCTCCCGGTACACGGCTGCCGCTAGTCAATATGCCTTAGATTTCTTACAGATTGTTAGGAGGGGTGAGCGGGTGACAGAAATTAGGATAATCTTGCCTCCAAAACTAATGCTTCGGTAATGTATAATCCAGGAGAAATTACTTGTTCAGAAACCAAATCACTTTTATATATTGAATGACACAAGGGGCATGCTGCCCTTGCCTCTTCAGAGGTCATACAGGCACAGTACCAAACAACTACCTCCCAACATACCTGTAAGCCAGAAAAAAAAACAATCATAACACAGCAGCCAGGGAGGAAAATGGGGCAGGCAATAGGCTATGGTCTGTTTTGCTTGTTATAGCTTTGTGAGGTCACTTCACACACTGTTCCAGAGTTACGCTGTAACAGGAGCAGGAGTCGACCATTCAGCCCCCCCCAATGGCTGCTCTGTACCTCAATCCCATCTACCCACCTTTGCTCCATATCCCTTGGTACCCTTACTGTACAAAAATCCATCCATCTGAGTCTTGAAAATTTCAATTATGCCCCAGCATCCACAGCCTCTGTGGGGAGGGAGTTCCAGATTGCCACCACCCTTTGTGTGAAGAAGTGCTTCCCGATTTCGCTCCTGAACAGCCTGGCTCTAATTTTAAGGTTGTGCCCCCTTGTTCTGGACTTCCATCGCCCCCATCAGAGGAAATCGTTTCTCTTTATCTACCCCATCAGCTCCTTTAATAATAAACACCTCAATTGGATCACCGCTTAATCTTCTCTACTCAAAGGAACACCAGCCAAGTTTGTGCAACCTGCCCTGGTAAATTAACCCTTTAAGCTGTACTATAATTCTGGTGAATCTGCACTGTACACCAATTATCTGGTTATTCAGTGTAACCTTGTGTTGATTGAGGCAGATTTGATCAATCTGATCAATAAATCCATTCGATGCAAGTGGGTGTTGTACAACTCCGCACCTACAGAAAGATCGGATATAAAAATACTTGGCTGAGGAAGAAAAGATTTTTTTTTAAACTTGAGGAAATGAGTTGTGATTCATTTTTCTTCCCAATTCCCCAGAGTAGAACGCTAAAGAACTTATACGATTTGCTTTATATGTAGTTTTACTCCAGTAATGTCACTTTAAGAAACATCGCCCATGTGCACCCTTTAAGAATTGCGATTAATATTTTCACCAGTTAAAGGAGTAAACACTTTTCAAATAGCCTTTTCCCCAGACCTTTAACATTACTCAACTCTGATGCATGACGTTTACCAGACTGTTGAAAGATACCTAATCCTTAGGAATGACTGACTTTTGTGCATCATTTTTTTCCATGTATATAAAGCATTTTAATATTAATCCCTCAAAGGGTGTAATTCCCTATTGAATCAAAATAAGGTAACAAGAAATTTAACCTTTAGGTAGGCATCTTTTTCTGACACTTGTTTGACTCGATCTTGGAATTTTGTCGCAATGTGGGAGGCCAAAGAAAACAGTGTACTTTAGAAATAGAGCAACAGGCGAAGCCTATACCTCATGGTACGGAATGGGATTAACTGACCTCTCTGTTCTCCACTGAATCAAATGATCTACCTCTTCAAATAGCAGCTGAATTATGATTCCCCAAATCATGGGGAAAGGTCTGTGCCTGTGAGTAATGGTGCACCCTCTACTTTAAAAAGTTGGCTGTTTTAAATCAAAGCTGCTTGAAGGTATGCATATTATCGCACATATTTACATCAAGGACTTGACCATTGTAATTCTTCTCAAATGCTTTTCATATTTGTGTCCATCTATTAATAATCTGAATCCCATAACTTTCTACCCCTCAAGATAAGTCTCGACAGCTATCGTATATAATCCTCAAGGAGATGACATTAACCACATTCTATTCACCATTTCACATTCGGAATACTGTACAAAACTCGAATTTGATTTTAATATACTGCAGACTGAGAAATATCAATAGTGCAGTCACGCTGTAGAATTGCAAAAAAAAAAAGCACAAAATGGGCTTGTAATTTTGAAAAATCTGGTTACGTTCTGCTGCAAGTGACAAATGAAAGAGAATTTATTTTGGCACAAGTTCATATCTTACTGAACGCCTTTCCAAAAATGTCATGCTATACTGTAATGGGCTTTAGAAATTGGTAATGGGATCACTGATACAGCAGAAAGGGAGAATTAATAATTTATTTCACCCCATAGTAAAATGTTTACATCGACCTGATTTTTTGGATCCACTAAAACTTATTTAATTATCAGTTCACCATACTCTTAGGAGCACTAAATTCTCAAATATTGAAATTTATAGCTGTTCTTATTTATAGAATCATAGAATAGTACAGCACAGAAGGAGGCCATTCGGCCCATCGAGTCTGCGCCGGCTCTTTCGAAGAGCAATCCAGTCAGTCCCACTCCCTCGCTCTTTCCCCATATCCCTGCAATTTTTTCTCCTTCAAGTATTTATCCAATTCCCTTTTGAAGGCTACTATTGACTCTGTATCCACCACCCTATCAGGCAGTGCATTCCAAATCCTAACCAGTCACTGCGTAAAAAAGATTTTCCTCATGTCGCCTCTGGTTTTTTGCCAATCACCTTGAATCTGTGCCCTCTGGTTATCGACCCTTCAGCCATTGGAAACAGTTTCTCTCTATAAACTCTTCATGGTTTTAAACACCTCTTGGCCTTCTCTGCTCTAAGGAGAACAACCCCAGCTTCTCGAGCCTATCTACGTAACTGTAATCCCTCATCCCTGGAACCATTCTAATAAATCTCTTCTGTATCCTCTCCAAAGCCTTCACGTCCTTCCTAAAGGGCGGTGCCCAGAATTGGACACAATACTCCAGCTGGGGTCGAACTAGTGTTACATAAATTCCTGGTTTTTGTCCTCTCTGTCTCTATTTACAAAGCCCAGGATCTCACGTGCTTTATTATCTGCTTTGTTAACCTGTCCTGCCACCTTCAGAGATTTGGGCATAAACACTCCCAGGTCTCTCTGTTCTTGCACCCCCTTTAAAATGGTACCATTTAACTTTTATTGTCTCCTCATTCTTCCTACCAAAATGTGTCACCTCACACTTCTCTGCATTAAATTTCATCTGCCAGGTGTCTGCCCATTCCACCAGCTTATGTCGTCTTGATGTCTATTTCTTAGTAAGCTTTATAAAAACTTCACCGTACAGCTGTTCAATATTAAGATTGATGAAAGAAAGACTTGCATTTCTATAGCGCCTTTCACCACCTCAGGACGTCCCAAAGTGCTTTACAGCCAATGAATTACTTTTGAAGTGTGGTCACTGTTGTGATGTAGCGACAAGTTTTGTTCTTGCATTTCAACAAGTCAAGTTTTGAAAATAAATGCTCTGAATAAGTAATGAAATGAGTCACAATAATTATCAGACAAACATGTATAATATCCCATGAGCACATTGTTATATCCTTGGTTGTCGTCATACGTGGTGGAAGGATTTCTGGCTACGTTAACGCTCCTTCCGTGACCGTAACCATCTACATACCAGCCATTAGGGTGGTTAGTCCTATGGCAGGAGGGTTTTACGGGCTCCCACAACCCATACGAGGGGGGGAGGGTGGCCACCCATGGACGCAAGTATCCCACTGGATGTCAACCCACAATTTAGAGCTGGAGCTCCGACTCCACTTGCCAGGACTGTCTGGAGTGGGGGTTCAAAACCCTACACCTTCTGGCCCAGCGACGGGGATGCTTACCGCTACGCCAAAGGCCCACTTAATCCTTGGTGATTAAGCTTAATACCTTTCAATGATTAGATTCTGTGTCATTAACAATGCAGATGTGTATGTTGGTAGACCTGAAGTAAGGAAATATTTGGAAAGGCCAAGATTTCTGCAAGTTGTTTCGGTGTTTGCTGGTTCTGCTGTTGCTCCTAGTTATGGTCAGTTATGTTCTAGTTTGACCTTTTGCATGCGATCAGTCTCAACCTCTTAAAACTTAACAAGATTCCCACAGAAACAAACATTCGTATTGCACCTTTAAAATAGCAAAAGTTCTCACGGTGCCTCGCGTAGAATTACATGGAATATACAGCACAGAAACAGGCCATTCGGCCCAACCATTCCATGCCGGTGTTTATGCTCCTCACACCTTAATTCCTCTCCCCCTATCAGCAAACCCTTCTACTCCTTTCTCCCTCGTGTATTTATTCAGCTTGCCCTTAAATGCATCTATACCATTTGCCTCATGTGGTAGTGAGTTCCACATTCTCACCACTCTTAACAGTTTGATGTCAGACCCAAAAAGGAGCAGGAGGGAAAGTAGGGGAGGTGACCAAAGGTGTGTCGGAGAGGCAGCTTTTAATGAGACTTTTGAAGGTGGGGAGAGAAGTAGAAAGGCAGAGAGACTTAGGGAAAGAGTTTCAGAGTGTGGGGGCGAGACAGCTGAAGACCGTCACCGAAAGTAGAGCAGGGGCAGAAGAAGAGTTGGTGATTTCTCCCCAGTGCCCTGGGGCCAATATTTATCCCTCAACCAACATCACTAAAACAGATGATCTGGTAATTATCACATTGCTGTTTGTGGGAGCTTGCTGTGCGCAAATTGGCTGCTGCATTTCCCTACATTACAACAGTGACTACACGTCAAAAAGTACTTCATTGGCTGTAAAGTGCTTTCTGAGGTTATGAAAGGTGCTATATAAATGCAAGTTCTTTCTCTCTTCTGTTTCACCTTTTTCTCTCCCTTTCTTTTTCTCTTTCTGTTTTGCTTTCTTTTTTCTCTCTCATACTCTTTATATCATTCTTTCTCATTCTCTCTTTCTATTTCTTTCTCTTCCTGTTTCTTTCTCTCTATTTCTCTCTCGCTTTTTCCCTTTCTCTTTATCTCTGTCTCTCTCTCTCATTTCTCTATTTCTTTCTCTCTATCTCTCACTCTTCATGTCTCTCGTCTCTCTTTCAATTTCTTTCTCTCAATTTCTCTTATTTTTTTAATCTCCTTTTTCTTTCCTCACTGCTCTACAAGTGCACTTAAATTGCTCTCCGTATTATTTACATTCTTGGCATCGGAGCAACAAAACTGTCAGTTCTGTACAGGTGCCAAAAGGCAGCATAACAGGCCTCGGGGCTCTCAGTAATAAAAGATTAGCTGTGTATCACAACATTGTATTTAATAACTTGCCATATAAGTTAAAATATTAAACATTCTGATATTTATCCCATATTTTTACGTATTTTTGTCACTTCACTACTTTAATTGGTGTAGAAGAAAAAAATGAACTTTTTTTTGGAGTCTGCCTGTAGATTTGGACTGGAATTTTGTTCCGCTATTGTATGAAAGGGAGAAAGAGGGATAGAGAGAGGAACAAATAAACTTGCATTTACACAGGGCTTTATCGGGTCTCAGAAATGTACCAAAGCACTTCACAAACAATGACTTAGTTTGAAGGGCAATCACATGACAGCCATTTTTGCAAAGCAAGATCCCACAACAACCGCAACAACAACAACAACTTGCACCTCTTCCTGTCCACGGGACGTCCCAAAGTGCCTCACACCCAGTGAGTTGCTTTTCAGCCACTTTTGTTGTGTAGGCAAAATTAGATTCAATTCGTCACTTAACTGAATTCTTAGTAATGCCATTTGTTCAAAACCTTCACTCCCTGATTGGAGGCTGGCGGAGAGCTCAGTCCGTTAGCAAAAGGCAAATTTCTTCGACTTCACGCAGATTTTTGTGATCAAGTTGCTTGGCGAAATGCTTCAAGTTCCAGATAACTGTGATGTAAAGTCTTATTCTATAATCTACGATTTGCAGCAATGTTTTGCAATGAGTGTGCCAGCTAATATCTGGGACCATGTTGATGAGGGAAACCCGACAGCTACTGAATTATGATACCTGCATCACCTGATAGATATCAGTATCGGACATAAAAGCCGTGGCACTTAATCCACTGCATGTTATGACACTCTGTCTGGCTGATTCTTGCATCCTACAGTGTTGTCCCACTTACAAGTAACCTGCCCAACCATTCTACCAGTCTCCCTGCTGTCAATAATATTTGATTTTTTAAAAATGCGTCAAATCGGGGTATACATTATCTAAAAAGGTGTACTGATATATTTCAAGGACAAATTCAATTACCGCCCCATCAGTCTACTCTCAATCATTAGCAAAGTGATGGAAGGTGTCATCGACAGTGCTATCAAGCAGCACTTACTCACCAATAACCTGCTCACTGATGCTCACTTTGGGTTCCGCCAAGACCACTCTGCTCCAGACCTCATTACAGCCTTGGTCCAAACATGGACAAAGGAGCTGAATTCCAGAGGTGAGGTGAGAGTGACTGCCCTGAACATCAAAGCAGCATTTGACCGAGTGTGGCATCAAGGAGCCCTAGTAAAACTGAAGTCAATGGGAATATTCTCCACTGGCTGGAGTCATACCTTGCACAAAGGAAGATGGTTGTGGTTGTTGGAGGCCAATCATCTCAGTCCCAGGACATCGTTGCAGAAGTTCCTCAGGGCAGTGTCCCAGGCCCAACCATCGAAATAGTGCCATGGGATCTTTTACGTCCACTTGACAGAGCAGACGGGACCTCGGTTTAACATCTTATCCGAAAGACAGCACACTTCAACAGTGCAGCACTCCCTCAGCACAGCACTGGTAGGGTCAGCCTAGTTTTATGTGTTCAAGTCCCTGGAGTGGGACTTAGAACCCACAACCTTCTGACTCAGGGGTGAGTGTGCTACCCACTGAGCCACAGCTGACACTAACTGTAAAAGATCCCATGGCAGTATTTCAAAGAAGAGCAGGGGAGCGCTCCCTGGTGTCCTGGCCAATATTTATCCCTCAACCAACATCATTAAAACAGATTATCTGATCAGATATCTTATTGCTGTTCGTGGGATCTTGCTGTGTGCAAATTGGCTGCCGTGTTTCCTACATTACAACAGTGACTCCACTTCAAAAAGGATTTCATTGGCTGTAAAGCGCTTTGGGACGTCCTGAGGTCATGAAAGGCGCTATAGAAATGCAAGTGTTTGAATTATGAAGAGACACGATACTGGGACTATTTGCACTGGAACAGAGGAGCCGAGGGGATTTACTCGAGGTTTTTATGCTTCTGGAGGGATTTGATAGAGTAAAAAAGGGAAAGGCTATTTCCTCTTATTGGGGTGTCAGTGATGAGGGGATGCCAATTTAAAATGATCACTAAGAGAGTGAGGAGAGAGGAGAGGAAGGTTGTTGTACACAGAGGGTTGTTGTAGCATGTGATGTTTTGCCACAAGGAGTAGTTGAGGCAAGAACATAAGAAATAGGAGCAGGAGTAGGCCAATCGGCCCCTCGAGCCTGCTCCGCCATTCAATAAGATCATGGCTGATCTGATCCTAACCGCCAATCTACTATCACAGAACCATCTCCTGCATCTAACAGAATTAGACACATGAAATAGGAGCAGGATCAGGCTACACGGCCCCTGGGCCCGCTCCGCTACCCACCGGGCCATGACCGATCCGAACCTAGACTCATGTCCAAATTCCTGCCCGCTCCCCGTAACCCTTAATTCCCTTTACTTCTAGGAAACTGTCTATTTCTGTTTTAAATTTATGTAATGATGTAGCTTCTACAGCTTTTTGGGGCAGCATATTCCATGGACCTACCACCCTCTGAGTGAAGAAGTTTCTCCTCATCTCAGTTTTGAAAGAGCAGCCCCTTATTCTAAGACTATGCCCCCTAGTTCTAGTTTCGCCCATCATCATGAACATCCTCCCCGCATCCACCCGATCCAACCCCTTCACAACCTTATATGTTTCAATAAGATCGCCTCTCATTCTTCTGAACTCCAATGAGTAGAGTCCCAATCTACTCAACCTCTCCTCATATGTCCATCCCCTCATCCCCGGGATTAACCGAGTGAACCTTCTTTGTACTGACTCGAGAGCAAGTATGTCTTTTCTTAAGTTTGGACACCAAAACTGTATGCAGTATTCCAGGTGTGGTCTCACCAATACCTTGTACAACTGAAGCAATACCTCCCTATTTTTATATTCTATCCCCCTAGCAATGAAAGCCAACATTCCATTGGCCTTCTTAATCACTTGGCTGCACCTGCATACTAACCTTTTGAGTTTCGTGCACCAGGACCCCCAGATCCCTTTGTACTTCAGTACTTTCCAGTTTCTTGCCATTAAAATAATAACTTGCTCTACGATTTTTCCTGCCAAAGTGCATAACCTCACACTTTCCAGTATTGTATTCCATCTGCCAAATCTCTGCCCATTTACTTAGCCTGTCTATGTCCCCTTGCATGTTTTTTATGTCCTCCTCACTCACTACTTTCCCTCCCATCTTAGTATCATCTGCAAACTTTGATATGTTACACTCGGTCCCCTCCTCCAAATCGTTAATATAGATTGTAAAGAGCTGGGGGCCTAGCACTGACCCCTGCGGAACACCACTAGTTACTGATTGCCAGTCTGAGAATGAACCATTTATCCCAACTCTCTGCCTTCTGTTAGATAGCCAATCCTCTATCCATGCCAGAATATTACCCCCAATCCCGTGATTTTTTATCTTAAGCAATAATCTTTTGTGTGGCACCTTGTCAAATGCCTTTTGGAAGTCTAAATACACTACGACCATTGGTTCCCCTTTATCCACCCTATATGTTACTTCCTCAAAGAACTCCAGCAAATTTGTCAAACATGACTTCCCCTTCATAAAACCATGCTGACTTTGTCCTATTAAATTATGATTATCCAAATGTCCTGTTACTGTCTCCTTAATAATGGACTCCAACATTTTACCTACCACAGATGTTAGGCTAACCAGTCTATAGTTTCCAGCCTTCTGTCTACTGCCCTTTTTAAATAAGGGTGTTACATTAGCAGTTTTCCAGTCTGCCGGGACCTTTGCTGAGTCCAGGGAGTTTTGGAAAATTATTACCAATGCATCCACAATCCCTACCGCCACTTCCCTCAAGACCCTAGGATGTAAGCCATCAGGTCCAGGTGATTTATCCGCCTTGAGTCCCATTATTTTACCGAGTACCACTTCCTTAGTGATTTTGATCGTGTTTAGCTCCTCCCCCCCTATAGCCCCCTGTTTGTCCAGTGTTGGGATATTCTTAGTGTCCTCTACTGTAAAGACTGATACAAAATACTCATTCAGTGTTTTTGCCATCTCCATATTTCCCACCATTAATTTCCCGGTCTCATCCTCTAAGGGACCAACATTTACTTTAACCACCCTTTTTCTTTTTATATAACTATAAAAACCCTTACTATCTGTTTTTATATTTTTTGCTAATTTACTTTCATAATCTATCTTCCCTTTCTTAATCAATCTTTTTGTTATTTTTGCTGTCTTTTAAAGTTTTCCCAATCCTCTATCCTCCCACTAGATTTGGCTACCTTATATGCCCTTGTTTTTAGTCGAATACTATCCATAATTTCTTTACTTAGCCACGGATGGCTGTCTTTTCTTTTACACCCTTTTCTTTTCAGTGGAATATATATTTTTTGGAAGTTGTAAAATAACTCCTTAAATGTACACCACTGATCATGTATCGTCTTACCCTTTAATCTATTTTCCCAATCCACTCTACTCAATTCCGCTCTCATACCTTCATAGTCTCCTTTATTCAAGCTTAGCACGCTTGTTTGAGATCCAACCTTCTCACCCTCTAATTGAATATGGAATTCAACCATGTTATGGTCACTCATTCCAAGGGGATCCTTTACTAGGTCATTCTTAATTAATTCTGTCTCGTTACACAGGACCAGATCTAAGGTTGCTTGCCCCCTGGTCGGTTCAGTTACATACTGCTCAAGAAACCCATCCCTAATACACTCAATGAACTCATCCTCAAGGCAGCCCTGCCCAATTTGATTTGTCCAATTAATATGATAGTTAAAATCCCCCATAATTATAGATGTTCCCTTATTACAAACCTCAACTATTTCCTGATTGATACTCCGTCCAACCGAGTTGCAACTGTTCGGAGGCCTATAGACTACGCCCACTAGTGTTTTTTTCCCCTTATTATTCCTTATCTCCACCCAAACTGTTTCATTATCCTGATCTTTTGACCCAATATCATTTCTCTGTATTACCGTGTTTCCTTCCTTTATTAACATAGCCACCCCACCTCCCCTTCCTTCCTGCCTGTCCTTCCTGATTGTTAAATAACCTGGTATGTTTAATTCCCAGGCATTGTCACCTTGCAGCCATGTTTCTGTAATGGCCACAAGATCATACCCATATGTAGTTATTTGTGCCATTAACTCGTCTATTTTGTTACGAATGCTACGTGCCTTCAGATAGAGAACTTTCAAATATGTTTTGTGACACTTAGTTCCTGCTTTTGCCCTTTTTATTACTTTACCTTTTACTCCATACCTTCTGCCCCTTCCTGACACACTCTGGTTTTTAATTTCCCCACTGCTACCTAAGTCTATGACCTTCTCTGTTGTCATTTTTATTATTGCTCTCTAGGAACCTCCCCCCCACTAGTTAGTTTAAAGCCCTCTCTACAGCCCTAGTTATATGATCCGCCAGGACTCTAGTCCCAGCACTGGCCAAGTGAAGCCCGTCCCAACGGAACAGCTCCCTCCTGCCCCAGTACTGGTGCCAGTGTCCCAGGAAGCAAAACACATTTGCAAAACCCAAAACCCATTGCAAAGACCATTGCAACTTTTATGGAAAAAGTGGATCAATATTTGAAGCAGAGAAAGATACAGGGCTGTGGGGAGAGAGTGGGGCAGTGGGATTACTTTTGGAATGGTACATGCACAGGCACGATGGGCCGAATGGCCTCCTGCGCGGTAATCTTCTATGATTTCATGTGAGAGTTGCAGTCAGTATCAGGAAGGTTATGGTTTTAGCGTGTGAGGATGTAAAAAAAAATTCTCGACATGTTCGAGATTGCACAAGTGATACGAATCAAAAATATGCAATTTTTATAGGTAGGGCACTATTTGTATTATTTTCTTAGAGGCATGACCACAGAACGTAGCTGCGATCAATTGGTACTGGCGATTCCTGAGAGCACAAGAAAAGGACTGGCGCTACTGTGTGGGCTGCCCATTGGCAAATCGCAGGTTATTATCTGAGTGGCAATAGATTGGGAGAAGGGGAAGTGCAACGAGACCTGGGTGTCCTTGTGCAGCAGTCACCGAAGGTAAGCATGCAGGTGCAGCAGGCGGTTAAGAAGGCAAATGGTATGTTGGTCTTCATAGTGAGAGGATTCGAGTATTGGAGCAAGGATGTCTTGCTGCAGTTGTACAGGGCCTTGGTGAGACCACACCTTGAGTATTGTGTGCAGTTTTGGTTGCCTTATCTGAGGAAGGATGTTCTTGCCATGGAGGGAGTGCAGCGAAGATTCACCAGACTGATACCTAGGATGGCAGGAATGACGTATGAAGAGAAATTGGGTCGATTAGACTTATATTCACTAGAGTTTAGAAGAATGAGAGGGGATCTCATTGAAACGTATAAAATTCTAACAGGACTAGACAGACTAGATGCAGGAAGGCTGTTCCCGATGGCGGGGGAGCCCAGAACCAGAGGTCACAGTCTAAGGATAAGGGGTAAGCCCTTTAGGACTGAGATGAGGAGGAATTTTTTCACCCAGAGAGTGGTGAACCTGTGGAATTCTCTACCACAGAAGGCAGTTGAGGCCAACTTATTAAATATATTCAAGAAGGAGTTAGATATATTTCTTAAGGCTAAAGGGGTCAAGGATATAGAGAGAAGGCAGGGACAGGGTACTGAATTTAGATGATCAGCCATGATCTCATTGAATGGCAGAGCAGGCTCGAGGGGCCGAATGGCCTACTCCTGCTCCTATCTTCTATGTTTCTGTGAATGTTGCTAGTTCAGCAAGAGATGGGCAAAATTGGATTCAAACGTTGACATATAAAAAGTAGGGTTCAGGCAATGTGACTGTGTCAAGGAGAGGGAGAGTTCCACAGATTAAGGGCTTGTATTCTGCAGAGGCCTTTTGGCCTGATACAGAATAGCTTCATCTCAAAACACCAAGCCTCGATCCCTTGTAGTGTGTTGACATTTCTGTATAAAACTGGTATTTAACTTTAATAGGACCACCTAGCCTGCCTTACTTGTTCAAATCTCACCGTCCAGCATTCTTTGCATAGTTGAGCTAATACTTGCAGCAGTGTTGTCAGCTGCGCATGCAAAAACAAATGAACAGGTTATAAATTATTACATTCATTACAAAAGTCACTGCTCACTTTTTGTAGATTTGGACCTGGGACTTTATAATTTAACATAATGACATTCACGTCTTATCTTTTACTGGATTAAGGAGGTAAATCATGATCCGTGGAGGAGTAGCCAGTGCAAACATGGTACGAGATGTTGATGGGATACAGATGGACAGTGTTGAGAAAGAAAAGCGATGGTGTCAAATAATTTGGCTTGGATTTCTAGGAACATAAGACCAGGAGGAGACCATTCAGCCCCTCGAGCCTGTTCCGCCATTCAATGAGATCCTGGCTGATCTGTATCTTAACTCCATCTACCCGCCTTTGTTCCATACCCCTTGATACCCGTACCCAACAAAAATCTATCAATCTCAGTCTTGAAAGCTCCAGCATCCACAGCCTCTTGGGGGGGGAGAAAGTTCCAGATTTCCAGTACCCTCTGTGTGAAGCAGTGCTTCCTGACATCACCCCTGAACAGCCTCGTTCTAATTTTAAGATTATGCCCCCCTCCCTTGCTCTGGACTCCCAGAGGAAATAATTTTTCTGTCCCTACCCTATTGAATCCCCGAATCAGATCACCCTTCAAGCGTCTAATCCCAAGTTTATGCAGTCAGCCCTCATAATTTAACGCTCTAGCCCTGGTATCATTCAGGTGAATCTGTGCTGCTCCACCTGGACACTCAAATCCCTTTGCTCTTCCATAGATCTTGATCTCTCATTATTAAGAAAATGCTCACCTGTTCAGAAGCGCATGGTGCCACTCCCTATCAAATGCTTTGGAGATGACCAAGGCAATGACAGATGGCTCACCAGAAGTATGGAGAGCAGGGTTCCAGGGGTGCATATATAGAGGCAACACGACCCCAGTGCAATAGCCATATGGATCATGCAATCATGGATTGGGCCAGAACTTTCAACATAATGGGTGATTTGAAAGCTTCTATTACATGTAGCAATATATGAGCAATAGGGCAGCAGTTTGAAAGATAGGATGAACATTTCTAAGGAGAAGAAAACGTTCACAAGAGAGATCAAAGAGACAGCATAGAACAGGAGCAAGTCTGAAGATACATACCTTGAAGACAATGGGAGGGATATCATCAACGTTATAGGTCTTATTGGAACCCAGACCATGAACTATCTGACATATTTGTCAAGGATAAAACTTGATGCTTGTCATACTAGTAGAACAATGAAGGAAGATTCTTGACCAAGATTCGTCAAGCTTAGAATTGGAAGAGAAAAGTGAGTCAAAAAAAGCTGCATTTAATTAGGTGAGCGAAAGATGTTTTTAGCTTCAGGACTCCAAAGTTAGGTGATCGAGGGGAGGCAAGGTGATCAGCAACAACCATGGGATGGAGAGTTCGACAGAAAGTGTAAGAGGGCAATTCAAAGGAGGAAGAGTCCCACGGTGGTGAAAATTAGGCTTAGTGAGAAACAATAGATGATCGGTACACACAGTTCCAGATTACTCTAGTACTGATCTGTGCACACAGTTCCAGATTACTCTAGTACTGATCTGTATACACAGTTTCAGATTATTCTAGCCCTGATCTGTACACACAGTTCCAGATTATTCTAGTCCTGATCTGTACACACAGTTCCAGATTATTCTAGCCCTGATCTGTACACACAGTTCCAGATTATTCTAGTCCTGATCTGTACACACAGTTCCAGATTATTCTAGCCCTGATCTGTACACACAGTTCCAGATTACTCTAGTACTGATCTGTACACACAGTTTCAGATTATTCTAGCCCTGATCTGTACACACAGTTCCAGATTATTCTAGTCCTGATCAGTACACACAGTTTCAGATTATTCTAGTCCAAATCTGTACACACAGTTCCAGATTAGTTTAGTCCTGATCTGTACACACAGTTCCAGATTATTTTAACCCAGATCTGTGGACACTGTTCCAGATTATTCTAGACCTGACCAGTACACACAGTTCCAGATTATTCTAGTCCTAATCTGTACACACAGTTCCAGATTATTCTAGTCCTAATCTGTACACACAGTTCCAGATTATTCTAGACCTGACCTGTACACACAGTTCCAGATTATTCTCGGCCTCATCTATACACAGTTCTAGTTTATTCTAATTCTGATCTGTACACACAGTTTCAGATTATTCTAGCCCTGATCTGTACAAACAGTTCTAGATTATTCTAGTCCTGATCTGTACACACAGTTCCAGATTATTGTAGTCCTGGTCTGTACACATAGTTCTAGATGATTCTAGTTCTCATTTACACACAGTTCTAGATTATTCTAACCCTGATCTGCACACACAGTTCCGGATTATTCTATTCCTCATCTATACAGAGCTCTAGAATATTCTAACCATGATCTGTACACACAGTTGCAGATTATTCTAGTCCTGATCTTTACACACAGTTTCAGATTATTCTAACCCTGATCGGTTCCCATAGTTCTAGTTTATTCTAGTCCTGATCTGCACTCATATTTCCAGATTATTCCAAAGCTGATCTGTGCACACATTTCTGTTTTTTCTAGTGCTGATCTGTACACAATGTTCTAGTTTATTGTAGTCCTGATCTGTACACACAGTACCAAAATATTCTAGTCCTGACGGGGAAGCAAAATTCCAGGTTATTCTAGTCTTGAGCTGTACATACAGTTCCAGATTATTCTAGTCCTGATCTGCACACACAGTTCCAGATTATCCTAACCTTGATCTGTTCCCACAGTTCTAATTTGTTCTAGTCCAGATCTATACACACATTTACATTTAATTCTAAACCTGATCTGTACACACAGTTACAGATTATTCTAATCCTGATATTTACACACATTTCTAGTTTATGATAGTCCTGATCTCTACACACAGTTCCAGATTATTCTAGTCCTGATCTGTACACACAGTTCCAGATTATTCTAGTGCTGATCTGTACACACAGTACCAGACTATTCTAGTCCTGATCTGTACAGACAGTTCCAGATTATTCTAGTACTGATCTGTACACACAGTTCTAGATTATTCTAGTCCTGATCTGTACACACAGTTCCAGTTTATGATAGTCCTGATCTGTACACACAGTTCCAGTTTATGATAGCCCTGATCTGTACACACAGTTCCAGTTTATGATAGTCTTGATCTGTATGCACAGTTCCAGATTGTTCTAGTCCTGATTAGTACACACAGTTCCAGTTTATGATAGTCCTGATCTGTACACACAGTTCCATATTATTCTAATACTGATCTGCAGACACAGTTCCAGATTATTCTAGTCCTGATCTGTTCACAGAGTTCCAGATTATTCTAGTCCTGATCTGTGCACACATTTCTAGATTATACTAACCCTGATCTGTACACACAGTTCCAGTTTATGATAGTCTTGATCTTTACATACAGTTCCAGATTGTTCTAGTCCTGATCTGTACACATAGTTCCAGTTTATGATAGTCCTGATCTGTACACACAGTTCCAGTTTATGATAGTCCTGATCAGTACACACAGTTCCAGTTTATGATAGTCCTGATCTGTACACACAGTTCCATATTATTCTAATACTGATCTGCAGACACAGTTCCAGATTATTCTAGTCCTGATCTGTGCACGCATTTCTAGATTATTCTAACCCTGATCTGTACACACAGAACCAGATTATTCTAATCCTGATCTGTACAGACAGTTCCAGATTATTCTCATACTGAGCTGTATACACAGTTACAGATTATTATAGCCCTGATCTGTACACATAGTTCTAATTTATTCTAGCACTGATCTGCACACACAGTTCCAGATAATTCTAGTACAGATCTATACATACAGTTCCATTATATTCTAGTCCTGACTTGTAAACACAATTCCAGATTATTCTAAATCTGATCTGTACACACAGTTCTAGTGTATTCTAGTCCTGGTGTGTATATTAGTTCTAGGTTATTCTGCTCCTGAACTGTACACACAGTTCCAGATTATTCTAGTACTGATCTGTACATACAGTTCTGGATTATTTTGTAACTGATCTGTACACACAGTTTTATATTATTCTAACACTTGATCTGTTCCCACAGTTCCAGTTTATTCTAGTCATGATCTGTACACAAAGTTCTAGTTTATTCTAGTCCTGCTCTGTACAAACTGTTCCAGATTATTCTAATCCTGATCTGTATGCACAGTTCCACCTTTTACTAGTCCTGAACTGTATACATAATTCTAGTTTATTCTAATCCTGATCTGAAGGTACAGTTCCAGATTATTTTAGTCCTGATCTATACGCACTGTTCCAGATTATTCTAACCCTGATCTGTACACAAAGTTCCAGATCATTCTAGTCCTGATCTGTACCCGCAGTTACAGATTATTCTAGTCCTGATCTGTGCACACAGTTCCAGATTATACTAGTCCTGATCTGTAGACACAGTTCCTGATTATTCTAGTCCTGATCTGTACACAAAGCTCCAGATTATTCTAGTCCTGATCTGTACATACAGTTCCAGATTATTCTAACCCTGATCTGTACACAATGTCCCAGATTATTCTAATGCTGATCTGTACATAAATCCAGATTATTCTAGTCCTGATCTGTACCCAAAGTACCAGATTGTTGTAGTCCTAAACTGTACACAGTTCCAGATTATTCTAATACTAATCGGCACACACAGTTCCAGGTTATTCTAGTATGGATCTGTACACCCAGTTCTAGATTAATCAAGCCCTGATCTCTACACACTGTTGTAGTTTATACTGGTCCTGATCTGCACAAACAGTTCCAGATTATTCTAGTCATGATCTGTACACACATTTCTAGATTATTCTAGTCCTGATCTGTACACACAGTTCTAGATTATTCTCACCCTGATCTGTTCCCACAGTTCTAATTTGTTCTAGTCCAGATCTATACACACAGTTCCAGATTTTGCTAGTCCTGATCTATACACACATTTACATTTAATTCTAATCCTGATCTTTACACACAGTTCTAATTTATGATAGTCCTGATCTGCACACACAGTTCCAGATTATTCTAGTCCTGATCTGTACACACAGTTCCAGATTATTCTAGTGCTGATCTGTACACACAGTACCAGATTATTCTAGTCATGATCTGTACACACAGTTCCAGATGATTCTATCCCTGATCTGCACACAGAGTTGTAGATTATTCTAACCCTGATCTGTTCCCACAGTCCTATTTTGTTCTAGTCCAGACGTATACACACATTTCCAGGTTTTGCTAGTCCTGATCTGTACACACAGTTCCAGATTATTCTAGACCTGACCTGTACACACAGAACCAGATTATTCTAGTCCTGATCTGTACAGACAGTTCCAAATTTATTCTAGTACTGAGCTGTACACACAGTTACAGATTATTATAGTCCCGATCTGTACAGACAGTTCCAGATTATTCTAACACTTATCTGTTCCCACAGCTCTAGTTTATTCTAGTCCTGATCTGTACACACAGTTCTAATTTATTCTAGCACTGATCTGCACACACAGCTCCAGATTGTTCTAGTCCAGATCTATATGCACAGTTCCATTTTATTCTAGTCCAGACTTGTAAACCAAATTCCAGATTATTCTAAATCTGATCTGATTGTTCTAGTGTATTCTAGTCCTGGTGGGTATATAAGTTCTAGGTTATTCTGATCCTGAATTGAACACACAGATCCAGATTATTCTAGTACAGATCTGTACGTACAGTTCTGGATTATTTTGAAACTGATCTGTACACACAGTTTTAGATTATTCTAACCCAGATCTGTTCCCACAGTTCTAGTTTATTCTAGTCATGATATGTACACAATGTTTTGTTTATTCTAGTCCTGCTCTGTACACACTGTTCCAGATTATTACTAGTCCTGAACTCTATACATTATTCTTATTTATTTTAATCCTGATCTGAAGATACAGTTCCAGATTATTCTAGTCCTGATCTATACACACAGTTCCAGATTATTCTAACCCTGATCTTTACACAAAGTTCCAGATTATTCCAGTCCTGATCTCTACACACAGTTCCAAATTATTCTAGTCCTGATCCATACACACAGATTCAGATTATTCTAGTTCTGAGCTGTAAATAAAATTCCAGGTTATTCTAGTACTGATCTGCACACACAGTTCCAGATTAAACTAGTCATGATCTGTACAAACATTTCCAGATTATTCTAGTCCTGATCTGTACATACAGTTCTAGATTATTCTAACCCTGATCTGTTCTCACAATTCTAATTTGTTCTAGTCCAGATCTATACACAGATTTCCAGATTTTGCTAGTCCTGATCTATACACACATTTACATTTAATTCTAAACCTGATCTGTACACACAGTTACAGGTTATTCTAATCCTGATCTTTACACACAGTTTTAGTTTATGATAGTCCTGATCTGTACACACAGTTCCAGATATTCTAGTCCTGATCTGTACACACAGTTCCAGATTATTCTAGTGTTGATCTGTACACACAGTACCAGATTATGCTAGCCCTGATCTGTACAGACAGTTCCAGATTGTTCTAGTCCTGATCTGTACACACAGTTCTAGATTATTCTAACCCTGATCGGCTCCCAATGTCCCATTTTGTTCTAGTCCAGATCTATACACACAGATCCAGATTTTGCTCATCCTGATCTGTACATACAGATTCAGTTTATGATAGTCCTGATCTGTAGACACATTTCCATCTTATGATAGTCCTGGTCTGTACACACAGTTGCAGATTATTCTAATACTGATCTGTACACACAGTTCCAGTTTTTGATAGTCCTGATTTGAACACACAGTTCCAGATTATTCTAATACTGATCTGCACACAGTTCCAGATTATTCTAGCCCTGATATGTAAACACAGTTCCAGATTAATCCAATCCTGATCTGTACACAGAGATCTATTTTATGACTGTCCTGATCTGTACACACAGTTCCAGATTATTCTAATACTGATCTGTACACACAGTTCCAGATTAATCGAGCCATGATCTATAAACACAGTTGTAGTTTATTCTCGTTTTGATCTGCACACACAGTTCCAGATTATTCTAGTCATGATCTGTACACACAATTCCAGATTGTTCTAGTCCTGATCTGTACACACAGTTCTAGATTATTCTAACCCTGATCTGTACACACAGTTCTAATTTGTTCTAGTCCAGATCTATACACACAATTCCAGATATTTCTAGTCCAGATCTATACACGCATTTACATTTAACTCTGATCCTGATCTGTACACACAATTACATATTATTCTAATCCTGATCTTTGCACATAGTTCTAATTTATGATAGTCCTGATCTGTACACACAGTTCCAGATTATTCTAGTACTGATCTGCACACACAGTTCCAGATTATTCTAATACTGATCTGCACACACAGTTCCAGATTATTCTAGTCTGGATCTTTACACCCAGTTCTAGATTATTCTAACCCTGATCTGTTCCCACAGTCCTATTTTGTTCTAGTCCAGATCTATACACACAGTTCCAGATTATGCTAGTCCTGATCTGTAGACACAGTTCCAGATTATTCTAATAGTAATCTGCACAAACAGTTCAAGATTATTCTAGTCCTGATCTGTACATACAGTTCCAGCTTATTCTAGTCCTGATCTGTACACACAGTACCAGATTATTCTAGTCCTGATCTGTTGTCAGTTCCATATTGTTCTAGTACTGTTCTGTACACACAGTTCTAGATTATTCTAATAGTGATCTGCACAAACAGTTCCAGATTGTTCTAGTAGTGATCTCTACACACAGTTCTAGATTATTCTAATACTGATCAGCACAAACTGTTCTAGATTATTCTAATCCTTATCTGTACAACCAGTTCCAGTTTATGATAGTCCTGATCAGTACACACAGTTCCAGATTATTCTAATACTGACCTGCACACACACTGCCAGATTATTCTAGTCCTGATCTGTACACAGAGTTCCAGATTATTATGGTCCTGATCTGTACACACATTTCTAATTTATTCTAGCACTGATCTGTACACACAGTTCTAGATTATTCTAACCCTGAACTGTACACAAAGTTCTAGTTTATTCTAACAAGATCTATACGCACGGTTCCAGATTATAATAGTCCTGATCTATACATACAGTTCCATTTTATTCTAGTCCTGAGTTGTAAATAAAATTCCAGATGATTCTAAATCTGATCTGTACACACAGTTCTAATGTATTCCATTCCTGCTGTGTATATTAGTTGTAGGTTATTCTGATCCTGATCTGTGCACACAGTTCCAGATTATTCTAGTACTGATCGGTACATACAGTTCTGGATTATTTTGGTACTGATCTGTACACACTGTTCCAGATTATTCTAGTCCTGATCTATATGCACAGTTCCACTTTATTCTAGTCATGAACTCTATACATAGGTCTAGTTTATTTTAATCGTGATCTGAACACACAGTTCCAGATTATTTTAGTCCTAATCTGTACACACAGCTCTAGTTTATTCTAGTCCTGATCTGTACACACAGTTCTAGATTATTCTAACCCTGATCTATACACACAGTTCTAATTTGTTCTAGTCCTGATCTGTGCACACAGTTCCAGATTATTCTAATACTAATCTGCACACACAGTGCCAGATTATTCTAGTCCTGATCTGTACACCCAGTTCTAGATTATTCTAATACTAATCTGCACAAACAGTTCAAGATTATACCAGTCCTGATCTGTACACACAGTGCCAGATAATTCTAGTCCTGACCTGTACAGTCAGTTCCTGTTTGTTCTAGTACTGTTCTGTACACACAGTGCTAGAACATTCTAATACTGATCTTCACAAACAGCTCCAGATTATTCTAGTACTGATCTGTACACACAGTTCTAGATTATTCTAATATTGATCTGCACACACACTGCCAGATTATTCTAGTCCTGATCTGTACACAGAGTTCCAGATTATTATGGTCCTGATCTATACAAATATTTCTAATTTATTCTAGCACTGATCTGTACACACAGCTCCAGATTATTCTAACCCTGATCTGTACACAAAGTTCTAGTATATTCTAACAAGATCTATACGCACAGTTCCAGATTATAATCGTCCTGATCTATACGCACAGTTCCATTTTATTCTAGTCCTGAGTTGTAAACAAAATTCCAGATTATTCTAAATCTGATCTGTACACACAGTTCTAATGTATTCCATTCCTGGTGTGTATATTAGTTGTAGGTTATTCTGATCCTGATCTGTACACACAGTTCCAGGTTATTCTAGTACTGATCTGTACATACAGTTCTGGATTATTTTGGTACTGATCTGTATACACTGTTCCAGATTATTCTAGTCCTGATCTATACGCACAGTTGCACTTTATTTTAGTCAGAACTCTATACATCGGTCTAGCTTATTCTAATCGTGATCTGAACACACAGTTCCAGTTATTTTAGTCCTGATCGGTATACACAATTCCAGATTATTCTAGTCCTGATCTGTACACACAGTACCAGATTATTCTAGTCCTGATCTGTAAACGCAGTTCTAGATTATTCTAACCCTGATCTGCTCCCACAGTCCTATTTTGTTCTAGTCCAGATCTATACACACAGTTCTAGATTTTGCTAGTCCTGATCTGTACACAAAGTTCCAGTTTATCTATCCTTGATCTATACATGCAGTTGCAGATTATTCTAAAGATGATCTGTGCACAAAGCTCTAGTTTATTCCAATCCTGATCTATACACACAGTTGCAGATTATTCTGATCCAGATCAGTACACACAGTTCTGGAATAGTCTAACCCTTATCTGTGCTCCTAGTTCTAGATTATTCTTATCCTGATCATTACAAAAAGCTCCAGATTATTCTGGTGCTGCTCTGTACATACAGTTCCAGATTATTCTAGTCCTGATCTGTACAAACAGTTCCATTTAATTATAATCTAGATCTGTAAACACAGTTCCAGATTATTCTCATCCTGATCTGTACACACAGTTTAAGATGATTTAAATACTGATCTGCACAAACAGTTCCAGATTATTCTAGTCCTGACCTTTACACACAGTTGCAGATTATTCTAGTCCTGATCTGTACAGACAGTTCCAGATTGTTCTAGTACTGATCTGTACACACAGTTCCAGATTATTCTAGCCCTGATCTGTACACGCAGTTCTAGATTATTCTAACCCTGATCTGCTCCCACAGTCCTATTTTGTTCTAGTCCAGATCTATACACACAGTTCCAGATTTTGCTAGTTCTGATCTGTACACAAAGTTCCAGTTTATCTATCCTTGATCTATACACACAGTTGCAGATTATTCTGATCCAGATCAGTACACACAGTTCTGGAATAGTCTAACCCTTATCTGTGCTCCTAGTTCTAGATTATTCTTATCCTGATCATTATAAAAAGCTCCAGATTATTCTGGTGCTGCTCTGTACACACATTTCCAGATTATTCTAGTCCTGATCTGTACTCACAGTTCTATTTAATTCTAATCTATATCTGTAAACACAGTTCCAGATTATTCTCATCCTGATCTGTACACACAGTTTAAGATTATTTAAATACTGATCTGCACAAACATTTCCAGATTATTCTAGTCCTGATCTGTACACAAAGTTCTAGTTTATTCTAACCAGATCTATACGCACAGTTCCAGATTATACTAATCCTGATCTACACATACAGTTCTATTTTATTCTAGTCCTGACTTATAAACAAAATTACAGATTATTCTAAATCTGATCTGCACACACAGCTCTAGTGTATTCTAGTCCTGGTGTGTATATTAGTTCTAGGTTATTCAGATCCTGATCTGTACACACAGTTCCAGATTATTCTCATACTGATCTGTACATACATTTCTGGTTTATATTGGTACTGATCTGTACGCTCTGTTCCAGATTATTATAGTCCTGGGCCTAGAAATTCATTGTAGCCACTTTTGGGGCGTTAAAGTCGGGCGGCCGCTAAAGTTTGCGCCCGCCGCCAAATCGAGGCCACTTCTCCGATATTCATTAGCTTCGCCCTAAGAGTTTGCTCGAGCGCTAAAACTGGCGCTGGACGCCTCTCTTTAGGCGCTAAGCCGGAGGTGCTGAGCGAGAGCGCCCAGGCCGGGCGCAGCGCAGGTGCGGCCATCTCGTGATTGACAGCAGACACCCTGGCGCCGGCCAGCTCTTAAGGGGGAAGGGTCGATTTTGTCTGCTGCCACGCCCTGGATAGTGGAGCCCTCCAGCTAGGCCTGAACACTGCTGCTGGACCCAAATAACGCCTGAAGCCATGCAGAGGGCCCGTGAACGAGCGCAGCGCTTCTCAGAGCATGATCTGAGTGTGCTGGTTGGTGGTGTGGAGAAGAGGCGCCATATTTTGTACCTGGACAATGGCAGGAAGGCGCCGGTCCGCGCCTACCGGAGAGCCTGGAGGCATGTCGCCAGCAAGGTGTCAGCCAACAGCGAGGTCCCCAGGACCGGTGTCCAATGCCGCAAAAAGTTTAATGACCTCACGCGGATTGTCAGGGTGAGTACCCTTTCCAGTGACCTCCTCATCCTTGCATGTGCACCTCACATTATGGGCAAAGGGACCTGAAAGCCCTAATGGCCAGCCCTCATCCAGCAGCTATGGAACAGGCATGAACATCAATTGCACATTCTGCACTTAACACACTGGCCAAGCTATTCCACCATGGGAGGCAGTGCACACAAGATCAGGGCGACACACTGGCCAAGCTATTCCACCATGGGAGGCAGTGCACACAAGATCAGGGCGACACACTGGCCAGGCTATTCCACCATGGGAGGCAGTGCACACAAGATCAGGGCGACACACTGTACTTAGAGGCCGTCCTTTCTCTTGCAGGCCAAGCTGGCCAATAACAAGAAGAGCCGCACTGTGACCGGGGGAGGCCGACCCCAGATCCAGCCGCTCACCGAGCTGCAACATCGCGTGGAGCGCATCATGGGTGGCTGGGTGATTGGCCCCTGTAAGGAATGACCCAGACTCTGCGTCGCCTCGCCACCAGAGGGCTCCATGAACTCTCTTAATTGTGTCCTTCTTTATTCATTATTGTATTCACCTGTGCATTGTTAGATACCTACTATTTAAGTGGTGTTCACTTTATGTTCATTGCTCAGTCTTGAGTTGCACTGCCTGGTGATACCGCTTGCTGGTCTGCTTGCCTGTATTCTGTACTGTTGTTATTTTGTTTATGTCAAGTAAAGTCAACCTTTGTTTTGCAACCTTACCTCTGCCTCAGTTTGCCTTACTGCAGTTGGGTCCACCGAGTTCCGGTCCTTACAGCAAGACTGAGCCAAAACATGGACCCAGCAGAGAAGGACCAATGGCCAAGACAAGTTTCTGAACAGCTACAACTGATCTTGAACGAACTGCAGTGTCTCGCCACGGCAGTCTCCCGAAGCCAGAATCTGCTGGAGGGCCTCGTCATCACTTTCCATCAGAGCCAGAAACAGAGTCAGGTGATCCAAGCCGCTCCTGCACCGTTACCTGCTCCTACGGTTTCGCCTTCTCCTCTGAGGGAACCCCGATTACCTGCACCCGAGCGCTACGACGGTAACCCAGGAGGATGTCGAGGTTTCCTAATCCAGTGTTCCCTGGTTTTCCAACTGCAGGATTCATCATTTCCCAGTGACTGTTCCCGAGTGGCCTACATCATTTCGCTACTTACCGGCAAGGCGCTTACCTGGGCTACAGCCGTCTGGGAACAGCAAACGCCGGCATGTTCAAACTACCAACTTTTCTCGGAAGAAATGAGAAGGGTCTTTGATCACCCTGTCAGTGGGAGAGAGGCATCTAACAAACTGCTTCGGCTTCGCCAGGGGGTTCATAGCGTTGCGGACTACGCTATTGAGTTTCGCACTCTCACTGCAGAAAGCCAATGGAATTCGGAGGTGCTCATCGCCACCTTGCGCCACGGTCTCACGGATGAGATCAAGGACGAACTGGCTTCCAGGGATCCCGTGAGTGATTTGGAGTCTCTTTTTGATATCATCCGTTCGTGTGGATAATCGTCTCCGTGTGAGGCGAAGAGAACGCCACTCCTTTTTCACTCCGTTTCCAGAGACCAGAGCTTTTCCTGCTTCGAAGCCATCTGAGAACCTCCGAGCCATCCCGAGTCCATCTTTGACCTATCCAGAGGAGCCCATGCAGGTGGGAGTAACCCGCCTCTCGCAACCCGAACATGATCGCCGAATGAGAGAGGGATCTTGCCTCTATTGTGGGAAAGCTGGCCACTTTCGCTCTTCCTGTCCAGAGTTGGTGGGAAAAGCCAGGGTTCATCCAGGACGGAGGGACCTGAGATGAGCGTAACCATCCCTTCCGACCCCACTGTTTCTAGGGTTTTGCTGGCGTCCTCCCTTTTCTGGGGCAAGCAACAACATGATCTTAAGGCCCTGGTGGATTCGGGGTCTGATGGTAACTTCATAGATCTGGGGTTAGCTAAACAGCTCAAGATTCCCCTGACCCATCCTGATCACCCCCTCACTGTTGTTGCCCTGGATGGAAGACCCCTGGGCTCTGGAACCATTCACCATCATACTGCCCCCCTGTGTTTGGGCGTGGAAGGACAACATTTCGAGACCATCCAATTCTCCCTTATCCACTCTTCCCAGTTTCCATTAATTCTGGGTTACCCTTGGTTGGCCTGCCATAATCCTCGCTTGGATTGGGCCACCGGCCGGCTTACGGAATGGGGCTCCGCCTGCCATACTACCTGTCTTCGCGCCAAGTCTCCTTCCCAGCCCCAGGAGTTCCCATCACGCTCTGAATTGTCCCGAGTGCCACCCGAGTATGAGGATCTAAAAGAGGTCTTCAGTAAGGTTCGAGCCACATCACTTCCCCCTCATAGGCCATATGACTGTGCCGTTGACCTCCTGCCTGGGACATGCCCACCTAGGGGTAGGATCTTTTCCCTTTCTGCTCCTGAGACTGCCGCCATGGAGGAGTACATCCGTGACGCCCTCGCCGCTGGCTTCATCCGTCCGTCCACCTCTCCTGCTGGTGCCGGTTTTTTCTTCGTGAGTAAGAGAGATGGAGGTCTCCGTCCCTGCATCGACTACCGTGGCCTTAACCGGATTACTATAAAGAACCGTTATCCTCTTCCACTCATGTCGACGGCCTTCGAGCTACTTCAGGGAGCCACGGTCTTCACAAAATTGGACCTCCGCAACGCCTACAACCTCATCCGCGTCCGCGAAGGGGACGAGTGGAAGACGGCATTCAACACACCTACTGGGCACTGAGTACCTGGTTATGCCCTTTTGGATTGACCAACGCTCCTGCTGTGTTCCAGACGCTCATCAACGACGTTCTCCGAGACATGCTGAATCGCTTTGTTTTTGTCTACCTGGATGACATTCTCATTTTCTCCAAAACTCTTCACGATCATGTCCAGCATGTAAGACAAGTCGTGCAACTTTTGCTTAACAACCTCTTGTTTGTCAAGGCGGAGAAGTGTGAATTTCACGTTTCCACGGTTTCATTTCTGGGCTTCATCATCTCCAGCGGCAACATCCAAATGGACCCTGGCAAGACCCAAGCTGTCCGAGATTGGCCACCACCCACCTCTCTCAAACAGGTGCAACGTTTCTTGGGGTTTGCTAACTTCTATCGGAGATTCATCAGAAACTTCGGCACCATTGCTGCTCCTCTTAACGCCCTCACCAAGACCGCCTCTACCCGGTTCAGTTGGTCCGCTGAGGCTGCGCAGGCTTTCGAGGGTCTCAAGCGGCGCTTCACGTCTGCTCCTGTCCTCGTTATTCCGGATCCCTCACTCCCCTTCATTGTCGAGGTGGATGCCTCGGATATAGGAGTGGGCGCCGTTTTATCCCAACGGTCTAACGACAACAAACTGCACCCTTGCGCCTTTTTCTCTCGCCGACTCACTCCCGCTGAACGAAACTACGATATTGGGAACAGGGAATTACTGGCAGTTAGGTTGGCACTGGAGGAGTGGAGACATTGGTTGGAGGGGTCTAAACACCCGTTCATTGTCTGGACTGACCATAAGAATCTGGCCTATATCCAGGAGGCCAAACGACTTAACTCTCGTCAAGCTTGCTGGGCACTGTTTTTTAATCGTTTTGACTTTGTCCTGTCATATCGTCCTGGTTCCAAGAATCTCAAGCCTGATGCTCTCTCCAGGCAATTTGATCCACCCGAGCAGGAGAGACAACCTGAACCTATTATTTCTACTTCCCGAATTGTAGCACCGGTTCGCTGGGGAATCGAGACGCTGGTCAGAAAGGCGCAACAGAGGGAGGCAGACCCTGGCAACGGCCCACCCGGTCACCTTTTTGTCCCCAACACGACTCGCTCACAAGTCCTGCAGTGGGGGCATTCGTCGCGACTCACCGGTCATCCAGGCGCATCCAGGACGCTGGAGTTTCTTCGCAGAAGGTTCTGGTGGCCCACCATGGAGAAGGACGTAAAGGCGTTCGTGGCAGCTTGTGCCATTTGTGCACGAAACAAGAACCCTCGACCTTGCCCCCAGGGTTTGCTGCATCCTCTCCCCATTCCCACTCGTCCCTGGTCACACCTCTCGGTGGATTTCATCACAGGCCTTCCACCATCTCAAGGCAACACTGTCATTCTGGTCATCGTAGATCGCTTCTCCAAAGCCTGTCGTTTTCTGCCCTTGCCCAAGCTTCCCTCAGCCCAAGAGACAGCCGAGCTCATGGTCCAGCATGTTTTCAGGTTATTCGGTTTGCCCCTTGACATCGTTTCTGACCGTGGTCCACAATTCGCCTCCCGGTTTTGGAGAGCCTTCTACAAGCTCATTGGAGCTACTGTCAGTCTTTCCTCGGGTTTCCATCCTCAGTCAAACGGTCAAACAGAACGGATCAACCAAGACCTGGAGACGACCCCAAGGTGTCTCGTGTCCGCTAACCCTGCGACCTGGAGTCGTCACATCGTCTGGGCTGAGTACGCGCACAACACGTTGCGCTGCTCCCCCACAGGACTGTCGCCGTTCGAGTGCCAGTTCGGTTTTCAGCCTCCACTGTTCCAGGAGCAGGAGCTCGAGGTGGGGGTTCCGTCCGCATAGAAGTTTGTCCAGCGTTGTCGGCGGACCTGGAGGACAGCGCGGCTGGCCTTGCAACGAGCTTCTCGACAACGGCAGATCCAGGCCAACAAGCGGCGCAGACCGGCTCCTTCATTCCGTCCTGGTCAGAGGGTCTGGCTTTCTACGCAGGATCTCCCGCTGCGAGTGGAGTCCCGCAAGCTGGCGCCCCATTTCATCGGTCCCTTCATGGTGTTGAGGAAGGTCAACCCGGTGTCCTACCGTCTCCAGCTACCCCGCTCCATGCGGATTCATCTTACCTTCCATGTCTCCCGGCTTCGGCCAGTGGCCAGCAGTTCCCTGGCGCCCGCCATGAGGCCTCCTCCTGCTCCCCGCATCATCGACGGCCAGCCTGCTTACACAGTCCGTCGCCTGATGGACTCTCGCCGGGTTCGCGGGGGGCCTCCAGTTCCTGGTGGACTGGGAGGGATATGGTCCGGAGGAACGCTCCTGGGTCCCGGACCGGGACATCCTGGATCGCAATTTAGTACGGAATTTTTTTCGTCGTCACCATGGACTTTCTGGGGGAACGTCAGGGGCCGTTCCTAGGGTGGGGGGGTCCTGTAAGGAATGACCCAGACTCTGCCTCGCCTCGCCACCAGAGGGCTCCATGAACTCTCTTAATTGTATCCTTCTTTATTCATTATTGTATTCACCTGTGCATTGTTAGATACCTACTATTTAAGTGGTGTTCACTTTATGTTCATTGCTCAGTCTTGAGTTGCACTGCCTGGTGATACCGCTTGCTGGTCTGCTTGCCTGTATTCTGTACTGTTGTTATTTTGTTTATGTCAAGTAAAGTCAACCTTTGTTTCGCAACCTAACCTCTGCCTCAGTTTGCCTTACTGCAGTTGGGTCCACCGAGTTCCGGTCCTTACAGCCCCGTTGCATGTGGAGATGCCGACCCTGTTCTGGGCACCAATGGTAAGGACATCAACGTTTGGACCTCTCTCGTCCCACTTGCGCATCAGATCTACATCCTTTGCCACTGTCCGACCAATGCGCTGAATGCCACCACTCATGCATCCCTCGCTGATGCCCTCTCCTCACTCTAAAGCTACTCTTGTGCCTTCCTGCTTTCAGATGGTGAGGAGGAGGTCCCTGAACTTGCCAGTGACAGCCCCTCAGAGGAGGAGGAGGAGCAAGAGGAAGGCGGCCCATCAGGGGAACCCTCAGCCGTGGCAACCCATGCCAATGTAGGGGACACGTCTTCCCTGGAGGGGAGCGTCGAGGAAGTGTCGGAGGGGAGGGGAGCTCATGGGACCTGTGGCCTGCAGAAACGTGGGAGGTGGGTGCCAGCTCGGCGGCCTTCTCCCCAGAGGGGGGAAGGGTCGGAGGGGAGTCCAATTGCTGGGCCCAGCGGCCTCCAGCAACGCAGGAAGGGTCGGCCTGCTCGGCGGCCTTCTCCCCAGAGGGAGAGTCCGGCCTCCAGTCCAGAGATGGTCTTCGCTGAGGAGATGGAACGCCTCGAAGACTTGTCCGTGGACTCGGAGCGCCGGCACACGGCGCTCATGGGGGTAGTGGCACGGTTGCCTGAGGCCATCGAGTCCCTCTCTCGGAGTGTCACCGACGTCGGGGCCTCACAGGCCATCAGTTTGGCGGAATTCGGGGCAGCTCCGGCAGCGAGTGGGCAGCTGATCAGTGGTGCCGTGCAGTCACTGGGTGCTCTGATGAGGTCACTGAACAGGTCAACACGGGCACTCACTACTGAACAGGTCAACACGGGCACTCACTGCTGCCACACTCGCTGTGTCAGCCAGGCATCGCCAGGGCTCCCGGCGCGCTGCAGCAGCACAGTGGTCTGTCCCTCGGCAGATTGGTGTGCATGCTGCAGTGCTGGCCCGGGCGAGTGCCAGTGTCTCAGGCGACCAGCGAGCACCTGCCATCCGCCAGCTTGCCCCCATTCCTCCAGCCGCCACTGCCACTCCCCCAGTGGAGCTGCCAGGAGCTGCTGCAGCGACTGATGCTGGCCAGCCACAGCTGCAGCATTCAACAGCCGCCCGCTCGACGGCCAGACCTCGACTAGGCCGACCCCCAAGGGCATCTGCCCTCATGACATGTGCCCCTCTGGAGCCTGCCCCCAGCCTTGTAGCAGCCAATGGCCTTACTTTGAGGAGGAGCAGCAGGGCGGGCAGGGGCCACACAAAGATAGCCAAGGCATCGCCTAGCGGGCCAAAAAGTCGAATGTGTGGCCAGTTGTTTGTTTTTTGAGGCCGACAATTGGATGTTTGTTTTTTGAGGCCGACAATTGGATGTTTGTTTTTTGAAGGCTGAGGATGTGATGTTTGTTTTTTACGAAGGCCAAGGATGACGGCCATTTTAGTTGCACTGTTTTGTTAATCCTCTCCAGGTTGTGGGAGCGAGTAATGTGTTTGAGTGTTTTTTGGGGGTTTCGTCTGTTTTTGGTTTTCATGTGGGAAGGGCCCTGAGTTTGTACAATAAAGCATTTTATTTATTAACATTGTCCATGTTTGATCTTTGAAGTGTTTGTTGCCTTAACCGGCTGAGGGCTTGCGGAGCGGCTGCAATCATGTTCTTTCATTGGCACAAGCCATTCCCTGACAGGGGGCCTAGAAGTGACATTCAATAAGCCACCGACGGGCGGCCCTTGGACCTTGTGCCTCCCTCCTGGGCTGGTACTCCTCGTCCTCCTCCTCCTCATGCTCCTCCTGCTCCTCCTCCTGAGGTGGGGTCCAACGTGAGGTGGCAGTGCCTGAGTCCTGCGGATAGCCAGGTTGTGCAGCATGCAGCAAACGACGACGAATTGGGAGACTCGGTCCTGCGAATACTGGAGGGCTCCCCCGGAGCGATCGAGACAGTGGAACCATTGCTTCAGGATACCGATTGTTTGTTCTATGATGTTCCTAGTCGCTTGATGGCTCTCGTTGTATGCCTCTTAAGCAGGGGTCGTGGGCGCGCGGAGCGGGGTCATGAGCCAGGTACACAAAGGATAGCCTTTGTCCCCGATAAGCCATCCTCTTGGGGGAGGCTGTGCCTGGAACATGTCAGCCACAGTTGTCTGTCGCAGGATAAAGGCATCGTGGCTGCTGCCTGGAAAGCGGGCATTGACAGCTAGGATGCGCTGCCTGTGGTCACACACCAGCTGTACGTTGAGGGAATGGTAGCCCTTCCGGTTGCGGTAATCCTCGGCATGCTCCAGAGGTGCCCGCAAAGCCACATGCGTGCAGTCAATGGCGCCCTGCACCATGGGGAAGCCCGCTATTCTTGCAAATCCCACTGCACGCTGCTGCTGCTTCTCCAGGGTCATGGGGAAGGAGATGAATTGATGTCTCCTTCTGAAAAGGGCTTCGGTCACCTGGCGGATGCAGCAATGCACGGCGAACTGGGAGATGTTAGCGATGTCCCCAGCAGCGGATTGGAAGGAGCCGGTGGCATAGAAGTTGAGAGCCACCGTCACCTTCACTGCCACCGACAGAGACGTCCTGCGCATCAGCTGTGGCTGCAGATCTCTCTGAAGCAGCTGGCAGATGTCTGCAACCACCTCCCTTCTGAATCGCAGCCTCCTTACACACATTGCGGCAGACATGGTCAGATAGGAGGACTGCTGGTGGTATACCCTGGGTGGGTAAGGCCTCAGTTGGCGACGCCTGTTGCTCCCTCTGCGTCTAGCCAGGGCTGCCACTCTCTCACGGCGTCTGTAAGCCCTTCTGGCATAAGGCTGAAAGTCAGCGTTGGCACCCAATGCAGCCCCCATTATATGCTGGCAAACACTGAGCTCTCAATGAAGGCAAAGATAATTGCTAAGCTCTGGCCTGAGCCAAAAATACCTGTCCTAGTGTTGGTCCAAACCAGTAAGCTCTCCTCCTTGGTCTCTCTCCAAAAAACCGTTGCACAAGAGTGAATGCTGCAAAATGGCTGGCCTTTATAGTGCAGGGTAAGTGCCCTTTAATTAGCGCTCCCCGCGGCCCGCCTCGGCTGTGTACCGTTCCACTTCACAGTCGTTAGGGCCGCCCGGCGCACAATGGCCCGGCGTGAGTGAAGTTCCGGTTCGGGGCGCACAAAGGGCGTTGCACTAGTAAATGACGTCATGATCTGCGCGCGCAGCAGGGCGCGTGCTAAGACTTTGTGCCGGCGCTAAATGTGTACTGAAGTTGGGGCGAGGCGCAGATCGCGCTGCGCCCGGGCGCTAAGTGCCTAGCGCTTGAGATCTACTCCTCCTAAGGCGCTAATGGCTGGCGCGCCCAACTGAATTTCTAGGCCCTGATCTGTACGCACAGTTCCACCTTATTCTAGTCATGATTCTAGTTTATTCTAATTGTGATGTGAATACACAGTTCCAGATTTTTCTAGTCTTGCTCTGCACACACAGTTCCCGATTATTCTAGTCATGATCTGTACACACAGTTCCAGATTATTCTAGTCCTAATCTCTACACAACGTTCCAGATTATTCTAGTTCTGATCTGTACAAACAGATTCAGATTATTGCAGTCCTGAACTGTTCCTGCAGTTACAGATTATTCTAGTCCTGATCTGCGCATGCAATTCCAGATTATACTTGTCCTGATCTGTAGACAGTTCATGATTAATCTAGTCCTGATCTGTACGCAAAGTTCCAAATTATTCTAGCCCTGATCTGTACAAAATGTTCCAGATTATTCTAGAGCTGATCTGTACACAAATCCAGATTATTCTAGCCCTGATCTGTACAAAATGTTCCAGATTATTCTAGAGCTGATCTGTACACAAATCCAGATTATTCTAGTCCTGATCTGTACACAAAGTACCAGATTGTTTTAGTCCTGAACTGTACACAAAGTTCCAGATTAATCTATTCCTGATCTGTACACACAGTTCTGGATTATTCTAGTCCTGATCTGCACACACAGTTCCAGATTATTCTAGTCATGATCTGTACACACATTTCCAGATTATTCTAGTCCTGATCTGTACACACAGTTCTAGATTATTCTAACCCTGATCTGTTCCCACAGTTCTAATTTGTTCTAGTCCAGATCTATACACACAGTTCCAGAGTTTGCTGGTCCTGATCTATACACACATTTACATTTAATTTTAAACCTGACCTGTACATAGAGTTACAGATTATTCTAATCCTGATCTTTAAACACAGTTTTAGTTTATGATAGTCCTGATCTGCACAAACAGTTCCAGATTATTCTAGTCCTGATCTGTACACACAGTTCCAGATTATTCTAGTGCTGATCTGTACACAAAGTTCCAGTTTATTCTAGTTCTGATCTGTACACGCAGTTCCTGATTATTCTAGTCTTGATACCTACAAACTGTTCCAGATTATTCTAGTACTGATCTGTACAAACAGTTCCAGATTATTCTGGTCCTGATTGGTACATACAGTTCTAGTGTATTCTAGTCCTGATGTCTGCAAGCAGTTACAGATTATTGTAAAGCTGATCAGTACACAGTTCCAGTTTATTCTAGTGCTGATCTGAACACACAGTTCCAGATTATACTAGTTATGATGTCTACATACATTTCTAGATTATCAAACATGTTTTTTTTTACAAAGTTCCAGTTTATTCTAGTTCTGATCTGTACACACAGTTCCAGATAATTCTCGTCTTGATCTGTACACACCGTTCCAGATTATTCTAGTCCTGATCTGTACACACAGTTCCAGATTATTCTAGTCCTGATCTGTACATACAGCTCTAGAATATTCTAGTTGAACCTGTACAAACAGTTCCAGATTACTCTAGTCCAACTCTGTTCACACATTTCCAGATTATTCTAGTACTGATCTGTACACACAGTTCCAGATTATTCTAGTCCTGATCTGTACACTGTTGCAGATTATTCAATACCTGATCTGTACACACAGTTCCACATTATTCTAGTCCTAATATGTACACACATTTCCAGATCATTCTAGTTCTGATCTGCGCACACATTTCCAGAATATTCTTATCCTGATCTGTGCACACAGTTGCAGGTTATTCCAGTCCTGATCTTTACACACAGTTCCAGATTATTGTGATCCTGATCTGTACACACAGTTCCAGAATATTTTAACCCTGATCTTTTCACACAGTTCCAGTTTATACTAGTGCTGATCTGTACACAGAAGTCCAGATTATTCTAGTCCTGAGCTCTACACACCGTTCTAGATTATTCTAACACTGGTTTGTTCACAAAGTTTCAGTTTATTCTAGTCTTGATTTGTACACACTCTTCCAGATTCTTCCAGTTCTGATCTGCACACACATTTCCAGATTATTGTTATCGTGGTCTGTACATACAGTTCCATCTTATTCTCCTCGTGATCTGTACACACAGTTCTAGTTTATTCTAGAATTGATCTGCACACAGAGTTCTGGATTATGTTAGTCCTGCTCTGTTCAGACAGCTCTAGATTACTGGAGACCTGATCTGTATATACAGTTCCACATTATTCTATTCCTAATCTGTACACACAATTCCAGATTACTCTAACCCTGATCTGTTCACACAGTTCCAGTTTATTATAGTCCTGATCTGTACACACAGTTCCCGATTATTCTACTCTTGATATGTACAAACAGTTCCAGATTATTCTGTTCCAGATCTGTACACACAGTTCCAGTGTTTTCTAGTCCTGATCTCTACAAGCAGTTACAGATTATTGTAAAGCTGATCTGTACACACAGTTCCAGATTATTCTAGGCTTGATCTGTACACACAGTTCCAGGTTATTTTAGCCCTGAACTGTACACAAAGTTCCAGATAATTCTAGTCCTGATCTGAACACACAGTTCTAGTTAATTCTAGTCATGATCTGTAAAAACATTTCTAGATTATTCTAGTCTTGATCGGTACACACAGTTCTAGATTATTCTAGTCCTCATCTGTACACACAGTTCTAGATTATTCTAGTCCTCATCTGTACACACAGTTCCAGATTATTCTAGTACTGATGTGTACACACAGTTCCACATTGTTTCAGTCCTGATATGTACACACAGTTCCAGATTATTCTAGAACTGATCTGTAGACACATTTCCAGATTATCCTTATCATGATCTGTACTCACAGTTGCAGATTATTCTATTCCTGAGCTATACATACACTTCTAGATTATTCTAACCCTGATATCTTCACACAATTCCAGATTGTTTTAGTCCTGATCTCTACACACAGTTCCTTATTATTCTAGTCCTGATCTGTACACAAAGTTCCAGTTTATCTATCCTTGATCTATACACGCAGTTGCAGATTATTCTAAAGATGATCTGTGCACAAAGCTCTAGTTTATTCTAATCCTGATCTATACACACAGTTGCAGATTATTCTGATCCAGATCAGTACACACAGTTCTGGAATAGTCTAATCCAGATCTGCACACACAGTTCCAGATTATTCTAGTCCTGATCTGTGCAAAGAGATCCAGTGTATTCAAGTCCTCTTCTGTATGCATAGTTTTGGCTAATTCTAACCCTGATCTGTACACACAGTTCCAGGTTATTTTAGTCCTAATCTGTACGCGCAGTTCCAGATTATTCTAAGCCTGATCTGTACACACAGTTCCAGATTATTCTAATCCTGATCTGTACACACAGTTCCAGATTATTCCAGTCCTGATCTGTGCAAACATTCCAGGTTATTCTACTCCTGATCTGTACACACAGTTATAGTTTATTCTAGTCCTCATCTGTACACACAGTTCTAGTATATTCTACTCCTGATCTGTGCACAATGTTCCAGATTATTCTAGCCCAGATCTCTACAAACAGTTCCAGGTTATTATAGCCCTGATTGGTACACACTGTTCCAGATTATTCTAGTCTTGATCTGTACATAAACTTCTAGATTATTCTAACCCTGATATGTTCACACAGTTCCAGATTGTTCTAGTCTGTATCTGTACACACAGTTCCAGATTATTCTAGTCCTGATCTGTTCACACAGTTCCAGATTATTCAATTTTAATATGTACAACCAGTTCTAGATTATGATAATACTGATCTGTACACACAGTTCTAGATTATTGTATCACAGATCTGTTCACACAGTTCAAGTTTTTTCTAGTCCTGATCTGTACACACACTTCTAGATTATTCTAACCCTGATCGTTTCACACAGTCCTAATTTATTCTAGTCCAGAAATCTAAATGCAGTTTCAGATTATTCTAAAGCTTGTCTGTACAGGCAGTGCCAGATTATTCTAGTCCTGATCTGTACACACAGTTCCAGATTATTGTAGTTCTGATCTTTACACACAGTGCTAGTTGATTCTAGTTCTGATCTGTGTACACAGTTCCACATTATTCTGATCCTAATATGAACACACAGTTCCAGACTATTCTAGTTCTGATCTGCACAAACATTTCCAGATTATTCTTATCATGATCTGTACTCACAGGTGCAGATTATTGTAGTCTTGATCTGTACAGGCAGTTCCACTTTCTTCTAGTACTGATCTGTACACACAGTTCCAGATTATTCTAGTCCTGATTGGCACACACAGTTCCAGGTTATTCTAGTCCTGATCTGTACACACAGTTTCAGATTATTCTAGTCCTGATCTTTGCACACAGTTCCAGATTATTCTCAATGTGAACTGTACATACAGTTCCAGATTATTCTAGTCCTGATCTGTACACACAGTTGTTGTTTATTTTAGTCCTGATCTGTACACACAGTTCCAGATGATTCTAGTCCTCATCTCTACACACTGTTCTAGATTATACTAACACTGATTTGTTTGCAACATTCTAGTTTATTGTAATCCTGATCTGTTCACACAGTTCCAGATTATTCCACCTTGATATGCACAAACAGTTCTAGATTATTCTAACCCATATCAGTTCACACAGTTCTAGTTTATTCTAGGCCTGATCTATACACACACTTCTAGATTATTCTAACCCATATCTTTTCACACAGTTCTAGTTCATTCTAGCCCTGAAATCTACACGCAGTTTCAGATTATTTTAAAGCTTGTCTGTACAGACAGTGCCAGATTATTCTATTCCTGATCTGTTCACACTGTTCTAGTGTGTTCTAGTCCTGAACTCTATACACAGTTACAGGTTATTGTAAAGCTGATCTGTACACAGAGTTCCTGATTATTTTAGAATTGATTTGTACACACTTTTCCAGATTACTGTTGTCCTGATCTGTACACAAGTTCTAGATTATTCTTGACCTGATCGGTTCACACAGATCTAGTTAATTCTAGTACTAATCTGTACTCGCAGTTCTAGATTATTCTAGTCCTGATCTGTGCATACAGTTCCAGATTATTCTAGTCCTGATCTGTACACACAGCTCTAGTTTTTTCTAGTCCGGATCTGCACACAGATATCTAGTTTATTCTAGTCCTGATCAGTGCACAGAGATCCTGATTATTCTAGTCCTGATCTGTACAAACAGTTCAATTTAATTCTAATCCAGATCTGCACAGACAGTTCCAGATTATTTTGTCCTGATCTGTACACACAGTTCCAGATTATTTTGTCCTGATCTGTACACACAGTTCCAGATTATTATAGTCCTGATCTGTACTGACAGTTCTGTAGTGTATGTACCCATCTACCTTTAAGGGAACTATTGAATGTCACCGTTCACCTTTAAGAGAACTACTTTAGGTGTGGCACTATTTGTTTGGCTTCTGTATACTGTAATACCGATAGTGACCACACCAGTATATAAGTGTTGTGGCAGGATTGCTGGGGCAGATTCGCCCTGACCTCTGAATAGTAAAGACCTGTTTGTTTGTATTCCTGAAGTCTGTGTATTTATTTACTGCACAACCCACAGACTTTACAGTGGCGACGAGTCTGATCGTACCCTGCGGCAAGACTACCAAAGCAACGAAGAGCGTCGAAGAGAGGCAACCGCCCTCGTCGGGCTACCGAAAGAAAACGCGAGGCTGCAGCAACAGAAAGCGGGAAGACTAGCAACAAAAGCTGTATCAGCAACAGGCACTGACTACCCTTCTGCCGCGGTGCGGAGTGAGCCGACCAGCAAGAGACAAGGCGGCCGAAGAGACTGTGAGTAGGGGAAGGTGTAGAAGTATCCGGAGGATAAGGGCAGAGCACTCGACCTCGGTCGAGGGGGAGCTGTACCGGCCAAAAGTCGGGTCCAACGGCGTCGGGTGACAGCCGGACTGCGATCGGCGGGAAAAATCCGGGCAGCGACCACAGCCACGAAGCGCTGAGCCTGCGAGTAGGCGCGGGAAGAGAAACCCAGCCGCAGCCGGGGAGGGAAACACCGGTCTGCGTGAGGGCTGGGGAGGCGAACGGGAACCGTGCGGGTGAGAGCCGGGTACGGAGAGAGAGACTGCGAGGAGCCAGTCCAGCGGCTGAGCTGTTCTCCACCAACGGGGTACTCAGAGCCGGCAAAACCGAACGTGCGGGAGTGGGAGAGCGAACAGGAGCCGAGAACGGGGAGAGAGACTGCGCGAGAGCCAGTCCAGCGGCTGAACTGTTCTCCGCCTACGGGGTACCCAGAGCCGGTAGAATCGAACGTGCGGGAGAGGGAGAGACAGAGCCGAACACGGGGAGAGAGAGACTGCGCGAGAGCCAGTCCAGCGGCTGAACTGTCCTCCGTTAACGGGGTGTACCCGGCGCCGGGAGAGCCGTGCGGGCGGGAGGAAAGACAGAGCCGAGTAAGGGGAGCTGTGCGAGAGCCAGCCCAGCGGCTGAACCTGTCCGCTGTGGGGAAAGCGTACCCCTTACACCAGGGAGAAACGCGGGAAGCCGCCATTAGGCGGAGAAGACGACAGAGGCGGGAAACCGCCATTGAAGTGGGCGGGGAGAGAAAGGAAGAGCGGGAAACTGCCATTTTCGCAGGAAACCCGCCATTTTAGGAAAAAAATAAAAATAAATAATACTTAAAGAAATACGGTGCTGCTTCAAAGAAATAAAGATGCCTAAGCGAGGGAATATTAACGATTTTAATTCGGAAATAGAAGACTGGGCCACGTACGTGGAACGCATAGAGATCTATTGCGAAGCCAACAAAATAGAGGAAGACGACAAGGCGATAACATTGCTAAACTCGATGGGGGCAAAAACATACGGGCTCTTGAAGCATCTAATAGCACCAGCTAAACCAGCGGATCAGACCTTCGAAGAAATTGTGGCTGTGCTGAAGGACCACTTGAACCCCACACCGTTGATGCTGGCTGAACGATTCAAATTCTACGCAAGAACGCAGAGGAAAGACGAAAGCAATGCGGAATACTTGGTCGAGCTGCGTAGGCTGGCGAAATACTGCCAGTTCGGAGGGAATCTGACAGAGGCACTGTGGGACAAGTTCGTATGCGGATTGTCCAAAGAAGGAATGCAGAAGCGACTACTGGAAGAAAACGACCTCACACTGGACAGGGCTGTCCTCATAGCTGCATCACACGAAGCCGCAGTGAAAGGGACGGCGGAAATGCAGCTAAAGGCGGCGGCACTCGGGGTGGACCAAATTACTGCGAGCACAACAAAATGCCACCGTTGTGGGAAGACAACGCACGACCAGAATCAATGCTGGTTTAAGAACCAAGAGTGTAGGAAATGTGGCAAACTGGGTCACATCGCGAAGGTATGCCGGTCCGGGAAGAAGACCAACAATCAACGGAAGCCACCACAAGAAAAGTA
The DNA here is from genome assembly GCF_052327205.1 of Somniosus microcephalus. Classification (NCBI taxonomy): domain Eukaryota; kingdom Metazoa; phylum Chordata; class Chondrichthyes; order Squaliformes; family Somniosidae; genus Somniosus; species Somniosus microcephalus. The sequence continues at coordinate 265,560,821 of NC_140993.1, forward strand.
CAACAAGGTACATCAGGTGGCTGAGAAGAGTGCAGACGAACAGAATTCAGACTCAGACCCAAACAACCAGGAGCTGGGTAGTCTGCAAATCTACAATGTGGGGAAAGAGACTGATCTACAAACGATCTGGGTCGTACTAAAAATAGCTGGAGTCCAAGTAAGAATGGAGCTGGACACTGGATCAGCTCTATCAGTCATCAACCGAAGGGACTACCACCGGCTATTCTCTCACATACCTTTAAGAAATACCAAGTTCGTATTACAGACATACACGGGGCAGAACGTATACCCCATGGGGAAAATAAGAGTCAAGGTGAGAGATAGAGGGAAAGAACACCCAAGAATGAATTTGTACGTAGTACCTGAAGGAGGACCACCACTTCTAGGACAGGAGTGGATTAAGAAAATAGATATGGAATGGCACTACCTAAAAGCCATAATGAGGGAGGACTCGGTGCAAGCTATCAGCTCAGATTCTGAAATGGATGACGATAAGACCAATGCAATTATGGAAGACAAGGCTAAAAGGGACTTGCCGACGATGGGGAAGGAAACGCAGACATGCAGAAGGACTTATGTTACCAAGAAGAATAAAGCTGCAGAGCAGAACTCAAGGTTGACAGAGAATTCTGAGCCTGTTCAAGCAAAGGATTCATCCACGACGGAAGAACACCGAGTTCGGACTCAAACTTATGTCAAAGTACGACAACAATTGAGTGACCGTCTCATACAAGAGATGAAAAATATGGAAAAGTTCTGGGACACCGAATGGGAGAACCTGGAAAGACAACAGAGACAGCTAGCTCAAGCAGAGAGCGACCATAGAGCCATCGTGGCCAAATATCAATCACATTCCCCTGATGCTGTTCAGAAACTAGAATATTTACAGAACGAACCAAAGGAAGAGGAATCTTCAGGAAGCCAGGATTTTATCCCAGTTCATCTCTACGACTCGTTGCAAGCAGAGTGTAACAAGTTGAAAGAACAGTATGAACTGGTCCAGACTACCATTCTGGAAGGGGTTAACTCAGCAACCTCCGAAAAGCTAGTTTCAATAGAAGCATATGAACAACTAAAGGTTGAGCATGAGCAGGAAGTCCAAAGGCTACAGGAAATTCTGGATGAGCTCAAAGCCAAGACAGACTCATCGGTAGAGGTTCCATTCATCGATGAGAAAGTAGAGGTGAAAGACATGGCAGAACATGAAAGACAAGATGTCCAAGAACTCATAATAATATTGAAGGAAACCCAAGACAAATATGAGGCGGCAATGACCGAGGTTCAACGACTTGAAGAACAGATTCAACTGGGAATCCTTTCAGTAAAGAAAAAAGAAACTGTGAGGAACACCGAGACTGTAAGAATGGGCCCTGAACATGAGCGAGAGAGCATCAAGGCGCAACTTCTCCGAGCACTGGAAACCAAAGTACAAGAGGGAGCGAAGGTGAAAGCATTGGAGAACAAGGTGGATGAAATGGAGAAGACTCTGATCCACCGTGTTCCCAGGGAAGAGTTAACGGTCAGCCAACTTCTTCATATGCTGAAGGACAGGACTCTGCAAGGGGAACAAGTTGAACACGAGCTTCAATCTTCAGGGGGAAGGAGTTCGGAGCTCCCAAAAGTCACGGAGATAGCTGAGGTGGCAACACAGATTTCACAAGGATGCCAAAAGTACGTTGAATCACGGCAAGGTGAACAGAAGAATGTGGAACCCGTTACTTCAGTAGAAGGATCAAATAGCCTGATAACGCAATTCCCGATGGAAGGGAAGGTATTGAACTCACAAATGAGGTCCGTCGTAAAGGAATGGCAGATAACCCAGGAAGAGCGGGATGAATATGAATGCATGCAGAAGGCTTTTCAAGAAAGATATCTAGGGAAGGAACCACCGTCAGCTAACGTCCAGATGGGTGAGGAGGAAGAAGAAGGCTCTCTCGCTGGCCTAACTCAGGACGAACCCGAATATGACCATGACCTGTTGAGTGACACTGAATATTACGAGGATGTGGTCTGCCCAGTTTGTGATGAAAACTCCCAAAGTGCTGAAATCCGGATGAAGCACTTAAGGTCTAAGGAACATAGAGAGTTGGTGGCGCTACAGCTGGCAGCTGAGAAAGGAGCTCCGAGAGTTTCAAAAAGGCAGAAAAGAAAAAGAAGAAGCAGAAGATAATAACTGTCGAAAATATTAGCACTTCTACCATCTCAAGCGGGACACTACGAAAGGAGCTAAATTAGTTGGAAAACTGGAAAAGGTCAAGACAGCCAGTTGGTTGTAAAAGTCCGCACTGCTGGTTCAACAGGACGAAAGTTCAAGCTGTTACGTCAAGAAAAAGGCTATGGAGGAGTCATGCTAGCCAGGAGGAACCGGCTACACCACAGAGATGTTGTTCGGAACGAGTCAAGATCAGAGAATGCATCTATGAACTGTTTCCGCAGAGACTGAACCTGTGAACTGTTTCCACTGAGATTATATCTGTAAATTGTTTTATATGACGTTGACTCCACCGAGGTTATATCTGTAATTTGTTTTATGGGAAGTTGAAGATATGTATGTTTAACGGGGACGCTGTAAGTAATAAGCTAAAAAGGGAGGATTGTAGTGTATGTACCCGTCTACCTTTAAGGGAACTATTGAATGTCACCATTCACCTTTAAGAGAACTACTTTAGGTGTGGCACTATTTGTTTGGCTTCTGTATACTGTAATACCGATAGTGACCACACCAGTATATAAGTGTTGTGGCAGGATTGCTGGGGCAGATTCGCCCTGACCTCTGAATAGTAAAGACCTGTTTGTTTGTATTCCTGAAGTCTGTGTATTTATTTACTGCACAACCCACAGACTTTACAAGTTCCATCTTATTCTCATCATGATCTGTACACACAGTTCCAGATTATTCTATTCCTGATCTGTACACACAGTTCTAGTTTATTCTAATCCTGATCTGTACATACAGTTCCAGATTATTATAGTCCTGATCTGTACATAAACCTCTAGATTATTTGAACCCTGAAATGTTCACAAAGTTCCAGATTATTCGAGTCTGGATCTGTACACACAGTTCCAGATTATTCTAGTCCTGATCTGTACACACTGTTCTAGATTATTCTAAAAATGATTTGTTCACGACATTCTAGTTTATTCTAGTCCCGATCTGTGCACACTGTTCCTGATTATTCTAGTCCTGATCTGTACAAGCAGTTCCATTTAATTCTAATCCAGATCTGCACACAGTTGCAGATTATTCTAGTCCCGATCTTTTCACACAGTTCCAGATTATTCTAGTCTTGATATGTACAAACAGTTCTAGGTTATTCTAGCACTGAACTGTACACATAGTGCCAGATTATTCTAGTCTTGATATGTACACACATTTCCAGATTATTGTAGTCCTGATCTGTACGCACACATCTAAACTATTCTAACCCTGATCTGTTCACACAGTTCTAGTTAATTCTAGTCCTAATCAGTACATCCAGTTCCAGATTATTCTAGTCCTGATCTGTACACAGTTCAACATTTTTCTATTCCTAATATGTATACACAGTTCCATTTATTCTAACCCTGATCTGTGAATACACTTCCAGATTATTCTAACCCTGATCTGTTCAGACAGTTCTAGTTAATTCTAATCCTAACCTGTACACACAGTTCCAGATTATTCTAGTCCTGAACTATACACACAGTGCTAGTTTATTCTAGTCCTGATCTGTATACACAGTTCCACATTATTCTAGTCCTAATATGTCCATGCAGTCCTCATGCTAAAGCCACACTTGTACCTCCCTGCTTTCAGATGGTGATTCACCAGCTGAGGAGACGGGCCCTCAAGCTGCCAGTGGGAGAGAAGCTGCAGGCGAGGAGGAAGAGGAAACCGGAGCATCAGTGCCACCCTCTCCCGAGGAAGCACATGCCCACATTGGGAACACGCCTTCCCTGGAGGGGAGCAGGGGGGAAGGGTCTGATGAGGGTGAAGCTCCAGGACCCAGCGGGCTGCAGCAACGCGATGGGGATAGGGAAGCTCGGGGGCCTTCTCCCCGGAGGGAGAGTATGCCAGCGAGTCCTGCTGCACTGGATGCAGAGGAGGAGCGACTCACCGCTGAAATGAACACCCAGGCGGTGGACATGCACAATGAGCTCATGGGTGCAGTGGGAAGGGTGCCTGAATCCATTGAATCATTGGTAAGGAGTGTGGAGCACTTTGCTATAGCACAGGCAGATGCCATGCAAATGCAAAGTGCTGCAATTCAGTCACTGGCTGCCATGACCCCGTCTCAGACTGCTCGCATGCAGACTCAGATTGAGGCCACGCGAGCACTGACTGCTGCCATCCTTGCTGGTTCGGACACATTTCCCCGGGGCTCTCACCGCGCTGCAGCAGGCCAGCAATCTGTGCTCCAGCAGATTGCTCCGGATGCTGAAGTGCTGCCCCGTGGGAGTGCCAGTGGGTCGTTCGAGCAGGGAGTTGCTGTCCTCTCTCAAGATGACAGTATTCCTGCTGCCACCACTGTCACTTCTCCACTGCACTTGCCACCACCTATAGGACAGACTGCTGCCGCCCATGCAGAGTTGGTGCAGTCTGCAACCGGGCCCTCCAGGCCCAGAGCTGGTCGAGGCCATCCTTCAAGGGCATCTGCCGTCTCAGGTTGTGACAATCAGCAGCCTTTTCCCAGCCTTGCTGCAGCCACTGGGGTCCCATTACGGAGGAGCAGTAGGGTGGGAAGGGGGGAAGTGCGCAGGGAAAGGAGATCACCCTCGAATGGCAAAAAGTAGGAGGTGTGACAAAATGTTGTTCATTTTTTTATTAAAGGCAGAAAGAGATTCGTGGTCGGCCCTTCCAGCTTCTACATTGTGTACCTCCCTCCTGCCTTGGTGCTGCTGATGATCATCCTCCTCAATTTCCTCCTCCTCTTCCTCCTCCTCTGGTGGTGCTCCAAGGCCTGGTGGCATTGGCTGGGTCCTGAGGATTGCCAGGTTATGCAGCATGCAGCACACAACAACGAAGTGGGAGACTCGCTCAGGCGAGTACTGCAGGGCTTCTCCAGAATGGTCCAGACAGCGGAACCATTGCTTGAGCACGCCGATTGTGTGCTCAACGATGTTCCTGGTAGCTTGATGGCTCTCATTGTACCACAGCTCAGCAGGGGTGTTGGGCATACGGAGCGGTGTCATCAGCCAGGTGCACAGTGGATATCCCTTGTCCCCGAGAAGCCAACCACCTGGGTGATGCAGTGCCTGGAAAAGTTCTGCCACAGCAGTCTGGTGCAGGATGAATGCATTGTGGCTGCTGCCAGGATAGTGGGCATTGACAGCGAGTATCAGCTGTCTGTGGTCACAGACCAACTGAACGTTTAAGGAATGGAACCCCTTTCGGTTGCCGAAATCCTCGGCATTCTCATGCGGAACACGCAAAGCCACATGCATGCAGTCAATGGCGCCCTGCACCATGGGGAAGCCTGCTATCCTAGCAAAGCCTATTGCACGTTCTTGCTGCTTGTCCGGGGTCATGGGGAAAGAGATGTACTCTCGTCTCCTTTTATAGAGGGCATTTGTGACCTGACGTATGCAGCAATGCACCGCGAACTGGGAGATATTGGCGATGTCCCCAGTAATTGATTGAAATGAGTCGGTGGCTTAAAAGTTGAGAGCCACTGTTATCTTCACTGCCACTGACAGAGATGTCCTGCTCCTCAGTTGAGGCTGCAGATCTGGTTGCAGCAGGTGGCAGAGCTCAGTGACCACCTCCTTGCTAAAGCGCAGCCTTCGCAAACACTGCTCCTCAGTCATATTAATATAGGAAAATTGTTGGCGAAATACCCTGGGAGGGTAAGGTCTCCTGTACAGAGGCCTGTTGGCCCTCCTCCGTCTGGCCATGATTGCCACTCTCTTTCTGCGTCTCTGTGCCCTCCGAATCTGATGGCGCAGGACGATGCCCCCATTCAGTGCAGCCCCCATAGTATCTTGGCAATCAAAGTAATGAAGGTCAAAAACCAAAGTACCTACAAAGTTATGGTCAGAAGCCAAAACTACTTCAGACAGCATTGACTCAATGCAGAAGTCTCTCTTTCTCTCTCTCAAAATCTCTCTCTCTGAGAACGAGTGGTGCAAAAAAGTCTACCACAGAAAAAGCCAGGAAGAGCCCCCCCTTTAACTAGCGCCCCCCCAGCCTCACAGCGACTGGAAAGCATTCGAGTCAACCTGTCGTTGGTTGCTCCAGGCGGAAAGGAGGGGGGCGCCACTCAATTTCCATTCTGGGGTGTCACAAGGGCGTTGCACGCTCAAATTATGTCAATATCTGCGTGCGCAGGAGATCGGGCGGTATTGTTTAGTGACACCGCAAAATGTCCGGTCAATTCCTCGAGAGGCGCAGATATCGCCTCGCCCGGGCACTAGTTGCTTTGCCATCCATTAGCGCCCTCTTAAGGTGCTAATGGGAGGCGCAAAACAACTGAATTTTTCCCCCATAAAATTCTAACAGGACTAGACAGACTAGATACAGGAAGGATGTTCCCGATGGCGGGGGAGTCCAGAACCAGGGGTCACAGTCTAAGGATAAGGGGTAAGCCATCTAGGACTGAGATGAGGAGGAATTTCTTCACCCAGAGAGTGGTGAACCTGTGGAATTCTCCACCACAGAAGGCAGTTGAGGCCAATTCATTAAATATATTCAAGAAGGAGTTAGATATATTTCTTAAGGCTAAAGGGATCAAGGGATATGGGAAGAAGGCAGGGACAGGGTACTGAATTTGGATGACCAGCCATGATCGCATTAAATAGCGGAACAGGCTCGTGGGGTTGAATGGCCTACTCCTGCTCCTACCTTCTATGTTTCTATGTTTCAATGTTTCTGTTCTAGTCATGATATGTTCACACAGTTCCAGATTATTCTAAACCTGATCTGTACACACAGTTCCAGATTATTCTAGTTCTGCCTGTACACACATTAATAAATTATTCTAACCCTGAACTGTTCACATAGTTCTAGTTTATTCTTGTCCTGATCTGTTCACACAGTTCTAGTTTAATCTAGTTCTGATCTGTGCACAAAGTTCTAGATTATACTAAAACTGAACTGTACACACCGTTCCAGATTATTCTAGTCCTGATCTTTACACACGGTTCCAGATTATGCTAGTCCCGATCTGATAAAAGTGTTCCAGATTATCCTAGTCCTGATCTGTACACACAGTTCCACATTATTCCAGCCCTGATCTGTACACACAGTTCTAGCTTATTCTAACTGTGATCTGGACACACAGTTCCAGATTATTCTAGTCCTAATCTGTACACACAATTCCAGATTATTCTAGTCCTGATCTGTACACACTGTTCCAGATTATTCTAGTACTGATCTGTACACACAGTTCCAGATTATTCCAGTCCTGATTTGGAAACACATTTCCAGAATATTGTTATTGTGATCTGTACACACATTTGATGATTATTCTAGTCTTGATCTCTACACACAATTCCAGATTATTCCAGCCCTGATCAGTGCACACCATTCCAAATTCTTCTAGGCCTGATCTGTACAACCAGTTCCAGATTATTCTAGCTGGATCAGAACACACATTTCTAGTTTATTCTAGTCCTGATTTGTACACACAGTTCCAGATTATTCTTACCTGATCAGCAAACACAGATTCAGATTATTCTAGTCCAGATCTATACAAATAGTTCCAGATTACTCGAGTACTGATCTGTACACACAGCTCCAGATTATTCTAGTCCTGATCTGTACAAATAGTTCCAGATTATTCGAGTCCTGATCTGTACACAGAGTTCCAGATTAATCTAATCCTGGTCTGTACAAACACTTCCAGATTATTATAGTCCTGACCCATAAACGCAGTTCTAGTTTAATCTCGTTCTGTTTTGTACACACATATCAAGATTATTTCAGTCCTGATCTCTACACACAGTTCCAGGTTATTCTAGTCCTGATCTGTACATATAGTTCTAGTTTATTGTAGTCGTGATCTGTACACAGAGATCCACATTATTCTGCTCCTGATCTTAACACACAGTTCTAGCTTATTCTAACCCTGATCAGTAAACACAGTTCCAAATTATTCTAGTTCTGATCTATCCACATAGTTCCAGATTATTCTAGTACTGATCTGTAAACACAGTTCCAGATTATTCTAGTCCTGATCTGTACACACAGTTCTAGATTAACCTAGTCCTGATGTGTACACACAGCTCTATTTAATTCTAATCCAGATCTGTACACACAGTTCCAGATTATTCTTACCCTGGTCTGTACAAACAGTTCCAGATTATTATAGTCCTGATCTGTACACACAGTTGCAAATTTTTCTAGTCTTGATCTGAACAGGCAGTTGCACATTATTAAGGTACTGATCTGTGCAAACCATTCCAGATTATATCTAGTCCTGATCTGTACACACAGTTCCAGATTATTCTAGTTCTGATCTGTACACACATTTATGCATTATTCTAACCCTGAATTGTTCACATAGTTCTAGTTTATTCTTGTCCTGATTGGTACACACAGTTCCAGATTATTCTAGTCCTGATATTTACACACGGTTCCAGATTATGCTAGTCCTGACCTGTACAAAGAATTCCTGATTATCCTAGTCCTGATCTGTACACACAGTTCCACATTATTCCAGTCTTGATCTATACACATAGTTGTAGCTTATTCTAACTGTTATCTGTACACACAATTCCAGATTATTCTAGTCCTGATCTGTACACACCATCCCAGATTATGCTAGTCCCGATCTGTACACACAGTTCCAGATTATTCCAGTCCTGATTTGAAAACACTTTTCCAGAATATTGTTATTGTGATCTGTACACATATTTGGTGATTATTCTAGTCTTGATCGCTACACACAGTTCCAGATTATTCCAGTCCTGATCAGTACACACCGTTCCAAATTATTCTAGCCCTGATCTGTACAAACAGTTCCAGATTATTCTAGCCCTGATCAGAACACACAGTTCTTGTTTATTATAGTCCTGGTTTGAACAAACAGTTCCAAGGTATTCTAGTCCTGATCTGTACACACAGTTCTAGTTTATTCTCATCCTGATATGTTCACACAGTTCCAGATTATACTAAACCTTATCTGTACACATAGTTCAAGATTATTCTGGTTCTGATCTGTACACACAGTTGCAAATGATTCTAGTCTTGATCTGAACAGGCAGTTCCACATTACTCTAGTACTGATCTGTGCAAACCCTTCCAGGTTATTCTAGTCCTGATCTGTACACACATTCATAAATTATTCTAACTCAGAACTATTCATTTACTTCTAGTTTATTCTAGTCCTGATCTGTACAAAGAGTTCCAAATTATTCCAGTCCTGTTCTGTACAAAGACTTTGAGATTATTCTAATCCTGACCTGTGCACAAAGTTCTAGATTATACTAAAACAGTTCCAGATTATTCTAGTCCCGATCTTTACAAACTGTTCCAGATTATGCGGGTACTGGTCTGTACAAAGAGTTCCAGATTATTCTAGTTCTGATCTGTACAAATTTTTCCAGATTATTCTAGTCCTGATCTCTACACACATTTATAAATTATTCTAACCCTGAACTGTTCAAGTAGTTCTAGTTTATTCTAGTCCTGATCTGTACACACATATCCACATTATTCCAGTCCTGATCAGTACACACCATTCCAGATTATTCTAGCCTGGTTCAGAACACACAGTTCTAATTTATTCTAGTCCTGATTTGTACACACAGTTCCCGATTATTCTTACCTGATCAGCAAACACAGATTCAGATTATTATAGTCCAGATCTGTACACACAGTTCTTGTTTATTATAGCGCTGATCTGAACAAACAGTTCCAAAGTATTCTAGTCCTGATCTGCACATACAGTTCCAGTTTATTCTTATTGGGATCTGTACACACAGTTGCCGATTATTCTAATCCTGGTCTGTACACACAATTCCAGATTATTCTAGTACTGGTCTGTACACACAGTTCCAGATTGTTCTAGTCTTGATCTGTACAAATAGTTCCAGATTATTCGAGTACTGATCTGTACACACAGTTCCAGATTATTCTAATCCTGGTCTATACAAACACTTCCAGTTTATTATAGTCCTGATCTGTCCACAGATTTATAAAGTATTCTAACCCTGTTCACGTAGTTCTTGCTTATATTTGTCCTGAACTGTTCACACAATTCTAGTGTATTCTAGTCCTGATCTGTCCACAGAGTACCAGATTATTCTAGTCCTGTTCTCTACATACACTTCTAGATTATTCTAACCCTGATCTGTTCACACAGCTCTAGATTATTCTAGTCCTGATCTGTACTCACATTTCCAGAGTATTCCAGTCCAGATTTGTAAAAACATTTCCAGAATATTGTTATAGTGATCTGTACACACAGTTTATGATTATTCTAGTCTTGATTTGTACACACTGTTCCAAATTATTCCAGTCCTGATACGTACACACTGTTCCAAATTATTCCAGTCCTGATACGTACACACTATTCCAAATTATTCTAGTCCTGAACAGTACACACAGTTCCTGATTATTGTAGTCCTGATCTATACACACAGTTCCTGATTATTATAGTCCTGATCTGTACAAACAGTTCCAGATTATTCTAGTACTGGTCTGTACACAGTTCCTGATTATTCTAGTCCTGAACTGTACACACCATTCCAGATTATTCTAGTCCTGATCTGTACAGACAGTTCCAGATTATTCTAGTGCTGATCTGTACACACAATTCCAGATTATTCTAATCCTGGTCTGTACAGGCAGTTCCAGATTATTCCACTCCTGATCTTTATTTGCAGTTCCAGGTTATTCTAATCCTGATCTGTGCACACAGTTATAGTTTATTCTAGTCCTGATCTGTACACACAGTTCCAGATTATTTATAGTCCTGATGTGTAACCATGTTCTAGATGATTCTAAAACTGATGTTTGCACACCGTTCCAGATTATTCCAAACCTTATCTGTACACAAAGTTCTAGGCCTAGAAATTCGGTAGGCTTAGCGCCGCATTTGAGGCGCTAGAGGGCCTAGCGCCGGAGTTATGGCCAGTTGAGAAATTCCCTGGGGCCCTAAATCGGCGTTGCACTGGTAGCGCTGCGCCGGCACCGATGACGTCATCGGTGTGCGCAGCATCCCGGTTGCCGTGGTAACCCGGCCCCAAGCCGAAATTCAGTTGCGCCCGCCTCGCCCGTGGCAGGCGCAACTAAGACTCTGGCAACAGAGTCTTCCCCCGGTGTGCGCCGGCGCATAAAGGTGGAGCGGCGGCCGGCCGCGTTCCCGGCGGCCGCCTGCCCGCACCTCCCTTCCCGGACTCCTGCATTCCCCCCCCGCGGCCCTGATCAGTGTCTGATGCGAGCCCGGCACTTCCCCGAGGTGCCGGGCTCAGATGTCGGGTCAATCCGCCGGACAGTTGTCGGCTGCAGGCAGCTCCTCCTTAACAGGAGGAGGAGGCCTGCAGTTCCCCCGCCTGCCGCACCGCATCGGGTGCCGCAGCAGGGGATTAGCGCCGGGAAACCCAAGTTCACGCCCGTTTTGAGGCGCTAAAGGAGGGTTTTAGCGCCCGCCGCCGTCTGGGCCCGGCGCACCCGAATTTTCGTCGCGCGCTGCCGCATTACCGCTGGCGCAAACTTTCTGGCGCTACAGCCCTGGCAAGACCAGAACCCAATTTCTAGGCCCTAGTTTATTATAGTTCTGGTCTGTATACACATTTCCAGATTATTCTAATCCAGAACTGTACACAATGTTCTAGATTATACTAAAACTGATCTGTACACACAGTTCCAGGTTATTCTAGTCCTGATCTGTACACACAGTTCCAGATTATGCTAGTCGTGATCTGTACGTGCAGTTCCAGATTATTTTAGTACTGGTCTGTACACATAGTTGCAGATTATTCTAGTCCTGAACAGTACATACAGTTCCTGATTATTGTAGTCCTGATCTATAAACACTGTTCCTGATTATTGTAGTCCTGATCTGTTCACACAGTTGCAGATTATTCTAGTTTTGAAATGTGCAAACCATTCCAGATTATTCTAGGCCTAATATGTAAAATAGTTCCAGATTATTGTAGATAGTTCCACATTATTCTAGTGCTAATCTGTGCAAACCATTCCAGATTATTCTAGTCCTGATAAGTACACACCGTTCTAGATTATTCTTATCATGATCTGTACACACAGTTGCAGATTATTCTAATCCCGCTCTTTACATGCAGTTCCAGATTATTCTAGTACTGATCTAAAGACACAGTTCCAGATTATTCCATTACTGATCTGTACACACAGTTTCATATTATTCTAGTCCTGATCTGTACACACAGTTCCAGATGATTCTAGTCCTGGTGTGTACAGGCAGATCCAGATTATTCCCGTCCTGATCGCTACACACAGTTCCAGATTATTCTAAAGCTGGTCTTTACACACAGTTCCAGATTATTGTAGTCCTGATCTATAAGCACAGTTCTAGATTATTCTAACCCTGATCTAAAGACAGAGGAAGCCCAAGAGGAGTATAAAAAGTGCAGGGGGATACTTAAAAAAGAAATTAGGAGAGCAAGGAGGGGCCATGAAATAACACTGGCGAGCAAAATAAAGGAAAATCCTAAGGTGTTTTATAAGTATATTAAGGGCAAGAGGATAACTAGGGAAAGAGTAGGGCCCATTCGGGACCAAAGTGGCAATCTGTGTGTGGAGCCAGAAGATGTAGGTGGGGTTTTAAATGAATTTTTTGCATCTGTTTTCACTATGGAGAAGGACGATGTGGACATAGAAATTGGGCAGGGGGACTGTGATATACTTGAACATATTAGCATCGAGAGGGAGGAGGTACTAACGGTTTTAGCAGGCTTAAAAATTGATAAATCCCCAGGCCCGGACGAGATGTATCCCAGGCTGCTGTGTGAGGCAAAGGAGAAGATTGCAGGGGCTCTGACACAAATTTTCAGAACCTCTCTGGCCACAGGGGATGTGCCAGAGGACTGGAGAACAGCTAACGTAGTACCATTATTCAAGAAGGGTAGTAGGGATAAACCAAGGAATTACAGGCCAGTGAGCCTAACATCAGTGGTAGGGAAATTATTGGAAAAATTCTGAGGGACAGAATTAGTCTCCACTTGGAGAGGCAAGGATTAATCAGGTATAGTCAGCATGGCTTTGTCAAGGGAAGATCATGTCTGACTAATTTGATTGAATTTTTCGAGGGGGTGACTAGGTGTGTGGATGAGGGTAGTGCAGTGGATGTGGTATACATGGATTTCAGTAAGGCTTTCAATAAAGTCCCGCATAGGAGACTGGTCAAGAAGGTAAGAGCCCATGGGATCCAGGGTGCCTTGGCACATTGGATCCAAAACTGGCTTAGTGGCAGAAGGCAGAGGGTGATGGTCGAAGGTTGTTTTTGTGACTGGAAGCCTGTGTCCAGTGGGGTACCGCAGGGATCGATGCTGGGTCCCTTGCTGTTTGTGGTCTACATTAATGATTTGGATGTGAATGTAAAAGGTATGATCAGTAAGTTCGCAGATGACACGAAAATTGGTGGGGTGGTAAATAGCGAGGAGGGTAGCCTCAGGCTGCAGGACGATATATATGGGTTGGTCAGATGGGCGGAACAGTGGCAAATGGGATTTAACCCTGAAAAGTGTGAGGTGATGCATTTTGGAGGGACTAACAAGGCAAGGGAATACACAATGAATGGTAAGACCCTAGGAATGACAGAGGATCAGAGGGACCTTGGTGTGCATGTACATAGATCCCTGAAGGCAGCAGAACAGGTGGATAAGGTGGTTAAAAAGTCATATGGGATACTTGCCTTCATTAGCCGAGGCATAGAATATAAGAGCAGGGGGGTTATAATGGAGCTGTACAAAACGCTGGTTAGGCCACAGCTGGAATACTGTGTGCAGTTCTGGTCGCCACACTATAGAAAGGATGTGATTGCTTTGGTGAGGGTGCAGAGGAGATTCATCAGGATGTTACCTGGGCTGGAGCACTTCAGCTATGAAGAAAGATTGGACAGGCTGGGGTTGTTTTCTTTGGAGCAGAGAAGGCTGAGGGGGGACCTGATTGAGGTGTACAAAATTATGAGGGGCATAGATAGGGTAGATAGAAAGGAACTTTTTCCCTTAGTAGAGGGGTCAATAACAAGGGGGCATAGATTCAAGGTAAGGGGCAGGAGGTTTAGAGGGGATTTGAGGAAGAACTTTTTCACCCAGAGGGTGGTTGGAATCTGGAACTCACTGCCTGAAAGGGTGGTAGAGGCAGGAACCCTCACAACATTCAAGAAGCATTTGGATGAGCACTTGAAATGCCATAGCATACAAGGCTATGGACCAAATGCTGGAAAATGGGATTAGATTAGACAGGGCTTGAGGGCTGGTGCGGACGCGATGGGCTGAAGGGCCTCTTTCCGTGCTGTATAACTCTATGACTCTATGACTCTATGTTCACACAGTTCTAGTTTATTCCATTCCTTTTCTGTACACACAGTTCCAGATTATTCTAGTCCTGACCTGTACTAACAGTTCCTGATTATACCAGTCCTGATCTGTACAAATATGTCCAGATTATGCTAGTCCTGTTCTGTACACACAGTTCTAGTTTAACATAGTGCTGATTTGTACACACAGTTTCAGATTATTCTTACCTGATTTTTAAATTCAGGTCCAGATTATTATGGTCCAGATTTGTACACACGAGGTTCTAGTTTATTATAGTCCTGATCTGTACACACAGTTCCAGATTATTCTAGTCCTAATATGCACATACAGTTCCAGACTATTCTTATCATGATTGGTACACACAGTTGCAGATTATTCTAATGCCAGTTTATACAGGCAGTTCCAGATTATTCTAGTCCTGACCTGCACACATAGTTTAAGATTATTATAGTTCTGATCTGTAAACACAGTTCCAGATTATTCTAGTCCTGATCGACACACATAGTTTCAGATTATTCTAGTGTTGATCTGTACCCACAGTTCCAGATTATTCTAGAACTGATCTGTACACACATTTCCAGATTATTCTAATCCTGGTGTGTACAGGCAGTTCCAGATTACTCCATTCCTGATCTCTACATGCAGTTCCAGATTATTCTAATCCTGATCTGCACACACAATACCTGACTATTGTAGTCCTGATCTATACACACAGTTCTAGATTATTCTAACCCTGATGTGTTCACACAGTTCTAGTTTATTCTAGTCCTTATCTGTACACACAGCTGCAGATTATTATAATCCGGATCTGCATATGCAGTTTTAGTTTAATCTAATCCTGATTTGTACATACAGTACCAGATTATTCTTACCTGATCTGTAAACACAGTTCCAGATTACTATATTCCAGATCTGTACAAACAGTTCTAGTTAATTATAGTCCTGATCTGTACACACAGTTCCAGATTATTCCAGTGCTGATCTTTACACACAGTTCCAGATTCTTCTAGCCCTGAACTATATGCATAGTTCCAGATTATGTAAGTCCTCATATTTACACACTGTTCCAGATTATTCTAGTTCTAATCTGTACACACAGTTCTAGGTTATTCTAGTTCTGATCTGCACACACAGTTCCAGATTATTCTTATCGTGACCTGTACACACAGTTGCAGATTATTCTAGTGCAGATCTGCACACACAATTCCAGATTATTCTAGTTCTAATCTGTACACACAGTTCCAGGTTATTCTAGTCCTGATCTGCACACACAGTTGCAGATTATTCTTATCGTGACCTGTACACACAGTTGCAGATTATTCTAGTGCTGATCTGCACACACAGTTCCTGAGTATTGTAGTCCTGATCTATACACACAGTTCCAGATTATTCTAGTCCTGGTCTGTTCACACAGTTCTAGATTATTCTAGTCCTGATCTGCACACACACAGTTCTAGTTTAACCTAGTCCTGATTTGTACACACAGTACCAGATTATTCTTACCTGATTTGTAAACACAGTTACAGATTAGTCTCATCCTGATCTGTACATAAAGTTCTAGTTTATTATACTCCTGATCTGTTCAGACAGTTCCAGATTATTCTAGTCCTTGTCTGTACACACAGTTCCAGATTATTTTTATCATCATCTGTACACACAGTTCCAGATTATTCTAGTACTGATCTGTATACACTGCTCCAAATTATTCTAGTCCTGACCTGTACAAAGAGATCCAGATTATTCTAGTACTTCTTGGTACACACATTTCCAGATTAATCTAGTGCTGATCTGTACACACATCCCCAGATTATACTAGTCCTGATATGTACAAACTGTTTCAGTTTATTCTAATCCTGTTCTGTACACACACTTTTAGATTATTCTAACCTTGATCTGTTCACACAGCCCTAGATTATTCTAGTCCTGATCTCTATATGCTGTTTCAGATCGTTCTAAAGCTCATCTATACACACAGTTCCAGATTATTCTAGTCTTGAAATGTACAAACTTTCCCAGATTATTGTAGTCTTGATCTGTACACACCATTCGAGATTATTCTAACCTTATCTGCTCACACATTTCTAGTTTACTCTAGTCCTGATCTGTTCACACAGTTCTAGTTTATTCTAGTCTTGATCTGTACACACCATTCTAGATTATTTTAACCTTATCTGTTCACACATTTCTAGCTTACTCTAGTCCTAATCTGTTCAAACAGTTCTAATTTAGTCCTGATCTGTACACGCAGTTCCAGATTGTTCTAGTCCAGATCTGTACAAACAGTTCCAGATTATTCTAGTCCTGATCCATACAAAGAGGTCCAGATTATTCTTGTCCTGTTCTCTAAACACTTCTAGATTATTCTAACCCTAATCTGTTCACACAGCTCTAGATTATTCTAGTCCTGATCTCTACATGCAGTTCCAGATGATTCTAAAGCTGGTCTATACACACAGTTCCAGATTGTTCTAATCTTGAAATGTACAAACAGTTCCTGATTATTCTAGTCCTGATCTGTACACACAGTTCTGGTTTATTATAGTCCTGATCTGTACGCACAGTTCCAGATTCTTCTAGTCCTGATCTGCACACACAGTTCCAGGCTATTCTTATCGTGATCTGTACACACAGTTGCAGATTATTCTAATCCCAGTCTGTACAGGCAATTCCAGATTACTCTAGTTCAGATCTGTACACACAGTTCTAGTTTATTCTAGTCCTGGTATGCACACACAGTTCCAGATTATTCTAGTTCTGATCTGTACAAACAATTGCAGATTATTCTAATCCTGGTCTGTACAAACACTTCCAGATTATTCTAGTCCCGACCTGTAAACACAGTTCTAGTTTAATCTAGTTCTAATTTGTACACACATATCAAGATTATTCCAGTCCTGATATCTACATGCAGTTCCAGATTAATCTAGTCCTGATCTGTACATATAGTTCAAGCTTATTCTAACCCGGACATGTAAGCACAGTTCCAAATTATTCTAGTATTGATCTGTCCATATAGTTCCAGAGTATTCTAGCACTGACCTGTACCAAAAGTTCCAGATTATTATAGTCCTGATCTGTGCAAACTGTTCCAGATTATTCTAGTTCTGATCTGTACAAACAGTTTCAGATTATTCTAGTCCTGATCTGTACACACATTTAAAAATTATTCTAACCCTGATCTGTACACACAGTTCCAGATTATTCTAGTCCGTATCTGCACATACAGTTCAAGATTATTCTAGTCCCGATCTGGACACACTGTTTTAGATTATTCTAGTCTTGATTTGTACACACCATTCAAGATTATCCTAACCTTATCTGATCACACATTTCTAATTTACTCTAGTCCCGATCAGTTCACACAGTTCCATTTTATTCTAGTGCTTATCTGTTCACATACTTCTAGTTAATTCTAGTCCTGATCTGTACATGCAGGTCCAGATTATTCTAGTCCTGATCTGTACAAAGAGGTCCAGATTATTCTTATCCTGTTCTCTACACACACTTCTAGATTATTCTAACCCTGATCTGTTCACACAGCTCTAAGTTATTCTAGTCCTGATCTCTACACGCAGTTCCAGATGATTCTAAAGCTGGTCAATACACACAGTTATAGACTATTCTAGTCTTGAAATGTACAAACAGTTCCAGATTCTTCTAGTCCTGATCTGCACACACTGTTCCAGACTATTCTTATTGTGATCAGTACACCCAGTTGCAGATTATTCTAGTCTTGCTGTGAACAGGCAGTTCCAGATTATTCTAGTTCTGGTCTCTATGCACAATTCTAGCTTATTCTAGTCCTGATATGTACACACAGTTCCAGATTATATTAAACCTGATCTGTACACACAGTTCCACATTATTCTAGTACTGATCTGTGCAAACCATTCCAGATTATTCTGGATCTGATCTGTACAAACCATTCCAGATTATTCTAGTCCTGATCTGTACACACACTTATAAATTACTCTAAATCTGAACTTTTCACATAGGTCTAGTTTATTCTACTCCTGATCTGTACACACAGTTCCAGATTGTTTTAATTCTGATCCGTACACACAGATGCAAATTATTCTAGTCTTGATCTGAACAGGCAGTTCCACATTATTCTAGTATTGACCTGTGCAAACCATTCTAGATTATTCTGAATCTGATCTGTATAAACTGTTCCAGATTATATTAGTCCTGATCTGTACATATATTTATAAATTATTCTAAACCTGAACTGTTCACATAGGTCTAGCTTATACTAATCCTGATCTGTACACATAGTTCCAGATTATTCTAGTCCTGATCAGCACACACAGTTCCAGATTATTCTAGTCCTGATCTGTACACACAGTTCTAGATTATTCTAGTCTTGAACTGTACAAACTATTCTAGATTATCCTATCCTTATCTGTTAACACAGTTCTAGTTTATTCCAGTCCTGATCTGTACATGCAGATCCAGATTGTTCTAGTCCTGATCTGTACAACCAGTTCCAGATTATTCTATTCCTGATCTGTACAAAGCGGTCCAGATTACTCTAGTCCAGTTCTGTACACACACGTCTAGGTTATTCTAACACTGATCTGTTCACACAACTCTAGATTAGTCGAGTCCTGATCTGTACTCACAGTTCTAGTTTATTCGAGTCCTGATCTGTACACACAATTCTAGTTTATTCTAGTCCTGATCTGCACACATAGTTCCAGACTATTCTAATCCTGATCGGTACACACAGTTCTAGTTTATTCTAGTCCTCATCTACACACATAGTTCCAGATTATTCTAGCCCTGATCTGTGCACTCGGTACCAGATTATTCTAGTCCTGATCAGCACACATAATTCCAGATTATTCTAGTCCTGATCTGTACACACATCTCCAGATTATTTGAGTCCTGATCTGTACACACAGCTCCAGATTATTCTAGTCCTGATCTGTATACACAGTTCTAGTGTATTATAGTCCTGATCTGTACACACAATTCTAGGTTATTCTAGTTCTGATTTGTACACACAGTTCTAGATTATTCTGGTCCAGATCTGTACAAACAGTTCAAGATTATTCCAGTGCTGATCTGTACAAACAGTTCCAGATTATTCCAGTGCTGATCTGTACAAACAGTTCTAGTTTATTATAGTCCTGATCTGTACACATAGTACCAGATTATTCTAGTTCTGATCTGTACATACAGTTCCAGATTACTCTAGTTCTGATTTGTACACACATATCAATATTTTTCCAGTCCTGATCTCTACACACAGTTCCAGATTAATCTAGTCCTGATCTGTTCATATAGTGCTAGTTTACTCTAGTCCTGAACTGTACACACAGTTCCACATTATTCTAGTCCTGATCTGTACAAACAGTTCTAGCTTATTCTAATCCTGATCTGTAAAAACAGTTCCAAATTATTCTAGTACTGATCTGTCCAACTAGTTCCAGATTATTCCAGTCCTGATCTGTTCACACATTACCAGATTAATCTCGTCCTGATCTGTACATATAGTTCTAGTTTATTCTAGTCCAGATCTGTACACACAGTTCCACATTATTCTAGTCCTGATCTGTACACACAGTTCAAGCTTATTCTAACCCTGATCTGTGAACACAGTTCCAAATTATTCTAGTAATGATCTGTACCCACAGTTTGAGATTATACTAGTTCTGATCTGTACACACAGCTCTATTTAATTCGAATCCAGATCTGTACACACAGTTACAAATTATTCTTATCCTGGTCTGTACAAACAGTTCCAGATTATTCTAGTCCTGATCTGTACACACAGTTCTAGTTTATTCTAGTCCTGATATGTACACACAGTTCCAGATTATACTAAACCTGATCTGAACACACTGTTCCTGATTATTCTAGTCCTAATATGAACACACAGTCCCAGACTATTCTAGTCCTGATCTGTGCAAACAGTTCCAGATTATTCTAGTACTGACCTGTACATACAATTCTAGATTATTCTAGTTCTGGTCTGTACACATAGTTCTAGATTATTGTAGTCTTGATATTTACAAACAGTTCCAGATTATTCTAGTGTTGATCTGTACAAACAGTTCCAGATTATTCCAGTCCTGATCTCTACACACAGTTCCAGATCACTCTAAAGCTGTTCTTTACAAACAGCTCCTGATTATTATATTCCTGATCTGTTGACACAGTTCTAGTTTATTCTAGTCCTTATCTGTTAACACAGTTGCAGATTATTCTAGTCCTGCTCTGCACACACAGTTCCAAATTATTCTAGCACTAATCTGTCCACCTAGTTCCAGATGATTCTAGTGCTGATCTGTACACACAGTTCCAGATTATTCTAATCCTGGTTTGTACAAACACTTCCAGATTTTTCTAATCCCGACCTGTAAACACAGTTCTAGTTTAATCTAGTACTGATTTATACTCTCATATCAAGATTATTCCAGTCCTGATCTCTACACACAGTTCCATTTAATCTAGTCTTGATTTGTACATTTAGGTCTAGTTTATTCTAGTCCTGGGCCTAGAAATTCAGTTGGCGCCGTGCCAGGGCTTTAGCGCCGGAAAGTTAGCGCCGGCGCTAAGTCCCCCTGCGCACGCCAAAAATTCAGTAGCGCCGCGCCCAAACGGCTGCTGGCGCTACTGAAGGGTGTTTGCGCCTGAAAATGGGCGCTACCTGCCCCATTGCGGCGCTATTCCGGCGCTGCGGCGCCCGATGCGCTGCGGCAGGCTCGGGAAGTGCAGGCCTCCTCCTTCAGTTAAGGAGGAGCTGCCTGCACCCGCCCGCTGGCCGGTAAAATCTTCACAAAAATGAGCCCGGCACCTCGGGGAAGTGCCGGGCTCGCAGCCCAGAAGCATCTGTTCCGCGGGGGGGGGGGGGGGTGGAGGAGTCCGGGGAGGGAGGTGCGGGCAGGCGGCCGGCAGGAAAGTGGCCGGCCGCCACGCGACCTTAATGCGCCAGCGCAAACTCCTGTAAGGCTCGGTTGCCAGAGTCTTAGTTGCGGCTGCCACGGGCGAGGCGGCCGCAACTCAATTTCGGCGCTGGGGCCCGTCACCACGGCAACCGGGACGCTGCGCACACCGATGACGTCATCGGTGCCGGCGCAGCGCAACCGGTCTACCGCCGATGGTAGGGCCCCAGGGAATTTCTGAACCGGCTGTAAGTCCAGCGCAATGACCTCTAGTGCTGCAAAATGGGCGCAAAGCCCACTCAATTTCTAGGCCCTGATCTTTACACACAGTTCCCCATTATTCTAGTCCTTATCTGTACAATCATTTCTACCTTATTCTAACAGTGTACTGTAAACACAGTTCCACATTATTCTAGCACTGATCTGTCCACCTAGTTCCAGATTATTCTAGTACTGATCTTACACACCATTTTAGATTATTCTAGTGCAGATCTGTACACACAGTTCTAGTTTATTCTAGTCCTGATCTATACACACAGCTCCAGATTATTCTAGCCCTGATCTGCACACACAGTTCCAGATTATTCTTATCATGATCTAAACACAGTTGCAGATTATTCTAATCCCAGTCTGTACACACAGTTCCAGATTATTCTAGTACTGATCTGTACAAACTGTTCCAGATTATTCTAGTACTGATGTGTACACGTGGTACCCGATTATTCTAATCCTGATCTGTACAGTCAGTTTCAGATTATTCAAGTCATGATCTATACACACAGATCTAGATTATTCCAACCCTGATCTGTTCACACAGTTCTAGTTTATTCTAGTCCTTATCTGTACACACAGTTGCAGGTTATTCTAGTCCTGATCCGCAAACACAGTTCCAGATTATGCTAGTACTGTTCTGTCCACATAGTTCCAGATTCTTCTTGTCCTGATCTGTGCACACTGTTCCAGATTATTCTAGTCCTGGTCTGCACACATAATTCCAGATTATTCTAGTCCTGATCTGTACACACAGTTCTGGTTTATTATAGTCCTTATCTGTACACACAGATCCAGGTTATTCCAGTCCTGATCTGCACACATAGTTCCATGTTATTCTAGTCCTGATCTGTACACACAGTTCTAGTTTATTATAGTCCTGATCTGTACACACAGTTGCAGATTATTCTAGTCCTGATCTCCACACACAGTTCCAGATTATTCTTAGCATGATCTGTACGCACAGTTGCAGATTATTCTAATCCCAGTCTGTACAAACACTTCCAGATTATTCTAGTACAATAGCAAAATACTGCAGATGCTGGAAATCCAAAATAACAACAGAAAATGCTGGAGAAACTCAGCAGGCCAGGCAACATCTGTGGAGAGCGAAATAGAGTCAATGTTTCAGGTCGAAATCCTTGCAGTCTTGACAAAGGGTTTTGACCTGAAACATTGACATTATTTCTCTCTCCACGGATGTTGCCTGGCCTGCTGAGTTTTTCCAGCATTTTCTGTTGTTATTCCAGATTATTCTATAACTGGTCTGTACACACCATTCCAGATTATTCTGCATCTGGTCTTTACAGACAGTTCCATTTTATTCCAGTCCTGATCTCTACATGCAGTTCCAGAGTATTCTAAAGTGGGCCTTTACACACAGTCTCTGATTATTGTAGTCCTGATCTATACACACTGTTCTAGATTATTCTAACCCCGATCTGTTCATACAGTTCTTGTTTATTCTAGTCCTTATCTGTACAAACAGTTGCAAATCATTCTAGTCCTGATCTGCACACACAGTTCCAGATTATTCTAGTACTGACCTGTTAACACAGTTCTAGTTTATTCTAGTCCTTATCTGTAAACATAGTTGCAGATTATTCTAGTACTGATCTGTACTCACAGTTCCAGATTATTCTAGTACTGATCTGTACTCACAGATCCCGATTATTCGTGTCCTGCCCTGTTCACACAGTTCTAGTTTATTCTAGTCCTTATCTGCTCACAACTTTCTAGTTTATTCTAGTCCTGATATGTACACACATTTCCAGATTATTCTAGTCCTGATCTGTACAAACAGTTCCAGATTATTCTAGTTCTGATCTGTACAAAGAGTTCCAGATTATTCTAGTCCTTATCTGTACATGCAGTTTCAGATGATTCCAAATCTGGTCTATACACTAAGTTCCAGATTATTCTAGTCTTGAAATGTACAAACAGTTCTGATTATTCTAGTCCTCATCTGTACAAACAGTTCCAGATTATTCTACTTCTAATCTGTACACACATTTCGAGTTTAATCTAGTCCTGAGTTGTACACACAGTACCAGATTATTATAGTCCTGATCTGTACACACAGTTCCAGGTTATTCTAGACCTGATCTGGACATACTGTTCCAGATTATTCTTATCATGATCTGTACGCACAGTTGCAGATTATTCTAATCCCAGTCTTTACGGGCTGGTCCAGATTATTCTAGTCCTGATCTGTACATACAGTTCCAGATTATTCTAGTCCTGATCTGTACAAACAGTTCCAGATTATTCTTGTACTAATCTGTACACACAGTTCCAGATTATTTAGTACTGATCTGTACACACAGTTCCAGATTATTCTAGTCCTGATCTGTTCACACAGTTCTTGTTTATTCTAGTCCTTATCTGTTCACACAGTTCTACTTTATTCTAGTCCTGATCTGTACACATAGTTCCAGATCATTCTAGTCCTGATCTGTACAAACAGTTCCAGATTATTCTAACCCTGATCTGTTCATACAGCTCTAGATTATTCTAGTCCTGATTGGTACAAACAGTTCCAGATTGTTCCAGTCCTGAACTTTTCACACATTTCTAGTTTAATCTAGTTCTGATTTGTACACACAGTTCTAATTTAATCTAGTCTGGATTTGTACACACAGTACCAGATTATTCTTACCTGATCTGTAAACACAGTTCCAGATTATTATAGTCCAGATCTGTACACACAGTTCTAGTTTATTATAGTCCTGATCTGTACACACAGTTCCAGATTATTCTAGTCCTGATCTGCACACACAAATTTCCAGGTTATTATTATCGTGATCTCTGTGCCCAGTTGCAGATTATTCTTTTCTTGGTCTATACAGGCATTTCCAGATTATTCTAGTACTGATCTGTACACACAATTCCAGATTATTCTAGTCCTGATCTGTACAAACAGATCCAGATTATTCTAGTACTGCTTGGTACACACAGTTGCAGATTATTCTAGTGTTGATCTGTAAACACAGTTCCAGATTATTCTAGTCCTTATCTGTACAAACAGTTCCAGATTATTCTAGTACTGATCTGTACACACAGTTCCAGATTATTCTAATCCTGGTGTGTACAGGCAGTTCCAGATTGTTCCAGTCCTGATCTCTACACACAGTTCCAAATTATTCGGAAGCTGGTCTTTACACTCAGTTCCTGATTATTGTAGTCCTGATCTATACACACAGTTCTAGATTATTCTAACCTTGATCTGTTCACACAGTTCTCGTTTATTCTAGTCCTTATCTGTACACACAGTCGCAGATTATTCTAGTGCTGATGTGTCCACACAGTTGCATATTATTCTAGTACTGATCTGTACAAACAGTTCCAGATCATTTAGTACTGATCTGTACACACCGTTCCAGATTATTCTAGTCCTGATCAGTTCACACAGTTCCAGATTATTCTAACCCTGATCTGTTCACACAGCTCTAGATTATTCTAGTCCTGATTTGTACACATAGTTGCAGATGATTCTAAAACTGGCCCATACACACCGTTCTAGATAATTCTAGTCTTGAAATGTACAAACAGTTCCATATTATTTTAGTTCTGATTTGTACACACAGTTTATTGTAAATCTCATCATTATAAACAAACTACTCATGAATTAACACTGGACGGCCAGCTGGTGGCACCGTCCAAGGAGCATAAATACTCGGGCGTGGGCCCAGCTTGCCCAGGGACATTTTGTAAGACAAGGAACTAGTGAAGTACAACTAGACCTCCATGTTCTGAAACAAGTTGATTAAAGCCTTGCTTTATACTCGAACCAAGTGCGTAGTGTGTTTTATTACATCAATTTAATCAACTTGATATCGACTCCACGCTTTGGGTGATTTCAGGAACAGCAAGCTACGACTCGAACCATAGAAGGGATCTCAGACAAGTAATCGATCCATCATGGAGAAACTACTCAGACCTGTCCGTCTCGACCTGGACCCGAATTCACTTACAGCTACTAAGGTATGGAAATACTGGTATTGTACCTTTAGCAACTTCCTTGAGGAGTGTGGTGAGAATGTTACTAATAAGTTACGAATGCTTGCTAATTATTTATCCCCTCATGTGTTTGATTATATCAAAGACTGTGTAGACTATGACGCCGCTATCTAAATACTACAGCAGCTATATGCCAAGTCCCCAAACGAAATTTTTGCTCAGCATCTACTGGCCACAACTCGACAACAACCCGGGGAATCACTTGACGAATTCCATCAGAAACTTCGCAGGTTCAGCAAGGATTGTAATCTTAAAGCTGTTACAGCTGAGCAGTACCAGGAGGAGTTAATTCGTGATTCCTTTATTAATGGGATTGCGTCTCCCTTCATACGTCAGTGTCTGTTGGAGAATAAAACCCTCAAGTTACAGGCTGCCTATGACCAGGCATGTTCTCTGGACTTAGCAAAGAGGAATGCAGATACCTATCTTTCACCACGTGCACGGGCTGCTGCTATCACTTTTAGTGACTCCTTTGATAGGCCTCGGGTGCAAGCCATCACGGATGATGACTCCAACCTGGCTGATGACAACCCTACCCTAGAAACCTTCACTGATGACAACCCCGCCCTAGCGGCCTCTTGGCAATCTGGAAGGAAGTGTTTCCTCTGTGGAGGTGCGTTCCATTATAGGAAATGTTGTCCTGCTCGTAACGCAACCTGCAATCATTGCAGCAAAACAGGTCACTTTTCTAAGGTATGCCAGTCAAGAGCCGCTGTTAGTAAGAAAGGCCACTTTTCTAAGGTATACCGGTCGAGAACTCCTGTTAGTTTTGCAGCTACTATCTATAAAACTGCTCCTCCCCCAAGAGCCACTACTAAGGTTACAGCTGCTATCTATGAAACTGCTCCTCCCCCAAGAACCACTACTAAGGATACAGCGGTCAAGGGTAAAACTGCCCCTCCTCCCATCACAGCTGTTTTTCCCCAAAGTCTGTCCCATGCAGCCACGAAGGTTTCGGTAAATGGACACATTTTGAGCGCACTAATTGACTCATGCAGCTCTGACAGCTTCATTAGTGAGTGGGCTGTCAGTAAGTTAAAACTGCGTATTTACCCCTCAGACAGGGAAATTGCAATGGCTCTGACGACACTGACCACCAATTCTTCCGGCTTTTGTCTTGTCGACCTTATTCGCAATGGCCACACTTATTTCTCCACCCGGCTCAGGGTGCTCAAAAACCTATGCAGTGATGTGCACCTGGGACAGGATTTCCAGAAACAACTCAAAAGACTCACTTTTGAGTTTGGAGGGTCAAAGCCGGAGCTTACTATTTCCAAAGTACCATTTTGTGCGCTTTCGGTGGCTTCGCTCGACGAGCCCTCCTTGTTTGCCAATCTTTCCCCCCGATGTAAGCCCATAGTCACTAAATCACGACGTTTCAGCCAAGATGATCGAGTCTTTATCGAGGCAGAAATCTCTCGCCTTCTAGCTGACAATATCATTGAGCCATGTTCATTTTCCTGGCGGGCTCAAGTCATCGTTGTTAAAAATCCTCTGAAGCAATGCAAGAAATGTCTTTGCATCGATTACTCGCAAACTATTAACCAGTATACCGACCTGGATGCCTACCCACTATCATGCATCGATGACATGGTCAATAACCTTGCCAACTACAAGGTATTTTCAACTTTTGATTTAAAGAGCGCATACCATCAAGTACCATTAAAGGACTCTGACAAAAAGTATACGGCCTTTGAGGCCAATGGTCGGCTTTACCAGTTTCGTCGCCTTCCATTTGGGGTCACCAATGGGGTGGCCGTCTTTCAACGGGCAATGGATAGCCTAGTCAAACAGGAGAACTTAACGGACACTTTTCCATATCTGGATAATATCACCATTGCTGGTCATGACCAGAAGGAGCATGATGCCAATCTCCAGAAATGTTTTGACGTTCTCCGTCATCGCAACTTAACCTTAAATGAGTCCAAATCTGTTAAATCAGTACCATCAGTCAATATCCTTGGCTACTGGGTGGGCAACGGTGTCATCAAACTGGATCCGGAGCGACTTTGTCCGCTTCAGGAGCTCCCTCCCCCTACAAATCTCGGCTCTCTTCGTCGGGCACTCGGCATGTTTGCCTATTATGCGAAGTGGATACCCCACTTCTCCGACAAGATCCAGCCCCTGCTTCACGCAAAGTAATTTCCCTTGGAGGCAACGGCTATTTCAACTTTCAACCTCCTCAAGCGACAACTGGAAAAAGCCATGCTTCGTTCCATTGATGAAAATCTTCCTTTCGTGGTCGAGTGCGATGCATCGGATGTGGCGATCTCTGCTACCTTGAATCAAGGTGGTCGACCCATTGCATTTCTGTCCAGAACTTTGCAGGGTAGCGAGCTCCATTATCTTCCTGTCGAGAAGGAGGCTACGGCCATCATCGAAGCGGTATGTAAATGGAGTCATTTTCGCACTCGTTGCCATTTCACACTTATAACCGATCAGCGCTCCGTGGCCTTTATGCTGGATAACCAGAAATGCACTAAGATCAAGATATAACAAAATACAACTCTGGAGGATGGAATTGGCCGCCTTTGGATACACCATACATTATCGACCCGGCAAAGAGGATGTGGCCCCAGATAGCCTCACGCGGGCATTCTGCTCTTCTATGTCAACTTCGACTCTTGCGGATCTTCATACTGACTTATGGCATCCTGGCTTTATCCGTATGTTGCACTTTGTGTGATCTAAAAATCTCCCATTTTCTATGGAAGATGTGAAAAGAACGTGCTCCTCCTGTAGAATTTGTGAGGAATTAAAAGCGCAATTCTTCCATCCATCGGATGGCTCGCTCATACACGCTATGCAGCCTATGCAGCGACTCAGCATTGACTTTAAAGGGCCAGTGCCTTCCTCAACGCAAAACACCTATTTACTTACTATGGTGGACGAATATTCACGCTTTCCCTTTGCTTTCCCCTGTCCTAATATGCTTACTTCCACAGTGATCAAATGCCTTGATCAAGTCTTTTCCCTTTGCGGTACGGCCAATTTCATCCACTCTGATCGGGGTCCCTCCTTCATGTCAAGCGAACTCAAAAGTTATCTTTCCCAACGGGGAATCGCCACAAGTATAACGACACCAGACCATCCCATCGGTAACGGACAGGTTGAGAGATACAACGCTATCATTTGGAAAGCTGTTCATCTTGCACTAAGGTCACACAACCTACCAGACCAGCAGTGAGAAACTATGCTCCCTGACGTGTTGCATTCCATCAGGTCTCTTCTTTCTACGTCCACCAGTGTCATGCCTCACGAGCGATTCTTCAGGTTCCAGCATCGCTCCACTCATGGGACATCCCTACCGTCATGGTTGGCAGCTCCCGGCCCCGTGCTGCTCCGAAGATTCATCCGATGTTCTAAAAATGATCCCCTCGTTGACGAGGTAGAACTCACAGACGTTAACCCCACGTACGCGCACGTGCGGTACCCGGATGGCTGGGAGTCCACCGTTTCGCTCCGGGACCTGGCTCCCTGTCCAGCCGGTCCCACGGACCCAACTGATAGAGGGTGATAGAGGGACCCACGGGGATGATGCCGACACTCGGCGCTCCCCTGAAGATGACGCCCTACCTGGGACATCGAGAGATCTGCCGGCTGCCCCACCGGATCCACTCGGGGAGCCGAGCGCTCCCCGTGGGATGGCCACCGGAGGCCAGGATGCCGGTCAATCCCCGGCTATCAAACAGGATGAAGCCAGCTTTGTGCCTGTGGGGACCTGCACCCGGAGTCACGATCTCCCCAGCCTCCCTCGGGCCGATCAGGGCAACACGGGCCCTGTCGATCCACCGGTAGGGATCAAGCGGCCAAGGGACCAAGACACAATCCGGGGAGATGTACCTTCCAGCCATAAACAAAGATCTAAAAGACTGCGGCTATTCATGGTCCGCCTAATCCGTTAGAAGGAAGTCGTCGGACTTCCAAATCATTTAGGCAGGAAGTATGTTATAAATCTCACCATTATAAAGAAACTACTCATGAAATAACGCTGGACAGCCAGCTGGTGGCGCCGTCCAAGGAGTATAAATACTCGGGCGTGGGCCCAGCTTGCTCAGGGACATTTTGTAAGACAGGAACTAGTGAAGTACAACTGGTCCTCCATGTTCTGAAACAAGTTGATTAAAGCCTTGCTTTATACTCAAACCAAGTATGTAGTGAGTTTTATTACGTCACAGTTTCAGATTATTCTTACCACATCTGTAAACACTGTTCCAGATTATTATTGTCCAGATCTGTACACACAGTTCTAGTTTATTATAGTCCTGATCTGCACACACAGTTCCAGATTTTTCTTATCGTGATCTGTACAGACAGTTGCAGATTATTCTAACCCCGGTCTGTACAGGCAGTTCCAGATTATTCCAGTCCTGAACTCTACATGCATTTCCAGATGATTCTAAAGCTGTTCTTTACACACAGTACCTGATTATTGTAGTCCTGAGCTATACACACAGTTCTAGATTATTCTAACCCTGATCTGTTCATACAGTCCTAGTTTATTCTAGTCCTTATCTGTAGACACATTTCCAGGCTATTCTAGTCCTGATCTATACACAAAGTTCTAGATTATTCTAACACTGATCTGTTCTTAATGTTCTAGTTTATTCTAGACCTGATCTGTACAAACAGTTCCAGATTATTCTAGTGCTGATCATTACACACAGTTCCAGATTATTCTTGTCCTGATCTGTTCACACAGTTATTGTTTATTCTAGTCCTGATCTGCACATGCAGTTCCAGATGATTCTAAAATGGATCTGTATACTCAGTTCCATTTTATTCTAGACATAATCTGTACACACACAGTTCTAGATTATTCGAACACTGATCGGTTCACACAGTTCTAGTTTATTCTAGTCCTTATCTGTACACATATTTGCAGATTATTCTAGTACTGATCTGTACACACAGTTCCAGATTATTCCAAACCTGATCTGTTCACACAGTTCCAATTTATTCTAGCCCTTATCTGATCACACAGTTCTAATTTATTCTAGTCCTGATCTGTACACACAGTTCTAATTTAATCCAGTCTGGATTTGTGCACACAGTTCCAGATTATTTTTACCTGATCTGTAAACACAGTTCCAGATTATTATAGTCCAGATCTGTACACACAGTTCTAGTTTATTATAGTCCTGATCTGTACATGCAGTTGCAGATTATTCTAATCCTGGTCTGTACAAACAGATCCAGATTATTCTAGTCCTGAACTGTAAATACAGTTCTAGTTTAACCTGGTTCTGATTTGTACACACAGTTCAAGTTTATTCCTGTCCTGATCTCTACACACAATTCCTGATTATTGTAGTCTTGATCTATACACACAGTTCTAGATTATTCTAACACTTATCTTTTCACACAGTTCTTGTTTATTCTAGTCCTAAACTGTACACACTGTTCCAGATTATTCTTGTCCTGATCTATACACACAGTTCTAGATTATTCCAACTCTGACCTGTTCACTCAGTTCCAGATAATTCTAGTCTTGATCTGTACATGCAGTTCCAGATTATTCTGAAGCTGGTCTGTACACAAAGTTCCAGATTATTCTAGTCCTGATCTGTACAGTTCCAGGTCATTATTGTCCTGATCTGTACACACAGTCCTAGTTGATTCTAGTCCTGATCTGCACACACAGTTCCAGATTATTATAGACCAGATCTGTAGACACAGTTCCAGATTATTATAGTCCTGATCTTTAGACACAGTCCTAGTTGAATCGAATCCTGATCAGTACACACAGTTCCAGATGATTCTTGTCCTGATCTGTACACACAGTTCCAGATTGTTATAGTCCTGATCTGTACACACAGTCCTGGTTGATTCTATTCCTGATCTGTACACACAGTTCCAGATTATTCTAGTCCTAATCTATACACACATTTCCAGATTATTCTAGTCCTGATTTGGATACATACTTCCAGTTTATTCTTGTCTTGATCTATACACACAGTTACAGACTATTCTAATCCGGAACTGTAGACACACTTCTAGGTTATTCTAACCCTGACCAGTTCACACAGCTCTAGTTTATCCTGGTCCTGATCTGTACAGACATTTCTAGATTATTATAATCCTGATCTGTACACACAGTTCCAGATTATTCTAGTCCTAATCTGTACAAACATTTGCAGATTATTCCAGTCCTGATCTGTACACACAGCTCCAGATTATTCTTGTCTTGATCTTTACACACCATTCTAGATTATTCTAACCTTATCTTTTCATACAGTTCCAGATTATACTGACCCTGTTCACACATTTCTTGTTTATTCTAGACCTGATCTGTACAGAAAGTTTTTGAATTTTCTAACTCTGATCTGTTCACACAGTTCTAGTTTATTCTATCCTGATCTGTAAACACAGTTCCAGATTATTCTAGCCCTGATCTGTACACACTGTTCCATGTTATTCTTATCCTGATCTATACACACAGTTTAGATTATTCCAACCCTGACCTGTTCACTCAGTTCTAGATAATCCTAGTCTTGATCTGTACACGCAGTTCCAGATTATTCTGAATCTGGTCTCTACACAGAGTCGCAATGCGGATTCCGCCCACTAAGCGGCACAATGAACATGATCTTCACCGCGTGTCAACTACAAGAGAAATGCAGGGAACAGCACCAACCGCTGTACATGGCCTTATTTGACCTCACAAAGGCCTTTGACACCGTCAACCGTGAGGGATTATGGAGTGTCCTCCTCAAATTCGGCTGCCCTCAAAAGTTTGTCACCATCCTCTGCCTGCTTCATGACAACATGCAAGCAGTGATCCTGACCAATGGTTCCACCACAGACCCAATTCACATATGAACCAGGGTCAAACAAGGCTGTGTCATTGCACCAACACTCTTCTTGATCTTCCTTGCTGCAATGCTGCATCTCACCCTCAGTAAGCTCCCCACTGGAGTGGAGCTAATCTACAGAACAAACAGGAAACTGTTCAGCCTCCATCACTTCCAGTCCAGATCCAAGGTCGTCCCATCCTCTGTCATTGAATTACAGTATGCAGACGACGCTTGCATCTGCGCTCACTCTGAGGCCAAACTCCAAACCATCGTCAACACCTTCACCGAAGCGTAAGAGAGCATGGGCCTTACACTAAACATCTGTAAGACAAGGGTCCTCTACCAACTTGCCCCTGCCACACAGTACTGCTCCCCGATTATCAAAATCCATGATGAGATCTTGGACAACGTGGACCACTTTCCATACCTTGGGAGCCTACTGTCAACAAGGGCAGACATCGATGACGAAGTCCAACACCACCTTCAATGTGCCAGTGCAGCCTTCGGTCGCCTGAGGAAGAGAGTGTTTGAAGACCAGGACCTCAAACCCAGGACCAAGCTCATGGTCTACAGAGCAGCAGTGATACCCATCCTTCTGTATGCTTCAGAAACATGGACCATGTACAGCAGGCACCTCAAAGCACTGGAGAGGTACCACCAATGCTGCCTCCACAAGATCCTGCAAATCTATTTGCAGGATAGGCACACCAACGTCAGTGTTCTCGCTCAGGCCAATATCCCCAGCATCAAAGTTTTGACCACGCTCAATCAGCTCCGATGGACGGGCCGCATCGTCCACATGCCCGATACGAGACTCTCAAAACAAGCACCGTACTCAGAGCTCTGACATGGCAAGAGAGCCCCAGCTGGGCAGCGGAAATGCTTCAAGGACACCCTCAAAGCCTCCTTAAAAAGTGCAACATCGCCACCGTCACCTGGGAATCCCTGGCCCAAGTCCGCACAAAATGGAGGAGAAGCATCCGGGAAGGCGTCGAACACCTTGAGTCTCTTCACCGGGAGCAAGCGGAAGCCAAGTGCAAACAGCAGAAGGAGCGCATGTCAACCCAAGCAATCCACCCACCCGCCCCTTCAACCACCGTCTGCCCCACCTGTGAAAGAGACTGAAGGTCCCGCATTGGACTCATCATTCACCTGAGAACTCATTTTTAGCACGGAAGCAAGTCATCCTCGGTTCCTAGGGACTGCCTAAGAAGAAGAGAAGAATTCTAGACCTGATCTGTACACACAGTTCCAGGTTATTCTAGTCCTGATTTGTACTCACAGTTCTAGATTATTCAAGTCCTGACCTGTGCAGACAGTTCCAGATTATTCTAAACCTGATCTGTACACACAGGTCCAGATTATTCTAGTCCTAGTCTGTACACACAGTTCTAGATTATTCTGGTTCTGAGCTTTACACACAGTTCTAGTTTATTCTAGTCCTGATCTGTACACACAGTTCCAGATTATTCTAGTCCTGATTTGTACTCACAGTTCTAGATTATTCAAGTCCTGACCTGTGCAGACAGTTCCAGATTATTCTAAACCTGATCTGTACACACAGGTCCAGATTATTCTAGTCC
Source organism: Somniosus microcephalus (assembly GCF_052327205.1). NCBI lineage: Eukaryota > Metazoa > Chordata > Chondrichthyes > Squaliformes > Somniosidae > Somniosus > Somniosus microcephalus. Next base: position 265,594,823 of record NC_140993.1, read on the forward strand.
TGGTCTGTACACACAGTTCTAGATTATTCTGGTTCTGAGCTTTACACACAGTTCTAGTTTATTCTAGTCCTAATCTGTACACACAGTTGCAGATTATTCTAATCCTGATCTGTGCACACAGTTCCAGATTATTCTAATCCTGATTTGTACACACAGTTCCAGATTATTCCAAACCTGATCAGTACACACAGTTCCAGATTATTCTAAACCTGATCTGTACATGCTGTTCTATTTTATTCTAGTCCAGATCTGTAAACATAGTTCTAACTTATTCTAACCCTGATATATAAACGCAGGTCCAGATTATTCTAGTCCTGATCTGTTCACAAAACTCCAGATTATTCTAGTCCTGATCTGAACACAAAGTTCCATTGAATTGTAATCCTGATCTGTACATACAGTTCCTGATTATTCTTAACCTGATATGTACACACAATTCTATTTTATTCTAGTCCTGATCTGTACACACAGTTGCAGATTATTCTAGTCCTGATATGCATACACAGATCCAGATTATTCTAGCCCTGATCTGTACACAGAATTCCAGATTATTCTAGCCCTGATCTGTACACACAGTTCCAGATTATTCTAGTCCTGATCTATACACACATTTCCAGATTATTCTAAACCTGATCTGTGCAGCCTGTTCCAGATTATTTTGGTCCTGATCTGTATGCACAGGTCCAGATTATTCTAGTTCTGATCTGTTCACAAAACTCCAGATTATTCTAGTCCTGATCTGTGCAGACAGTTCCAGGTTATTCTAAACCTGATCTGTACAAACAGGTCCAGGTTAATCTAGTCATGATCTGTTCTCACAATTCTAATTTGTTCTAGTCCAGATCTATACACAGATTTCCAGATTTTGCTAGTCCTGCTCTACACACACATTTACATTTAATTCTAAACCTGATCTGTACACACAGTTCCAGATTATTCTAAACCTGATCTGTACACACTGTTCTATTTTATTCTGGTCCAGATCTGTACACATAGTTCTAACTTATTCTAACCCTGATCTGTACACACAGTTCCAGATTATTCTAGCCCTGATCTGTACACACAGTTCCAGATTATTCTAGTCCTGATCTATACACACATTTCCATATTATTCTAGTCCTGATCTCTACACACAGTTCCAGATTATTCTAGTCCTGATATGTACCCACATTTCCAGATTATTCTAAACCTGATCTGTACATGCTGTTCTATTTTATTCTAGTCCAGATCTGTACACATCGTTCTAACTTATTCTAACCCTGATCTATAAACACAGGTCCAGATTATTCTAGCCCTGATCTGTTCACAAAACTCCAGATTATTCTAGTCCTGATCTGAACACACAGTTCCATCGAATTGTAATCCTGATCTGTACATACAGTTCCTGATTATTCTTAACCTGATCTGTACACACAATTCTATTTTATTCTAGTCCTGATCTGTACACACAGTTGCAGATTATTCTAGTCCTGATATGCATACACAGATCCAGATTATTCTAGCCCTGATCTGTACACAGAATTCCAGATTATTCTAGCCCTGATCTGTACACACAGTTCCAGATTATTCTAGTCCTGATCTATACATACATTTCCAGATTATTCTAAACCTGATCTGTGCAGCCTGTTCCAGATTATTCTGGTCCTGATCTGTATGCACAGGTCCAGACTATTCTAGTTCTGATCTGTTCACAAAACTCCAGATTATTCTAGTCCTGATCTGTGCAGACAGTTCCAGGTTATTCTAAACCTGATCTGTACACACAGGTCCAGATTAATCTAGTCATGATCTGTTCTCACAATTCTAATTTGTTCTAGTCCAGATCTATAAACAGATTTCCAGATTTTGCTAGTCCTGATCTATACACACATTTACATTTAATTCTAAACCTGATCTGTACACACAGTTCCAGATTATTCTAAACCTGATCTGTACACACTGTTCTATTTTATTCTGGTCCAGATCTGTACACATAGTTCTAACTTATTCTAACCCTGATCTGTACACACAGTTCCAGATTATTCTAGTCCTGATCTATACACACATTTCCATATTATTCTAGTCCTGATCTCTACACGCAGTTCCAGATTATTCTAGTCCTGATCTGTACACACATTTCCAGATTATTCTAAACCTGATCTGTACATGCTGTTCTATTTTATTCTAGTCCAGATCTGTACACATCGTTCTAACTTATTCTAACCCTGATCTATAAACACAGGTCCAGATTATTCTAGCCCTGATCTGTTCACAAAACTCCAGATTATTCTAGTCCTGATCTGAACACACAGTTCCATCGAATTGTAATCCTGATCTGTACATACAGTTCCTGATTATTCTTAACGTGATCTGTACACACAATTCTATTTTATTCTAGTCCTGATCGGTACACACAGTTCCAGATTTTTCTAGTCCTGATCTGTACACACAGTTGCAGATTATTCTAGTCCTGATATGCATACACAGATCCAGATTATTCTAGCCCTGATCTGTACACAGAATTCCAGATTATTCTAGCCCTGATCTGTACACACAGTTCCAGATTATTCTAGTCCTGATCTATACACACATTTCCAGATTATTCTAAACCTGATCTGTGCAGCCTGTTCCAGATTATTCTGGTCCTGATCTGTTCACAAACCTGCAGATTATTCTAGTCCTGATCTGTGCAGACAGTTCCAGATTATTCTAAACCTGATCTGTACACACAGGTCCAGATTAATCTAGTCATGATCTGTACAAACATTTCCAGATTATTCTAGTCCTGATCTGTACATAAAGTTCTAGATTATTCTAACCCTGATCTGTTCTCACAATTCTAATTTGTTCTAGTCCAGATCTATACACAGATTTCCAGACTTTGCTAGTCCTGATCTATACACACATTTACATTTAATTCTAAACCTGATCTGTACACACAGTTCCAGATTATTCTAAACCTGATCTGTACACACTGTTCTATTTTATTCTAGTCCAGATCTGTACACATAGTTCTAACTTATTCTAACCCTGATCTGTACACACAGTTCCAGATTATTCTAGCCCTGATCTGTACACACAGTTCCAGATTATTCTAGTCCTGATCTATACACACATTTCCAGATTATTCTAAACCTGATCTGTGCAGCCTGTTACAGGTTATTCTGGTCCTGATCTGTATGCACAGGTCCAGATTATTCTAGTCCTGATCTGTTCACAAAACTCCAGATTATTCTAGTCCTGATCTGAACACACAGTTCCATCAAATTGTAATCCTGATCTGTACATACAGTTCCTGATTATTCTTAACCTGATCTGTACACACAATTCTATTTTATTCTAGTCCTGATCTGCACACACAGTTCCAGATTTTTCTAGTCCTGATCTGTACACACGGTTGCAGATTATTCTAGCCCTGATCTGTACACAGAATTCCAGATTATTCTAGCCCTGATCTGTACACACAGTTCCAGATTATTCTAGTCCTGATCGGTACACACATTTCCATATTATTCTAGTCCTGATCTGTACACACAGTTCCAGATTATTCTAGTCCTGATCTGTACACACATTTCCAGATTATTCTAAACCTGATCTGTGCAGCCTGTTTCAGATTATTCTGGTCCTGATCTGTATGCACAGTTCTATCTTATTCTAACCCTGAACTTTACACACAGTTCCATTTAATTCTAATCCTTATCTGTACACACAGTTCTTGATTATTCTTAACCTGATCTGCACACACAGGTCTAGTTTATTCTAGTCCTGATCTATACACACAGTTCCAGATTTTCTAACCCTGAACTGTACACACAGTTCCTGAATATTCTAGTCCTGACCTGAACACACAGTTCCTGTTTATTCTTAATCTGATCTGCACACACATTTCCAGCTTTTTCTAGTTCTGATCTGTACATACAGCGTTACTTTATTCTAGTGCTGATGTGTGCACACAGTTGTAGTTTAATCTAACCTTGATCTGTAAACACAGGTCCAGGTTATTCTACTCCTGAACTGTACACACAGTTTTAGTTTGTTCTAACCATGATCTGGACATAAGAGATAAGACGTAGCAGCAGGAGTGGGTCATTTGGCCCCTTGAGCCTGCTCCACCATTCAATAAGATCATGGTTGATCAGATCTTGTCCTCAACTCCATTTCCCTGCCCGCTCCCCATAACCGTTGACTCCCTTATCATTCAAAATTCTCTCTATCTCCACCTTAAATATATTCAATGACCAAGCCTCCACAGCTCTCTGGCGAAGAGAATTCCACAGATTCACGACCCTCTGAGAGAAGAAATTTCTCCTCATTTCCAATTTAAAAGGGTGCCCCCTTACTCTGAAATTATGCCCCCTAATTCTAGATTCCCCCACGAGGGGAAACATCCTCTCTGCATCTACCCTGTCAAGCCCCTTCAGAATCTTATGGGAGAGAAATTCGGTATCGCCCCGTTTGGGACGCAATTATCGGCCGGGCGCAATGTTTAGCACCTGGCGCTAATTATCGCCTCCGACTGCAAACTTGGCTTTTATCTCCCAGGCGCTACACACCTGTCTTAAGGTGCAAAGGCTAAGGAGCGAGGCGCTACCTCAGAGCGCTGGCGAAGCTCATCTGATGTCAGTCAGCAATGGAACACAGACACACTGGCGCCGGCCAGTTCTTAAAAGGGAAGGGTTGATCTTGCTCGCCAGCCACAACCTGCTCATTGCAGCCTTGAATCGCGTCGTGGACAGACCTGTGCCTAAATTTTCCAGCCAAGGACTACGGAGAGTGTCAGGGAATGAGGTCAGTGCTTCAGCGACCGGGCCTTGGTGGCTCTGGTTGGCGCGGTGGAGCGCCGGAGAGCTATACTGTACCCAGAAAGTGGCAGAAGCCATTGCCATGCAACCTCAGAAGGGTGTGGAGTGAGGTGGCTCATCACGTCTCCTCCAGGAGCATGGTGCCCAGGGCCCATACGCAATGTCGCAAAAAGTTCAACCACCTCACTCAGGTCATCACACATGCACATTCCACACCTTGCATACAGTAAGGGCTTTTCAACTATGGGAGGCACATCAGGCAAGACCATGGCTGTATATTTACTCAGACGCCGTCCTTTTTCTTGCAGGCCAAGCTATCTCATAATAGGAGACAGCAGCAACGGACGGGTGGAGGGCAGCCTCAGCTGCAACCCCTCAGCGATCTTGAGGCGCGCGTCCACAGGATTGTGGCAAGCCAGGTGATCGGTCCCATCGCCCCTGGAGAGGCCTACCCCATTCGGGACAGCAATGGTAAGGTCATCAGCTTGCTCTCCTCTCTCATTCCACTTGTCCCTCACAACATCAGCCTTTGACACTTTCAATTCAACTTACTAAATCGCTCCACTCATTCCTCCCTTACTGCCCCCCTGTCCTGACGCTAAAGCCACTCTTGTACTTCCCTGCTTTCAGATGGCGATTCACCAGCTGAGGAGACGGGCCCTCAAGCTGCCAGTGGGAGTGAAGCTGCAGGCGAGGGGGGAGAGGAAGCCGGAGCATCAGCGCCACCCTCTCCTGAGGAAGCCCATGTCCACACTGGGAACACGCCTTCCCTGGAGGGGAGCAGGGGGGAAGGATCTGCTGAGGGTGAAGCTCCGGGACCCAGTGGGCTGCAGCAACACGATGGGGGTAGGGAAGCTTGGGGGCCTTCTCCCCAGAGGGAGAGTAGGCCAGCGAGTCCTGCTGCACTGGACGCAGAAGAGGAGCGGCTCATCACTGAAATGAACACCCAGGCAGTGGACATGCACACTCAGCTCATGGGTGCAGTGGGAAGGGTACCCGAATGCATTGATGCACTGGCAAGGAGTGTGGAGCACTTCGCTGTAGCACAGGTGGACGCCACGCAAATGCTTAGTGCTGCAATTCAGTCACTGGCTGCCATGATCCAATCTCAGACTGCTCTCATGCAGTCTCAGATTTAGGCCACGCGAGCACTGACTGCTGCCATCCTCGCTGGTTCGCACACATTGCCCCGGGGCTCTCACAGCGCCGCAGCAGGCCAGCAATCTGTGCTCCAGCAGATTGCTCTGGATGCTGAGGTGCTGCCCTTGTGGGAGTGCCAGTGTGTCGGTCGAGCAGGGAGTTGCTGTCCTCTCTCAAGATGACAGCATTCCTGCTGCCACCACTGTCACTTCCCCATTGCACTTGCCACCACCTGTAGCCCAGACTGCTGTCGCCCATGCAGAGTTGGTGCAGTCTGCAGCCGGGCCCTCCAGGCCCAGAGCTGTTCGAAGCCATCCTTCAAGGGCATCTGCAGTCTCAGGTTCTGACAATCAGCAGCCTTCCACCAGCCTTGCTGCAGCCACTGGGGCCCCATTATGGAGGAGCAGTAGGGTGGGAAGGGGGCAAGTGGGCAAGGGAAGGAGATCACCCTCGAAGGGCAAAAAGTAGGAGGTCTGACGAAATGTTGGGAATGTTTTTATTAAAGGCCAAGGTTCGTCTGATAACTTTTGTTTAGTGTTTTGGCCATTATCTCCAGGTTGTGAGAACCAGTTCTGTTAATTATTGATTTTTTGTGTTTGTTTCTATTAGTTTGTCATGAAGAAATGACACACACAGAGTTTGTAAAATAAAAAAGTTGTATTCAAAATGTACATGTTTGGCCTTTGGAATCATTGCTGCCTTGGCCGGCTATAAGGGTTGCAGGTTGCTTTCCATCATGTTGTTCTCCATGCCAGAAGCCATTTCCTGAGTAGGGGCCTAGAAGCAGCTTGTTATCAGTCTTTGACGGACGGCCCTTGCAGGCTCAACATTGTGGGCCTCCCTCCCGCCTTGGTGCAGCTGCTGATCATCATTCTCCTCTTCCTCCTCCTCTTCCTCCTCCTCCTCCTGCTCCGGTGGTGCTCCAAGGCCTGGTGGCATTGGCTGGGTCCTGAGGATTGCCAGGTTATGAAGCATGCAGCACACAACTATGAAGAGGGAGACTCGCTCAGGCGAGTACTACAGGGCTCCTCCTGAATGGTCCAGACAGCGGAACCGTTGCTTGAGCACGCCGATCGTCTGCTCAATGATGTTCCTGGTGGCGAAATGGCTCTCATTGAACCGCAGCTCAGCAGGGGTATTGGGGTTACGGAGCGGTGTCATCCACACAATTTGCTCTCCCACCTATCTTTGTATCATCAGCAAATTTGGCTACATTACACTCAGTCCCTTCATCCAAGTCATTAATATAGGTGCAGAGTGAATAACCCTTGTCCCTGAGGAGCCAGCCAACTGGCTGATGCACTGCCTGGAAAAGTTCTGGCACACCAGTCTGGCGCAGGATCAAAGCATTGTGGCTGCTGCCAGGATAGCGGGCATTGACAGCGAGTATCAGCTGTCTGTGGTCACACACCAACTGGACATTTAAGGAGTGGAACCCCTTGCAGTTTCGAAAATCCTCTGCATTCTCCTGACGTGCCCGCAATACCACATGCATGCAGTCAATGGCGCCCTGCACCATGGGGAAGCCCACTAACCTCGCAAAGCCCAATGCGCGTTCATGCTGTTTGGCCCGGGTCATTGGGAAAGAGATGTACTGGCGTCTCCTTTTATAGAGGGCATTTGTCACCTCCCGGATACAGCAATGGACCACAAACTGGGAGATATTGGCGATGTCCTCAGTAGCTGCTTGAAAGGATCCAGTGGCATAAAAATTCAGAGCCACTGTGACCTTCACTGCCACTGACAGAGACGTCCTGGTCCTCAGTTGAGGCTGCAGATCTGGTTGCAGCAGATGGCAGAGCTCAATGACCACCTCCTTGCTGAAGCGCAGCCTGCGAAAACACCGCTCCTCAGACATATTAATGTGGGAGAATTGTTCCCGGAATACCCTGGGAGGGTAAGGTCTCCTGTGCAGAGGCCTGTTGGCCCTCCTCCATCTGGCCATGATTGCCACTCTCTCTCTGCGTCTCTGATGCCTCCGATTCTGCAGGCGCAGGACGATGCCCCGAATCAGTGCAGCCCCCATAGTCTGTTGACAATCGAAGTAATGAAGGTCAAATCCAAAAGAACCTGAAAAGTGCTGCTCAGTAGCCAAAACTACTTCACTCTGCAGAATTCTTTCTCTCTCTCTCAGAATCTCTCTCTCTCTCTCTCTCTCAGAATGAGTGGTGCAAAAATGTCTCCCAAAAAAAAAGACAGGAAGAGGGCGCCTTTAAATAGCGCCCCCTCCAGCCCCTTACGGACTGGAAAACGTTCCAGTCTCCCTGTCATTGATTGCGGCAGGTGAAAAGGAAGGGGGCGCCACTCAATATCCGGTCTGGGTGTTGCACGCTTGACTAACGTCACGATCTGCGGGCGCAGGAGATCGGGGCGGTAAAGTTTAGCGCCGCCGCAAAAATGCTGGACAATTTCGCGAGCAGCGCAAACATCGCCGCACCCGGTCACTAGTTGCGTTGCTAAGCAACCGAATTTTTCCCCCTATATGTTTCAATAAGATCCCCTCTCATTCTTCTAAACTCCAATGAGTATATGCCCAACCTGCTCAACCTTTCTTCATAAGACAACCACTTCATCTCCGGAATCAACCTCGTGAACCTTCTCTGAACTGCCTCCTGTTAAGTCTGTGTGTTATATTGAGAATTAATACACAGACCACAAGAGTAAACTTTAACAGGTCTTTACTAGTCGAAGGTCAGGGCGGAACTGCCCAATAAATCATTACACAGCACTTATATACCAGTGTGGTCACCACCGGTATTACAGTATACAGCAGCCAAGATAAAGTAGTGCAACCCTTAAAATAGTTCTCTTAAAGGTGGAACGGTTACATACACTACAATCCTCCCTTTTTAGCTTAACAGTATATGTTCCCCATACACAACTTCATGTAACAACAGTTCACAGATTCAGTCTCTCTGGAGGCTTCCTGACTCGGTCCGGATAACGCCTCGGTGGTGTAGTAGTCTTCGGTGGTGTAGTAGGTTCTTTTGGCAAGGTCGATTCGGCTTGAATGCCAGTGTCGGGTTCATCTGATTCCAGTATCACCGGATCGGAGGTAGATACTATGGGTATCTCTGCTTCATCATTAGGCGTATAGAGTTGTGGAGTAGGTTGTCCCTTTTCGGATGACTCTATGATCTGGTCAACATGGCGCCTTATTATGCTTTCACCAATGTCCACGGTATACATCAGTGGTCCTAGTCGTGTGCAAATAGTTCCAGGCTGCCATTTCTCGGTACGGTAGTCTCGGGCCAAAACTTGTTGACCTATCTGGAAGGTTCTAGTTGGCCTTTCATTCATGCCTTGAAATTGCCGATTCTCTACGTCCCTTCTGATGTTTGGCTTGATCAAATCCAGCCGGCATCTTAGTCTTCTATTGAAAAACATCATGGCGGGAGTTTGGTTTGTAACCACATGTGTTGCATTCCTGTACGCCAACAGGAAGTTATCTACCTTATGTTGTAGATTTATGTCTTCATTACCCATGGCCTTTATGGCCTTCTTGAAGGTCTGGACAAACCTTTCAGCTAATCCATTGGTGGCGGGATGGTATGGGGCGGACGTGTAGTGCTTAACCCCATTGTTTTTTAAGAATTTCCTGAATTCTTCGGACACAAATTGCGGTCCATTATCAGAACAGATCTGTTCCGGCAGCCCATTCCTGGCAAATATGGTCCTTAATACTGTGATGGTTTTTTCCGTGGTGGTGGAGGACATCTTTATTACCTCCGGCCACTTGGAGTGTGCATCCACTGCGATTAAGAACATTGAGTCCATAAATGGACCAGCAAAGTCGATATGTACCCTTTGCCATGGAGATGAGGGCCACTCCCATGGATGTAGAGGGGCTTGTGGTGGGGCGTTTTGAACCTTCTGACATCCTAGACAGCTCTTGGTCATTTCTTCGATGTCTCCATCGATACCTGGCCACCATACAAACGCTCTGGCTAGGTTCTTCATTTTCACTCCACCCAGATGCCCCTCATGAAGCTCCTTTAGCACTTTCTGCTGGAGTTTGGGTGGAATCACCACTCTGGATCCACACATCAAAGTCCCTCGGCACACTGACAGCTGTTCCCTTCTTTGTGAGAATGCTGGCAACAGTGGTTCGCCATGTGCTGGCCATCCCTTCACCGTTAAATCGTAGACTCGTGAGAGAGTCGGGTCATTTCTCGTCTCCTTTTCAATGGTAGAATTTGTTACTGGTAGACATTCCACTATGGTTGAGTGGAACATCTCCACTGGGTCCACTGTAGGCGCCTCTTCTACCGTTGGCAACGGTAGGCGCGATAACCCGTCAGCATTCCCATGCTGCTTTGATCCTTTGTATTCTATGTCATATTGGTGTGCCCCTAAGAAAAGGGACCACCTCTGTAGCCTTTGTGCTGTCATAATGGAAACGCCCTTTTTAGGGTTGAATATGGATACCAACGGCTGGTGGTCTGTCAGCAGTGTAAACTTCTGGCCCTGCAGGTAATGATTAAACTTTTTTACTCCCCACACCAGGCTGAGAGCCTCCCTATCAATCTGAGCATAGTTGCGCTCAGCGGAGGTCAATGATCTGGATGCAAATGCGACTGGCCTTTCCAAGCCATTTGGCAACCTGTGTGAGAGTACTGCTCCGATACCATAAGGAGAAGCATCACAAGCTAAACGAATAGGTAGCATTGGGTTGAAGTGAGCCAACACTTCCTCTGAGGTGATCAATGCCTTGCTTTTGCGAAAGGCCTTCTTACAGTCCTCGCTCCACTTCCATGGTACTTCTTTCTGCAAAAGAGCATTCAGCGGGTGCAGCACCGTGGATAGATTTGGCAGAAACTTATGTTAATAGTTAATCAACCCTAGGAATGACCTCAACTGGGATACATTTTCCGGAGCGGGAGCCTTCACAACAGCTTCGATCTTGTCAGGTGACTTGTGCAGCCCCTCCTGATCAATGACATGACCACAGTACGAGATCCGTTTCTGAAAGAGCTCACATTTCTGGCGATTAACTCGAAGGCCATATTCCTTCAACCTGGTGAGCACCAGTTTCAAATTTGCAAGGTGTTCCTCATCGTCATCTCCTGTAATCAGGATATCGTCCAAGTAACATTGAGTGCTTGGAATTCCCTGTAATACCTGCTCCATGGCCCTCTGCCAAATTGCTGGAGCCGAAGCCACTCCAAAAACCAGTCTATTATATCGATACAAGCCTCTGTGCGTGTTGATTGTGAGATACTGGCGCGACTCTTCCTCAACTTCCATCTGTAAGTAAGCTTGCGCCAGGTCTATCTTGGTGAAGCGTTTCCCGCCAGACAATGAAGCAAAGATATCCTCAATCCGCGGAAGCGGATATTGCACCGTGTGAAGCACCGGATTAACCGTGATCTTGAAGTCTCCACAGATGCGGACCTTCCCCGGTTCCCCAGGCTTGTTACTCGATGAACGCTTCATGAGGGGAACAATGGGCGTGGCCCACTCACTCCAGTCCACCTTAGACAGTACTCCTGAACGTTCTAGCCCTTCCAGCTCAGCTTCCACAGCAGGTCGTATCGCATAAGGTACCGGTCTGGCTTTGAAAAATTTTGGGTTTGCATGTTCTGCAATCTTGGTTTTTGCCTTAATTCCTCTCAGTGTTCCCAGTCCCTGTTGGAACACCTCTTTAGCCTCATCCAATATTCTGGACAATTGTTCAGGTTTGACATCTTTTTTTCCGGAATCTACCGTTATTGCGTTTAGGGAGTGCCAGTCCATATTTATTTTCCTGATCCACTCCCGTCCCAGAAGTGGTGGACCTCCCTCAGGTAGTACATATAAGTTCATTCCTTGGTGTTCTTTGCCCTTGTGTACCACCTTGACTTTTATCTTTCCGATGGGGTATACTCTTTGCCCCGTGTATGTCTGCAATACTATCTCCGTATCCCGTAGGGGAATATGTTTGAATAACTTTTTGTAATCTTGCTTATTCATGACCGTCAACGCCGATCCGGTGTCCAATTCCATCTTCACTTGGACTCCTGCTATCTGCAGTGTGACCCAGATAGTTTGTCGGTCAGCTTCCTTACTCACATTGTGAATTCTCAGACTACCCAGTTCCTGGCTGTTGGAGTCTGAATCCGAATTCTTCTCAGTCACCTTATGTACCTTTCTGCACTTTTCCTGCGGTGACTTTTTGTTGCTGGTCTTCTTTCCTGACCGGCATACTTTAGCTATGTGACCAAGCTTGCCACGTTTTCTACATTCCTGGTTTTTAACCCAGCATTGGTTCTGATTGTGTGTTGTCTTTCCACAACGATAACATTTCGTTGTACCCGAAGCCATTTGATCTACGCTGAGTACCGCCGCCTTCAGCTGCATTTCCGCAGTGCCTCTCGCTGCGGCTTCGTGCGATGCTGCAATAGTGACAGCCTTATCAACTGTAAGATCATTCTCTTCAAGCAGCCGCTTTCGTGTTCCTTCTTTCGACAATCCACACACGAATTTGTCTCTCAGTGCCTCTGTCAGACTTTCCCCAAACTGACAGTATTTCGCTAGCTTCCGCAGTTCAATTAAATACTCCGCGTTGCTTTCCTCTTTCAGTTGCGTTCTCGCATAAAATTTAAATTGTTCCGCTAACATCAGCGGTGCGGGGTTCAAATGATTTTTCAGGACAGCAACAATTTTAGCGAAAGTCTGATCCGCCGGTTTAGCTGGTGATAGAAGATGCTTCAATAGCCCGTATGTCTTCGCACCCATTGAGTTTAGTAAGGTTAGTGCTTTATCTTCATCTGATATTTTATTTGCCTTACAATATATCTCTATGCGTTCTACATACGTGGCCCAATCTTCAACATCGGGATCGAAATCATTGATGTTACCACGCTTAGGCATCCTCGCAATCTTTTTGAGAAACAAAAGAAATTTTTCTTTAACTTTTTTTTTTCAAAATGGCGGTTTCCCGCGCTTGTCTTCTTCCCCGCCTCTGAAAATGGCGGCTTCCCGCGTTTGCCTTTCTCCCCCCGCTGGCTGTAACGGCGATTGCCGTATTGCTGCGTTCGCCCTCCCCAGCGGTTTTCAAATCGTGCCTCCCAGCCCCTCTTGCAGTCCGGTCCTTTCCCCCGGCTGCGGCTGAGTTCTCCGCGGGTTTTTTTTTAAATATTTCCTCCGCGCCTTACGCTGTCCCGGTCGCTGCGCCTTGCAGCCTCGGTAGCTGCCCGGCCTTTCTCACCGGTCGCGGTCGAGCTCTCTCTCGACGCTGTTGCGTCTCCCAGCCCGCTATTTTCTCCCGCGCCTTACGACGTCCCGGTCGCTGCGCCTCGCGGCCTCGGTAGCTGCCCGGCCTTTCTCACCGGTCGCGGTCGAGCTCTCTCTCGACGCTGTTGCGTCTCCCAGCCCGCTTGCAGCCCGGTCTTTCGCACCGGCTGCGTTTGCAGTCACCGCGGCTCCCGTGCCTTACGCTGCCCTAGTCTCAGCGCCTCTGGCCCCGACTTCTGTCCAGCTCTTTTCCCCGGCCGTGGTCGAGTTCTCCACCCTTATATCCTCCGTTTTTCCCTCCCCTACTTCACAGTCAACGTGGCCGACTTGCTGCTCGTCGCTGATCGGCTTACCCACCACCGTGATAGAAGGGATGATCACTGCCTGTTGCTGATGGAAGGCTTCGTGTCAGAATTCTTCCTTTGCTCTGCAGACCCGAGTCTTTTCTCAGCAGAATGATGAGGGCGGATGCCTCCTCTCGACGCCTGTTAAACTGCCTTGGATGTATCTCTGCCGCAGGGTAAGATCGTACTCGTCGCCACTGTTAAGTCTGTGTGTTATATTGAGAATTAATACACAGACCACAAGAGTAAACTTTAACAGGTCTTTACTAGTCGAAGGTCAGGGCGGAACTGCCCAATAAATCATTACACAGCACTTATATACCGGTGTGGTCACCACCGGTATTACAGTATACAGCAGCCAAGATAAAGTAGTGCAACCCTTAAAATAGTTCTCTTAAAGGTGGAACGGTTACATACACTACACCTCCAATGCAAGTATATCCTTCCTTAAATAAGGAGACCAAAACTGTACGCAGTACTCCAGGTGTGGTCTCACCAACGCCCTGTACAATTGTAACAGGACTTCCCTACTTTTATACTCCATTCCCTTTGCAATAAAGGCCAACATTCCATTTGTCTTCCTAATTTCCTGCGGTACCTGCATACTAACTTTTTGTGATTCATGTACAAGGACCCCCAAATCCCTCTGTATGTTGGCATTTTGTAATCTCTCCCCGTTTAAATAATAATTTGCTTTTTTATTTTTCCTATTGAAGTGGATAACCTTACATTTTCCCACATTAAACTCCATTTGCCAGATTTTTGCCCACTCACTCAGCCTATCTATATTCCTTTGGAGATTCTTTGCGAACTCCACACAATTTGCTCTCCCACGCATCTTTGTATCATCAGCAAATTTGGCTACATTACACTCAGTCCCTTCATCCAAGTCATTAATATAGATTGTAAGTATTTGAGGCCCCAACACTGATCCCTGCGGCGCCCCACTAGTTACAGTTTGCCAACCTGAAAATGACCCATTTATCCCGACTCTCTTTTCTGTTAGTTAGCCAATCCTCTATCCATGTTAATATATTACCCCAACCCCGTGAGCGCTTATCTTGTGTAGTAACCTTTTATGTAGCACCTTATCGAATGCCTTCTGGAAATCCAAATACACGACATCTACTGGTTCCCCTTTATCCACCCTGCTCATTACATCCTCAAAGAACTCCAGCAAATTTGTCAAACATGATTTCCCTTTCATAAAACCATGCTGACTCTGCTTGACTATATTATGATTTTTTAAAATGTCCTGCTATCACTTCCTTAATGATGGACTCCAGCAATTTCCCTAAGACAATGTTAGGCTAACTGGTCAATCGTTGCCTGCTTTCTGTCTCCCTCCTTTCTTAAATAGGGGCGTTACATTTGCAGTTTTCCAGTCCACTGGGACCTCTCCAGAATCCAGGGAATTCCGGTAGATTACAACCAATGCATCCACTATCTCTGTAGCCACCACCTTTAAGACTCTAGGATGCAGGCCATTGTGTCCAGGGGACTTGTCCACCTTTAGTCCCATTATTTTGCATAGTACTTTCTCACTAGTGATAGTGATTGATTTAAGTGCCACCATCCCACCCCACACCAATAGTCCCGTGATTATCCATTATCGGTATGCTTTTAGTGTCTTCAAATCTTGAAGACCGGTACAAAATATTTGTTCAAAGTCTCTGCCATTTCCCCGTTTTTCCATTATTAATTCCCCAGACTCACCCTCTAGGGGACCAATGTTTACTTTAGCTACTCTCTTCCTTTTTATATACCCGTAGAAGCTCTTACTGTCTGTTTTTATATTTCTTGCTAACTTACTCTCATAAGCTATCTTCTCTCTCTTTATCATTTTTTAAGTCGTCCTTTGCTGGTTTAAAAAAATTTCCCAATCCACTGGCCTTTCACTATTCTTTAAAACATTGTAGGCTTTGTTTTCAATTTGACACACAGTTCCAGATTATTCTAGTCCTGATCTGTACACACAGTTCTAGTTTATTGTAATCCTGATCTGTACACACAGTCCACATTATTCTAGTCCTGATCTGCACATACAGTTCCAGATTATTCCAGTCCTGATCTGTACACACAGTTCCAGATTATTCTAACCCTGATCTGTACACACAGTTCCAGGTTATACTAGTCCTGATTTGTACACACAGTTCCAGATTATTCTAGTCCTGATTTGTACAAACAGTTCCAGATTATTCTAATCCTGATCTGTACACACGGTTCCAGATTATTCTAGTTCTGATTTGTACACACAGTTCCAGGTTATTCTAATCCTGATCTGTACACACAGTTCCAGTTTATTCTAGTCCTAATCTGTACATGCAGTTGCAGATTATTCTAACCCCGAACTGTACATAAAGTTCTTTATTCGGAACCAGATCTGTACACACACTCCACCTTATTCTAGTCCTGGTCTGTACATAAAGTTCCAGATTATTCTAACCCTGATCTATTCACAAAGTTCCAGATTATTCTAGCCCTGATCTATACACACATTTCCAGATTATTTTAGTCCTGATCTGTAGACATATTTCCAGAATATTCGAGCCCTGATCTGTACACTCAGCTCTAGTTTATTCTAGTGCTGATGTGTGCTCACAGTTCTAAATTATTTTTGTCCAGAATTGTACACACAGTTCCAGAATATTCTTGTCCTGATCTTTACAGCACAGTTCCAGATTATTCTAGTCCTGATATGTACACACAGTTCCAGATTATTCTAGTCCTGATCTATACACACAGTTCCAGCTCATTCTAGTCATGATCTGCACACAGTTCCAGATCATTCTAGTCCTGATCTGTACACACAGTTCCAGATTATTCTTGCCCTGATCTGTACACATAGTTCCAGATCATTCTAGTCCTGATCTGTACACACAGTTCCAGATATTTCTTGGCCTGATCTGTACATGCAGTTCCAAATTATTCTTGTCCTGATCTGTACATGCAGTTCCAGATTGTTCTAGTCCTGATCTGTACACACAGTTCTAGTTTGTGCTAACCATGAACTGTACACACAATTCCAGATTATTCTAGTCATGATCTGTACACACAGTTCCAGATCATTCTAGTCCTGATCTGTACACACAGTTCCAGATATTTCTTGGCCTGATCTGTACATGCAGTTCCAAATTATTCTTGTCCTGATCTGTACATGCAGTTCCAGATTGTTCTAGTCCTGATCTGTACACACAGTTCTAGTTTGTGCTAACCATGAACTGTACACACAATTCCAGATTATTCTAGTCATGATCTGTACACACAGTTCCAGATTATTCTAGTCCTGATCTGTACACACAGTTCCAGATTATTCTAGTCCTGATCTGTACACACAGTTCCAGATTATTCTTGTCCTGATCCATACAAACAGTTCCAGATTATTCTAGTCCTGATCTGTACGCACAGTTCTAGTTTATGCTAACCATGATCTGCACACATAGTTCCAGATTATTCTAGTGCTGATCTGTACACACCGTTCTAGTTTGTTCTAACCATGGTCTGTACACACAGTTCCAGGTTATACTTGTCCTGGTCTGCACACAAGTTCCAGGTTATTATTGTGCTGGTCTGCACACACAGTTCCAGATTATTCTAGTGCTGATCTGTACACACAGTTCCAGGTTATTCTAGTGCTGAAGTGGGCACAGAGTTCCAGATTATTCTTGTCCTGATCTGTACACACAGTTACAGATTATTCTAGTCCGGATCACTACACACAGTTCCAGATGATTCTAGTCCTGAACTGTACACACAGTTCCAGGTTATTCTAGTCCTGGTCTGCACACACAGTTCCAGATCATTATTGTCCTGGTCTGCACACACAGTTCCAGGTCATTCTAGTCCTGGTCTGCAGACACTGTTCCAGATTATTCTAGTGCTGATCTGTACACACAGTTCCTGGTTATTCTAGTGCTGAATTGTGCACACAGTTCTAAATTATTCTTTTCCTGAACTGTACACACAGTTCCAGATTATTCTAGTCCTCATCACTACACACAGTTCCAGATGATTCTGGTCCTGAACTGTACACACAGTTCCAGATTATTCTAGTCCTGATCACTATACACTGTTCCAGATGATTCTAGTCCTGAACTGTACACACAGTTCCAGGTTATTCTAGTCCTGATCTGCACACACAGTCGCAGATTATTCCATTCATGATCTGTACACACAGTTCCAGATTATTCTAGTCCTGATCTGTACACACAGTTCCAAGTTATTCTTTTCCTGATCTGTACACACAGTTCCAGATGATTCTAGTCCTGATCACTACACACAGTTTCAGATGATTATAGTCCGGATCTGTACACACAGTTCTAGTTTATGCTAACCTTGATCTGTACACACAATTCCAGATTGTTCTTGTCCTGATCTGTACACACAGTCCCAGATTATTCTAGTCATGATCTGTACACACAGTCCCAGATTATTCTAGTCATGATCTGTACACACAGTTCCAGATTATTCTAGTCCTGGTCTGCACACACAGTTCCAGATTATTATTGTCCTGGTCTGCACACACAGTTCCAGATTATTCTAGTGCTGATCTGTACACACAGTTACAGGTTATTCTAGTGCTGATGTGTGCACACAGTTCTAAATTACTCTTGTCCTGAACTGTACACACAGTTCCAGATTATTCTAGTCCTGATCTGCACACACAGTTCCAGATTATTCTAGTCCTGATCTGCACACACAGTTCCAGATTATTCTAATCATGTACTGTACACACAGTTGCAGATTATTCTTGTCCTGGTCTCTACATACAGTTCCAGATTATTCTAGTCCTGATCTGCACACACAGTTCCAGGTTATTCTAGTCTTGATCTGTACACACAGTTCCAGATTATTCTAGTCCTGATTTGTACAACAGTTCCAGATTATCTAGTTTTGATCTGTACAAACATTTCCAGACTATTCTAACCCTTATCTGTACACACAGTTCCAGTTTATTCTAGTCCTGAACTATACATAAAGTTCTTCTTTATTCTGAACCAGATCTGTACACACAGTCCACCTTATTCTAGTCCTGATCTGTACACACAGTTCCAGATTATTCTAGTCCTGATCTGTATACGCAGTTCCAGATTATTCAAGTCATGGTCTGTACACACAGTTCCAGATTATTCTAGTCCTGGTCTGCACACACAGATCCAGATGATTATTGTCCTTGTCGGCACACACATTTCCATGTTATTCTAGCCCTGAACTTTACACACAGTCCCAGATTATTCTAGTCCTGATCTGCACACACAGTTACAGATTATTCTAGTCCTGATCTGCACACACTGTTCCAGATTATTCTATTCCAGATCTGCACACACAGTTCCAGGTTATACTAGTCCTGAACTTTAGACACAGTCACAGATTATTCTAGTCTTGATCTGCACTCACAGTTGCAGATTATTCTAGTCCTAATCTGTACACACAGCTCCAGATTATTCTAGTCCTGATTTGTACACACAGTTCCAGATTATTCTAGACCTGATCTGTTCACACAGTCCCAGATTATTCTAGTCCTGATCTGTACAAACAGTTCCAGATTACTCTAACCCTGATCTGTACACACTGTTCCAGATTATTCTAGTCATAATCTGTACACACAGTTCCTGATTATTCTAGTCCTGATTTGTACACACAGTTCCAGATTATTCTTGCCCTGATCTGTACACACAGTTCCAGATTATTCTAGTCCTGATTTGTACACACAGTTGCAGATTATTCTAATACTGATCTGTACACACAGTTCCAGATTATTCTAGTCCTAATCTGTACATGCAGTTGCAGATTATTCTAACCCTGAACTGTACATAAAGTTCTTCTTTATTCTGAACCAGATCTGTACACACAGTCCACCTTATTCTAGTCCTCGTCTGTACATAAAATTCCAGGTTGTTCTAACACTGATCTGTTCACAAAGTTCCAGATTATTCTAGTCCAGATCTGTACACATATTTCCAGATTATTCTAGTCCTGATCTGTACACATATTTCCAGATTATTTTAGTCCTAATCTGTACATGCAGTTGTAGATTATTCTAACCCTGAACTGTACATAAAGTTCTTCTTTATTCTGAAACAGATCTGTACACACAGTCCACCTTATTCTTGTCCTGGTCTGTACATAAAGTTCCAGGTTATTCTAACCCTGATCTGCACAAACAGTTCCAGAATATTCTAGTCCTAATCTGTACACGCAGTTCCAGGTTATTCTAGTGCTGATCTCTACACACAGTTCCAGATTATTCTAGTCCTGACCTGTACAAACAGTTCCAGATTATTCTATTCTTGATCGGCGCACACAGGTCTGGATTATTCTAGAACTGATATGTACACACAGTTCCAGATTATTCTAGTCCTGATTTGTACACACAGTTCCAGATTATTCTAGTCTTGATCTGTATACACAGTTTCAGATTATTCTAGTCCTGTTCTGTACAAACAGTTCCAGACTATTCTAGTCCTAATCTGTGCACACAGCTCCAGATTATTCTAGTCCTGATTTGTACACACAGTTCCAGATTATTCTAGACCTGATCTGTTCACACAGTCCCAGATTATTCTAGTCCTGATCTGTACAAACAGTTCCAGATTACTCTAACCCTGATCTGTACACACTGTTCCAGATTATTCTAGTCATAATCTGTACACACAGTTCCTGATTATTCTAGTCCTGATTTGTACACACAGTTCCAGATTATTCTTGCCCTGATCTGTACACACAGTTCCAGATTATTCTAGTCCTGATTTGTACACACAGTTGCAGATTATTCTAATACTGATCTGTACACACTGTTCCAGATTATTCTAGTCCTAATCTGTACATGCAGTTGCAGATTATTCTAACCCTGAACTGTACATAAAGTTCTTCTTTATTCTGAACCAGATCTGTACACACAGTCCACCTTATTCTAGTCCTCGTCTGTACATAAAATTCCAGGTTATCCTAACACTGATCTGTTCACAAAGTTCCAGATTATTCTAGTCCAGATCTGTACAGATATTTCCAGATTATTCTAGTCCTGATCTGTACACATATTTCCAGATTATTTTAGTCCTAATCTGTACATGCAGTTGTAGATTATTCTAACCCTGAACTGTACATAAAGTTCTTCTTTATTCTGAAACAGATCTGTACACACAGTCCACCTTATTCTTGTCCTGGTCTGTACATAAAGTTCCAGGTTATTCTAACCCTGATCTGCACAAACAGTTCCAGAATATTCTAGTCCTAATCTGTACACACAGTTCCAGGTTATTCTAGTGCTGATCTCTACACACAGTTCCAGATTATTCTAGTCCTGACCTGTACAAACAGTTCCAGGTTATTCTATTCTTGATCGGCGCACACAGGTCTGGATTATTCTAGAACTGATATGTACACACAGTTCCAGATTATTCTAGTCCTGATTTGTACACACAGTTCCAGATTATTCTAGTCTTGATCTGTATACACAGTTTCAGATTATTCTAGTCCTGTTCTGTACAAACAGTTCCAGACTATTCTAACCCTGATCTGTACACACAGTTCCAGATGATTCTAGTCCTGATCACTACACACAGTTTCAGATGATTATAGTCCGGATCTGTACACACAGTTCTAGTTTATGCTAACCTTGATCTGTACACACAATTCCAGATTGTTCTTGTCCTGATCTGTACACACAGTCCCAGATTATTCTAGTCCTGATCTGCACACACAGTTCCATATTTTTCTAGTCCTGATCTGCACACACAGTTCCAGATTATTCTAGTCCTAATCTGTACACACAGTTCCAGATTATTCTAGTCCTGATTTGTACACACAGTTCCAGATTATTCTAGTCCTGATCTGCACACACAGTCCCAGATTATGCTAGTCCTGATCTGTACACACTGTTCCAGATTATTCTAACCCTGATCTGTACACACAGTTCCAGATTAATCTAGTCCTGATTATAACACACAGTTCCAGATTATTCTAGTCCTGATTTGTACACACAGTTCCAGCTTATTCTAACCCTGATCTGTACACACAGTTCCAGATTATTCTATCACTGATCTGTGCACACAATTCCAGATTATTCTAATCCTGATTTGTACACACAGCTCCAAATTATTCTAATCCCGATCTATACAAACAGTTCCAGATTATTCTAGTCCTAATCTGTACATGCAGTTGCAGATTATTCACCCCTGAACTGTACATAAAGTTCTTCTTTATTCTGAACCAGATCTGTACAGACAGTCCACCTGATTCTAGCCCTGGTCTGTTCACAGATTTCCAGGTAATTCTAGCCCTGATCTGTACACATATTTCCAGTTTATTCTAGTCCTGATCTGTACACACATTTCCAGAATATTCGAGTCCTGAGCTGTACACTCAGCTCTAGTTTATTCTAGTGTTGATGTGAGCACACAATTGTAAATTATTCTTGTCCTGAACTGTACTCACAGATCCAGATTATTCTAGTCCTGATTTGTACAACAGTTCCAGATTATTCTAGTCTTGATCTGTACAAACATTTACAGACTATTCTAATCCTTATCTGTACACACAGTTCCAGATTATTCTAGTCCTGAACTGTACATAAAGTTCTTCTTTATTCTGAACCAGATCTGTACACACAGTCCACCTTATTCTAGTCCTGATCTGTAAACACAGTTCCAGATTATTCTAGTCCTGATCTGTATACGCAGTTCCAGATTATTCAAGTCATGGTCTGTACACACAGTTCCAGATTATTCTAGTCCTGGTCTGCACACACAGATCCAGATTATTATGGTCGGCACACACATTTCCAGGTTATTCTAGTCCTGAACTTTACACACAGTCCCAGATTATTCTAGGCCAGATCTGCACACACAGTTCCAGGTTATTCTAGTCCTGAACTTTACACACAGTCACAGATTATTCTAGTCATGATCTGCACACACCGTTCCAGATTATTCTAGTCCTGATCTGCACACACTGTTCCAGATTATTCTAGTCCTGATCTGCACACACAGTTCCAGATTTTTCTAGTCTTGATCTGCACACACAGTTCCAGATTATTCTAGTCCTAATCTGTACACACAGTTCCAGATAATTCTAGTCCTGATTTGTACACACAATTCCAGGTTATTCTAGTCTTGATCTGTACACACACTCCCAGATTATTCTAGTCCTGATTTTTACACACAGTTCCAGATTATTCTAACCCTGATCTGTACACACAGTTCCAGATTATTCTAGTCCTGATCTGTACACACAGTCCTAGATTATTCTAGTCCTGATTTGTACACACAGTTCCAGATTATTCTAACCCTGATCTGTACACACAGTTCCAGATTATTCTAACACTGATCTGTACACACAGTTCCAGATTATTCTAATCCTGATTTTTACAAACAGTTCCAAATTATTCTAATCCCGATCTGTACACACAGTTCCAGATTATTCTTGTCCTGATCTTTACACACAGTTTCAGATTATTCTAGTCCTGAACTGCACACGCAGTTCAAGATTATTCTGGTCATGTTCTGTACACAGTTCCAGATTATTATAGTCCTGATCAGCACATGCAGTTCCAGATTATTCTAGTCCTGATCTGCACACAGTGTTCCAGATTATTCTAGTCCTGATCTGCACACACAGTTCCAGATTATTCTAGTCATGATCTGCACACAGTTCCAGATTATTCTAGTCCTCATCTGTACACACAGTTCCAGATTATTCTAGTCCTGATCCATACAAACAGTTCCAGATTATTCTTGTCCTGATCTTTACACACAGTTTCAGATTATTCTAGTCCTGAACTGCACACGCAGTTCAAGATTATTCTGGTCATGTTCTGTACACAGTTCCAGATTATTATAGTCCTGATCAGCACATGCAGTTCCAGATTATTCTAGTCCTGATCTGCACACAGTGTTCCAGATTATTCTAGTCCTGATCTGCACACACAGTTCCAGATTATTCTAGTCATGATCTGCACACAGTTCCAGATTATTCTAGTCCTCATCTGTACACACAGTTCCAGATTATTCTAGTCATGATCTGCACACAGTTCCAGATTATTCTAGTCCTGATCTGTACACACAGTTCCAGATTATTCTTGTCCTGATCTGTACACACAGTTCTAATTTGTTCTAACCATGATCTGTACACACAGTTCCAGAATATTCTAGTCCAGATGTGTACACACAGTTCCAGAGTATTCTAGTTCTGATCTGTACACACAGTTCCAGAATATTCTAGTCCTGATCTGTACACACAGTTCCAGATTATTCTAGTCCTGATCTGTACATGCAGTTCCAGATTATTCTAGTCCTGATCTACACACACAGTTCCAGATGATTCTAGTCCTTATCTGCACACACAATTCCAGATTATTCTAGTCCTGATCTGTACATGCAGTTCCAGATTATTCTAGTCCTGATCTGCACAGACAGCTCCAGATTATTCTAGTCCTGATCTGTACACACTGTTCCAGATTATTCTAGTCCTAATCTGTACATGCAGTTGCAGATTATTCTAATCCTGATTTGTACACACAGTTCCAAATTATTCTAATCCCGATCTATACAAACAGTTCCAGATTATTCTAGTCCTAATCTGTACATGCAGTTGCAGATTATTCACCCCTGAACTGTATATAAAGTTCTTCTTTATTCTGAACCAGAACTGTACACACAGTCCACCTTATTCTAGCCCTGGTCTGCTCACAGGTTTCCAGGTTATTCTAGTCCTGATCTGTACACATATTTCCAGTTTATTCTAGTCCTGATCTGTACACCCAGTTCCAGAATATTCGAGTCCTGATCTGTACACTCAGCTCTAGTTTATTCTAGTGTTGATGTGTGCACACATTTCTAGATTATCCTAGTCCTGACCTGTACAAACAGTTCCAGTTTATTCTAGTCTTGATCTGCACACAAAGTTCTGGATCATTCTAGTCCTGATATGTACACACAGT
Source organism: Somniosus microcephalus (assembly GCF_052327205.1). Classification (NCBI taxonomy): domain Eukaryota; kingdom Metazoa; phylum Chordata; class Chondrichthyes; order Squaliformes; family Somniosidae; genus Somniosus; species Somniosus microcephalus. The sequence goes on from NC_140993.1 coordinate 265,619,242, forward strand.
TCCAGATTATTCTAGTCCTGATTTGTACACACTGTTCCAGATTATTCTAGTCCTGATTTGTACACACTGTTCCAGATTATTCTAGTCTTGATCTGTACACACAGTTCCAGATTATTCTAGTCCTGTTCTGTACAAACAGTTCCAGACTATTCTAACCCTGATCTGTACACACAGTTCCAGATTATTCTAGTCCTGATTTGTACACACCGTTCCAGATTATTCTAGTCCTGATCTGTACACACAGTTCCAGATTATTCTAGTCTAGATTTGTACTCACAGTTCGAGAGTATTCTAATCCTGATCAGTACACACAGTTCCAGATTATTCTAGTCCTAATCTGTACATGCTGTTGCAAATTATTCTAACCCTGAACTGTACGTAAAATTCTTCTTTATTCTGAACCAGATCTGTACACACAATCCACCTTATTCTAGTCCTGGTCTGTACATAACGTTCCAGGTTATTCTAACCCTGATCTGTTCAGAAAGTTCCAGGTTATTCTAGTCCTGATCTGTACACATATTTCCAGATTATTCTAGTCCTGATATGTACACACAGTTCCAGATTATTCTAGTCCTGATCTGTACACACAGTTCCAGATTGTTATAGTCATGATCTGCACACAGTTCCAGATTATTCTTGTCCTGATCTGTACACACAGTTCCAGATTATTCTAGTCCTGATCTGTACACACAGTACTAGATTATTCTAGTCCTGATCTGTACATGCTGTTCCATATTATTCTAGTCATGGTCTGTACACACAGTTCCAGATTATTCTAGTCATGGTCTGTACACACAGTTCCAGATTATTCTAGTCCTGGTCTGCACACACTGTTCCAGATTATTATTGTAAAGATCTGCAGACACAGTTCCAGATTATTCAAATGCTGATCTGTGCACACAGTTCCAGGTTATTCTAGTGCTGATGTGTGCACACAGTTCTAAATTATTCTTGTCCTGAACTGTACACACTGTTCCAGATTATTCTGGTCCTGAACTTTACACACAGTCCCAGATGATTCTAGTCCTGATCTGCACACACAGTTCCAGTTTATTCTAGTCCTGACCTGCACACACAGTTCCAGATTATTCTAGTCATGATCTGCACACACAGTTCCAGATTATTCTAGTCCTGATCTGCACACACTGTTCCAGATTATTCTAGTCCTGATCTGCACACACAGTTCCAGATTTTTCTAGTCTTGATCTGTACACACTGTTCCAGATTATTCTAACCCTGATCTGTAAACACAGTTCCAGATTAATCTAGTCCTGATTTGTACACACAGTTCCAGATTATTCTAGCCCTGATTTGTACACACAGTTCCTGATTATTCTAACCCTGATCTGTACACACAGTTGCAGATTATTCTAACACTGATCTGTACACACAGTTCCAGATTATTCTAATCCTGATTTGTACACAGAGTTCCAAATTATTCTAATCTAGATCTGTACAAACAGTTCCAGATTATTCTAGTCCTGATCTGCACACACTGTTCCAGATTATTCTAGTCCTGATCTGCACACACAATTCCAGATTTTTCTAGTCCTAACCTGTACATGCTGTTGCAGATTATTCACCCCTGAACTGTACATAAAGTTCTTCTTTATTCTGAACCAGATCTGTACACACAGTCCACCTTATTCTAGCCCTGGTCTGTTCACAAATTTCCAGGTTATTATAGTCCTGATCTGTACACATATTTCCAGATTATTCTAGTCCTGATCTGTACACACATTTCCAGAATATTTGAGTCCTGATCCGTACACTCAGCTCTAGTTTATTCTAGTGTTGATGTGCGCATACAGTTCTAAATTATTCTTGTCCTGAACTGTACACACAGTTACAGATTATTCTTGTCCTGATCTTTACACACAGTTTCAGATTATTCTAGTCCTGATCTACACATGCAGTTCCAGATTATTCTAGTCATGATCTGTACACAGTTCCAGATTATTCTAGTCCTGATCAGCACACGCAGTTCCAGATTATTCTAGTCCTGATCTGCACACACTGTTCCAGATTATTCTAGTCATGATCTGCACACAGTTCCAGATTATTCTAGTCCTGATCTGCACACACTGTTCCAGATTATTCTAGTCATGATCTGCACACAGTTCCAGATTATTCTAGTCCTAATCTGTACACACAGTTCCAGATTATTCTAGTCCTGATCTGTACACACAGTTCCAGATTATTCTAGTCCTGATCTGTACATGCAGTTCCAGATTATTCTAGTCCTGATCTGCACACACAGTTCCAGATTATTCTCGTCCTTATCTGTACATACAGTTCCAGATTATTCTAGTCCTGATCTGTACATGCAGTTCCAGATTATTCTAGTCCTGATCTGTACGCACAGTTCTAATTTGTTCTAACCATGATCTGTACATACAGTTCCAGAATATTCTAGTCCAGATCTGTACACACAGTTCCAGATTATTCTAGTCCTGATCTATACACAGTTCCAGAATATTCTAGTCCTGATCTGTACACACAGCTCCAGATTATTCCAGTCCTGATCTGTACACACAGTTCCAGAGTATTCTTTTCCTGATCTGTACAAACAGTTCCAGATTATTCTGGTCCTGATCTTTACACACTGTTCTAGTTCATTCTAACCATGGTCTATACACACAGTTCCAGAATATACTAATCCTGATCTGTACACAAAATTCCAGATTATTCGAGTCCCGATCTGTACACTCAGCTCTAGTTTCTTCGAGTGCTGATGTGTGCTCACAGTTCTAAATTATTCTTGTCCTGAACTTTACACACAGTTCCAGATTATTTTTGTCCTGATCTCTACACACACTTCCAGATTATTCTAGTCCTGATCGACACACACATTTCCAGATTATTCTAGTCCTGATCTGTACACACAGTTCCAGATTATTCTAGTTCTGATCTGTACACACAGTTCCAGATTATCCTAGTCCTCATCTGCACACACAGTTCCAGGTTATTCTCTTCCTGATCTATACAAATAGTTCCAGGTTATTCTAGTGCTGATCTGTGCACACAGTTCCAGATTATTCTTGTCCTGATCTTTACACACTGTTCCAGATTATTCTAGTCCCGATCTGCACACACTGTTCCAGATTATTCTAGTCCTGATCTGCACGCACATTTCCAGATTTTTCTAGTCCTGATCTGCACACACTTTTCCAGATTATTCTAGTCCTGATCTATACAAACAGTTCCAGGTTATTCTAGTCCTGATCTGTACACACAGTTCCAGATTATTCTTTTCCTGATCTGTACACACCGTTCCAGATTATTGTGGTCCTGATCTGTACACACAGTTCCAGATTATTCTAGTCCTGAACTGTACACACAGTTCCAGAATGTTGTAGTCCTGATCTGTACACACAGTTCCAGAATATTGTATTCCTGATCTGTACACACAGTTCCAGATTATTCTAGTCCTGATCTGTACACACAGTTCCAGATTATTCTAGTCCTGATCTGTACACACAGTTCCAGATTATTCTAGTCGTTATCTATACACACAATTCTATTTTTTTCTAGTCTTGATCTGTACTGGCAACATTAGCATAATGTTTATGTTACTGGACTAGTAATCCAGAGACCTCGTCTAATGACAGAGACGTGAGTTCAAATCCCAGCACGGCAGCTCGGGAATTTAAATTCTCTTAATTAAATAAATCAGGAATTAAACCTTTTATCCATAATGGTGACCCATGAGACTATTGTCGCATCATAAAAACCCATCTGGTTCACTAATGTCCTTTAGGGAAGGAAATCTGCCGTCTTTACCTGGTCTGGCCTATATGTGATTCCAGACCCACAGCAACGTGATTGACGCTTAACTGCCCTCTGAAGTGGCCCTGCAAGCCACTGCACAAACGCTACGGAAAAACAATAATAGGAATAAAACTTGACGGACCACTCAGCACCGGCTTCGGACACGACAACGGCAAACCCAACCCAGTCGACCCTGTAAAGTCCTCCTCACTAACATCTGGGGACTTGTGCCAAAATTGGGAGAGCTGTCCCACAGACTAATCAAGCAACAGCCTGACACAGAATCATACCTTTCAGCCAATGTCCCAAACTCCTCCATCACCATCCCTTGGTATGTCCTGTCCCACCAGCAGGACCTACCCAGCAGAGGTGGCGGCACAGTGGTATACAGTCAGGAAGGAGTGGCCCTGGGTGTCCTCAATATTGACTCTGTGAAGCCTGACATAATATAACTCACTACACACTTGGTTTGAACATAAAGCAAGGCTTTAATCAACTTGTTTCAGAACATGGAGGTCTAGTTGTACTTCACTAATTCCTTGTCTTACAAAATGTCCCTGGAAAGCTGGGGCCGACACCTGAGTATTTATACTCCTTGGACGGCGCCACCAGCTGGCCGTCCAGCGTTATTTCATGAGTAGTTTCTTGATGAATGATGAGATTTATAACAAAGCCTCATTGCTTCAGGTCAAGCAGGGGCAAGGAAATCTCCTGCTGATTACCACCTACCGCCCTCCCTCAGCTGATGAATCAATATTCCTCCATGTTGAACGTCACTTGGAAGCAGCACTGAGAATAGCAAGGGCACAGAATGTACTCTGGGTGGGAGGACTTCAATGTCCATCACCAAGCATGGCTCAGTAGCACCACTACTGACCAAGCTGGCCAAGTCCCGAAGGACATAGCTGCCAGACTAGGACTGCGGCAGGTGGTGAGAGAACCAATACGAGGGTAAAACCTACTTGAACTCATCCTCACCAATCTACCTGTAGCAGATGCATCTTCACACTGAGGACACCCTCCATCGTGTTGCATGGCACTACCACCGTGCTAAATAGGATAGATTCAGAACAGATCTAGCAGCTCAAAACTGCGCATCCATAAGGCGCTGTGGGCCATCAGCAACAGCAGAATTGTATTCCACCATAATCTGTAACCTCATGGCCTGACATATCCCTCACTCTACCATTACCATCAAGCCAGGGGACCAATCCTGGTTCAATAAGAAGTGTAGAAGAGCATGCCAGGAGCAGCACCAGGAGTACCTAAAAATGAGGTGCCAACATTCGGTAGCTGCAACACAGGACTACATTCATGCTAAACAGCGGAAGCAGCATTCTATAGACAGAGCCAAGTGATCCCACAATCAACAGATCAGATTAAAGCTCTGCAGTCCTGCCACATTCAGTCGTGAATGGTGGTGGACCATTAAACAACTAAAGGGAGGAGGAGGCTCCATGAATATCCCCATCCTCAATGATGATGGAACCCAGCACACAAGTGCAAAAGACAAGGCTGAAGCATTTGCAACCATCTTCAGCCAGAAGTGCCACATGGATGATCCATCTTGGCTGGCTGCTGAGGTCCCCACCATCACAGAAGCCAGTCTTCAGCCATTTTGAGTCACTCCACATGATTTCACTGCATGTGATATCAAGAAATGGCTGAGCACACGGGATACAGCAAAGGCTATTGGCCCCGACAACATCCCGGCTGTCGTGCTGAAGACTTGTGCTCCAGAACTAGCCACACCTCTAGCCAGTTCCAGTACAGCTACAACACTGGCATCTATCCGACAATATGGAAAATGGCCCAGGTATGTCATGTCCACAAAAAGCAGGACAAATCCAATCCGGTCAATTACTGCCCAATCAGTCTACTCTCAATCATCAGCAAAGTGATGGAAGGTGTCGTCGACAGTGCTATCAAGCGGCACTTACTCACCAATAACCTGCTCACCAATGCCCAGTTTGGGTTCCGCCAGGACCACTCAGCTCCAGACCTCATTACAGCCTTGGTCCAAACATGCACAGAAGAGCTGAATTCCAGAGGTGAGGTGAGAGTGACTGCCCTTGACATCAAGGCAGCATTTGACTAAGTGTGGCATCAAGGAGCCCTCATAAAACTGAAGTCAATGGGAATCAGGGGGAAAACTCTCCACTGGCTTGAGTCATACCTAGCACAAAGGAAGATGGTTGTGGTTGTTGGAGGTCAATCATAGAAACATAGAAACATAGAAGATAGGAGCAGGAGTAGGCCATTCAGCCCCTCGAGCCTGCTCCGCCATTCAATGAGATCATGGCTGATCATCCAAATTCAGTACCCTGTTCCTGCCTTCTCCCCATATCCCTTGATCCCTTTAGCCTTAAGAAATATATCCAACTCCTTCTTGAATATATTTAATGAACTGGCCTCCACTGCCTTCTGTGGAAGTGAATTCCACAGGTTCACCACTCTCTGGGTGAAGAAATTCCTCCTCATCTCAGTCCTAAATGGCTTACCCCTTATCCTTAGACTATGACCCCTGGTTCTGGACTCCCCGGCCATCGGAAACATCCTTCCTGCATCTAGTCTGTCCAGGCCTGACAGAATTTAATAGGTTTCGATGAGATCCCCTCTCAATCTTCTAAACTCCAGTCAGTATAAGCCCAATTGACACAATCTCTCCTCATACGTCATTCCTGCCATCCCAGGTATCAGCCTGGTGAATCTTCGCTACACTCCTTCCATGGCAAGAATGTCTTTCCTCAGATAAGGCGACCAAAACTGCACATAATACTCAAGGTGCGGTCTCACCAAGGCCCTGTACAACTGCAGCAAGACATCCTTGTTCCTGTACTCGAACTCTCTTGCTACGAAGGCCAACATACCATTTGCCTTCTTAACCGCCTGCTGCACCTGCATGCTTACCTTCAGCGACTGGTGCACAAGAACACCCAGGTCTCTTTGCACTTCCCCTTCTCCCAATCTATTGCCATTCAAATAATAATCTGCCTTCCTGTTTTTGCCACCAAAGTGGATAACCTCACATTTATCCACATTATAGTGCATTTGCCATGTTTCTGCCCAATCACCCAACCTGTCCAAATCATACTGGAGTTTCACGACATCCTCCTCACAGCATACCCTCCCACCCAGCTTTGTGTCGTCTGCAAATTTGGAGATATTACATCCAATTCCCTCCTCCAGATCATTAATATATATTGTGAACAGCTGGGGTCCTAGGACTGATCCTTGCGGTACCCCACTAGTCACTGCCTGCCACTCGGAAAACGACCCGTTTATTACAACTCTTTGCTTTCTATCCGCCAACCAGTTCTCTATCCAGGTCAATACCTTGCCCCCAATCCCGTGTGCCTTAATTTTGCACGCTAATTTCTTATGCAGGACCTTATCGAAAGCCTTCTGAAAGTCCAAATACACCACATCCACTGGTTCTCCCTTATCTATTTTACCAGTTACATCCTCAAAAAATTCCAGTAGATTAGTCAAGCACGATTTACCTTTTGTAAATCCATGTTGACTTTCTCCGATCCTGTCACTGTTTTCCAAGTGCGCTGCTATTACATCTTTTATAATGGACTCTAGCATTTTCCCCACAATCGATGTCAGGCTTACCGGTCAATCATCACAGCCCCAGGATATCGCTGCAGGAGTTCCCCAGGGCAGTGTCCTAGGCCCAACCACCTTCAGCTGCTTCAACAATGACCTTCACTCCATCATAAGGTCAGAAGTGGGGATGTTCGCTGATGACTGCACAGTGTTCACTGCCATTCACAACTCCTCAGATAATGAAGCAGTCCGTGCCCGCAAGCAACAAGACTTGGACGACATTCAGGCTTGGGCTAATAAGTGGCAGGTAACATTCGTGCCACACAAGTGCCAGGCAATGACTATCTCCAACAAGTGAGAGTCTAACCACCGCCCCTTGACATTCAATGCATTACCATCGCTGAATCCCCCACCATCAACATCCTGGGGGCCACCATTGATGAAAAACATAACTAGACCAGCCACATAAATACTGTGGCAACAAGAGCAGGTCAGAGGCTAGGTATTCTGTGGCAAGTGTCTCACCTCCTGACTCCCCAAAGCCTTTCCACCATCTACAAGGTACAAGTAAGGAGTGTGATGGAATACTCTCCACTTGCCTGGATGAGTGCAGCTCCAACAACACTCAAGAAGCTCGACACCATCCAAGACAAAGCAGCCCACTTGATTGTCACCCCATCCACCACCTTAAACATTCACTCCTTCCACCACCGGTGCACCGTGGCTGCAGTGTGTACCATCTACAAGATACACTGCAGCAACTCGCCAAGGCTTCTTCAGCAGCACCTCCCAAACCCGCCACCTCTACCACCTAGAAGGACAAGGGCAGCAGACGCTTGGGAACACCACCACCTCCAAGTTCCCCTCCAAGTTACACACCATCCTGATTTAGAAGTATATCAACCGATCCTTCATCGTCGCTGAGTCAAAATCCTGGAACTCCCTCCCTAACAGCACTGTGGGAGCACCTTCACCACACAGACTGTAGCGGTTCAAGAAGGCGGCTCACCACCACCTTCTCAAGGGCAATTAGGGATGGGCAATAAATGTTGGCCTTGCCAGCGACACCCACATCCCAGGAACGAATAAAAAAAATGCAGTTCTAGATTATTCTCGTCCTGATCTGTACACAAATTTGTCATTTATTCTAGTCCTGATCTGTACACACAGTTCCAGTTTATTCTAGTCCATTATCTGTACACACAGTTCTAATTTATTCTAGTCCATTATCTGTACACACAGTTCCAGTTTATTCTAGTCTGATATGTACACACAGTTCTAATTTATTCTTGTCCTTATCTGTACACACAGTTCCAGATTATTCTAGTCCTGATCTGTACACACAGTTCTAATTTATCCTTGTCCTGATCTGTACACACAGTTCCAGTGTATTCTAGTCCTGATTATACGCACAGTTCCGATCTGTATACAGTTCCAGATTTGCTAATCTCCTGCCAGCCCGTTAAATACAAATTAATTTAAAATAGATTTTTATCCAGCTGTTGGAATATATATATATATTTACATATGATTCAGTGTGGTGCTCTCTTATAACTGTGACATTTGTTTGGAGAAAAATAACTTTAAGACGCGGTCTGGGATTGCTGTGTGACGACTCTGAGGCTGTGGAAGTGCTGTTTGGGGAAGCGACGTATGTTGCGGAGGTGGGGTGTGTGAGTGTGATTATTTCAGGAGGTAGGGCCCTGCGGAAGGCAGTGGGAATGTCTGGTGCGAGTTGGTGTGAGACGGGAGCACAGCACCCCCTGTTAGTCCTCAATCCTGTCTGCACCTTGCAAAAGAAAAGCAATGCTTTTCTCTCTCTCTCTCTCTCTCTCCTCCTCCTCCCTCCCTGAGCTCCTTATAGTACCACAGCTCTGAGCGTCATCCGTGAAACGGTTACAAGAGGGAGGGACAGAGCGCATCAGTTGTGCACAGAGGTACCAGACTGGAGTCACATCCCATCCTGCAGCTACTAGAGACGGAGCTGGAGCCTGAGCCACTGGACTGCGCTGAACACAGGAGAGAGGCGGGGCAGCAATAAGCAAGTTAAATTTCCGTGGGACCGTGTCCTGGAGCCTTGTGTCTGTCACACACGCCCCATGTGTTAACAGGGGTGAGAAGAAGGCGATGTGTGTGTTGCTCAATTTACTTCCCGAGGTAATTGAGTTGAAACTGATTTATTGACTCAGTCTCGATAGATTTTCTCCTCTGCACTCCTGCATTTCTCTCGTTGCTTTTTAAAAAAAAAACAATCCCAAGTCCCTGCTTCACTGGAACAATCTCGGGGGGGCGTCGAGTCCAAGACGGCGACAGATTAACTGCCGAGGGGCTGGAATTCCCTGGAAATAACTGGTAAACTGACCTGTTCATTGGCAATGCAAATGAGACTTTAATTGGATTATTAATAGCTGGTTATCTTGAATATTGTGTCTGCTTCTCTTTTAGAGATTGGCGATCGGCTGGGACCGGCCCGAGAGCTTCCCAGAAGATGCCGAGGGAGGAAGGTAGGCGATCGTGGTGGAGTCACTCGTCCCATGTGTGAGGGAGTTCTGGCCCCTGCCTCTCTCATTCTCTCTCTCAGCCCAGCCTCTGGCGAGCAGGGTAGCGAGGTGCTGGTGTGGTTTGGTTTAATCATCATCATCATTGTTATTATTTTGGACATTTCTCCAATGACTAGTCGCCTTTCCGTGCAATAGAACCGAGCGCAGAGAGAGAGAGACCCGACTGCACAGTCCGATCCCACTGCACCTCCCAGGAGCACAGATGCATTTTCGACTCTTTTCACTTGCGCTGGTTCTTCTAAACTGTATGGATTATGGGCACAGCCTGAATAGCCGAGGGAAGCGGAACAGGAGAGGTCAGTGCCGGCGATGTGACGTGCGCTCGTTGTAAAACATGTTTTAAAATGCAAATCAGACCGATTGACAAACGGAGGGACACTTTGCAAACTTTCAAACAAAGTTGGGCGGTTGGAATTTAATTTGGAGTTTGTTCCTAATACAATAATCCACAAGTGTTCCGTTATTCAAAGTTTTATTTTGAAGACGCTGTGATCTCCAGCCCGCCCCGAGCTGCTGATGCCGGGGTTAAAATCCCGACTCCCGGATCAGGATCAGGCGCTTCACTCAGTGCGGGCAGACCCGGGACTTCTTCAACCACCGACCCTCGGCACCAGTCCAAACTAAACTGGGTTTGAAATCTCCTGGGATTTGATCCATCCCGCAGTCAGTTCGGGTTCTTGTTCCCCTGAAACTGCCTTTCTCCTCATTCACTTCACGGACCAGGGTTCTCTGTCTGTGACTGTGTGTCTCTGTCTCTGAGTATGTCTGTGACTGTGTGTCTCTGTCTCTGAGTATGTCTGTGTCTGTGTGTCTCTGTCTCTGAGTATGTCTGTGTCTGTGTGTCTCTGTCTCTGAGTATGTCGATGTGAGTGTGTGTCTCTGAGTATGTCTGTGACTGTGTGTCTCTGTCTCTGAGTATGTCGATGTGAGTGTGTGTCTCTGTCTCTGAGTATGTCTGTGTCTGTCTGTCTCTGTCTCTGAGTATGTCTGTGTCTGTGTGTCTCTGTCTCTGAGTATGTCGATGTGAGTGTGTGTCTCTGTCTGAGTATGTCTGTGACTGTGTGTCTCTACCCCTGTGTGTGTCTGTGACTGTGTGTCTCTGTCCCTGAGTATGTCTGTGACTGTGTGTCTCTACCCCTGTGTGTGTCTGTGACTGTGTGTATCTGTCTCTGAGTATGTCTGTGAGTGTGTGTCTCTGCCCCTGTGTGTCTAAGTGTCTCTGCCCCTGTGTGTATCTGAGTGTGTGTCTCTGCCCCTGTGTGTGTCTGTGACTGTGTGTCTCTGTCTCTGAGTATGTATGTGACTGTGTGTCTCTGCCCTTGTGTGTATCTAAGTGTGTGTCTCTGCCCCGTGTGTGTCTGTGTGAGTGTGTGTCTCTGCCCCTGTGTTTATCTGTGAGTGTGTGCCTCTGCCCCTGTGTTTATCTGTGAGTGTGTGTCTCTGCCCGTGTGTGTGTCTGTCGGTGTGAGTGTGTGTCTCTGTCTCTCTGTCTCTGAGTGTGTGTCTCTGTCTGTGTGAGTGTGTCTGTGTGAGTGTGTTTCTGTCCCTGTGACTATGTATCTCTGTGTCTCTGAGCGTGTCTGAGTCTCAACATCTGGTTGCTCTGTTTGAAAACTACCGCCCAATGTAGTTAGGTGCTGGAGCCAATTACCCCCTCCCAGTCCTGTCCCAGCCTCTCCCCCTCCCTCCCTCTCTCTCCACTCCCCCCCCCCAGTCTTGTCCCAGTCTCTCTCTCCTCTTCCCTCTCTCCGGGACCCTGCCCTTTCACTGTGCTGATCACCGCTCCTGTAAGCAGAGCTGCGGAGACTGGACGGGACAATCTCTGTTCGCATTCTCGCGTCTGAACTAGAAGTTTGGTTGAAAAGTGGAAGGTGGGGGAATAATGCTCACAAGAGACGGGGGAAACCAGGGAGGACACTGACTTGGCTTTTAATTGGTGAGCAGGGGTTTGTATTCTGTTTTTTTTATCTTGAAGTACAGAATGATGCGGACTCCAGTCCCGGCTCTATCTGTCACCGATAGAAGGTACAGGGGTGTGATTATGGTGGGTGTGGTGGGTGTGGCGGGGCTGGTCTCCCTGGGTTTAAATTTGCACTCAATGGGCTGAGCATGGGCCAGGGGCGAATTTTCCCACCGTGATGTCCCCTCTTTAAAAAGTGATGTTTTACCAGTGAAATAAGCTGTTTATTATTTGTGAGCCCAATTGGCGTGAGGAGGTGAGTCGCATCTTGAATCCGCTGCTGTTGAGGCTTTGGGCAGGAGGTTTCTGGAGAATGAAGTGAACACATCTCGTGTAGTCATGGAGCTTTAATGCTATATTCGCTAGTCCAGATGGGAAGGGAATTCTGCTTGTGCACTTAGAGTCATTGGGGGAGAAATTGGGTGAGTAGCGCCACTTGTTAGCGCCTAAAGAGGCAGGCAGTGGCTGTAGCGCCACTGGCTGCGCCTCCCGCGATATTGAGTTGGGGCGATAATGGTGGCGTTAGTCTTTTGCGCTGCGCCGCCACCGATGACGTCATCGGTGTGCGCAGCGCCCCATTCACGTCCCGTTCGCGATATTTGGTAGCGAACGCTGCAGTTGCGCCGTTTGCTACCCGCGCCCGGTTCACGGGGCCTTACTGTGCCGGCAGCGGCGCAAGTTAAGGTGGAGGTGCGGGGCGGCCGCCGCCAGCACCTCCGTCCCCGGCCTCCTAACCCCCCCCCCCCGGCAGTATTGCCGGCTGTTTCCCGAGAGGCCGGCACTTCTCCTTGGTGCCGGGCTCATTTGCCGGCACTCATGATCGGGGTTCGCGCTGTTGCAGGCACCTCCCCCTTAACAGTGGGAGGGAAGGCCTGCAGTACCGCAGCGTGCCGTGCCGCAGTGTGTGGCACTGTGGCACGTTGCGCTGCGATATTCAGTTTCAGCGCCCTAAGAGGGACGCGGAGCGCCTTGAGCCTCGCCCCGTGTCCCTCGAGGGGCAATTAAACTGAATATCTGACGATCGCTGAAGCCGCGAACGCTGCGCTAAATCCTGCGCTCAGGCGACTTTTGCGCCACTTTGGCACCCCAACCCAATTTCTAGGCCATAGTTATACAGCACAGAAAGAGGCCCTTCGGCCCATCGTGTCCGAGCCGGCCATCAAACCCTGTCTATTCTAATCCCATTTTCCAGCACTTGGTCCATAGCCTTGTATGCTATGGCGTTTCAAGTGCTCATCTAAATGCTTCTTGAATGTTGTGAGGGTTCCTGCCTCTACCACCCTTTCAGGCAGTGAGTTCCAGATTCCAACCACCCTCTGGGTGAAAAGTTTTTCCTCAAATCCCCTCTAAACCTCCTGCCCCTTACCTTGAAACTATGACCCTTGGTTATTGATCCCTCTACTAAGGGGAAAAGTTCCTTTCTATCTACCCTATCTATGCCCCTCATAATTTTGTACACCTCAGGTCCCCCCTCAGCCTTCTCTGCTCTAAGGAAAACAACCCCGGCCTGTCCAGTCTCTCTTCATAGCTGAAGTGCTCCAGCCCAGGTAACATCCTGGTGAATCTCCTCTGCACCCTCTCCAATGTAATCACATCCCTCCTATAGTGTGGCGGCCAGAACTGCACACAGTATTCCAGCTGTGGCCTAACTAGTGTTTTGTACAGCTCCATCATAACCTCCCTGCTCTTATATTCTATGCCTCGGCTAATGAAGGCAAGTATCCCATATGCCTTTTTAACCACCTTATCTACCTGTCCTGCTGCCTTCAGGGATCTATGTACATGCACACACCAAGGTCCCTCTGATCCTCTGTCCTTCCTAGGGTCCTGCCATTCATTGTGTATTCCCTTGCCTTGTTAGTCCTTCCAAAATGCATCACCTCACACGTTTCAGGATTAAATTCCATTTGCCACTGTTCTGCCCATCTAACCATCCCATCTATATCGTCCTGTAGCCTGAGGCTTCCCTCCTCACTATTTACCACTCCACCAATTTTCATGTCATCTGCAAACTTACTGATCATACTTCCTACATTCATATCTAAATCATTAATGTACACTACAAACAGCAAAGGACCCAGCACCGATCCCTGCGGTACACCACTGGACACAGGCTTCCAGTCACAAAAACAACCTTCGACCATCACCCTCTGCCTCCTGCCACTAAGCCAATTTTGGATCCAATGTGCCAAATTGCCCTGGATCCCATGGGCTCTTACCTTCTTGACCAGTCTCCCATGTGGGACTTTGTCAAAAGCCTTACTGAAGTCCCTGTAGACTACATCAACTGCACTACCCTCATCCACACACCTAGTCACCCTCTTGAAAAATTCAATCAAATTGGTCAAACATGATCTCCCCCTGACAGAGCCATGCTGACTATCCCTGATTAATCTCTGCCTCTCCAAGTGGAGACTAATTCTGTCCCTCAGAATTTTTTCCAATAATTTCCCTACCACTGATGTTAGGCTCACTGGCCTGTAATTCCCTGGTTTATCGCTACTACCCTTCTTGAACAATGGTACTACATTAGCTGTTCTCCAGTCCTCTAGCACCTCCCCTGTGGCCAGAGAGGTTCTGAAAATTTGTGTCAGAGCCCCTGCAATCTCCTTCCTTGCTTCACACAGCAGCCTGGGATACATCTCGTCTGGGCCTGGGAATTTATCCACTTTTAAGCCCGCTAAAACCGCTAGTATCTCCTCCCTCTCAATACTAATTTGTTCAAGTATATCACAATCCCCCTGCCTGATTTCTGTGCCTACATCATCCTGCTCCATAGTGAACACAGATGCAAAATATTCATTTAAAACCTCACCTACATCTTCCGGCTCTACACACAGATTGCCACTTTGGTCCCTAATGGGCCCTACTCTTTCCCTGGTTATCCTCTTGCCCTTAATATACTTATAAATCATCTTGGGATTTTTCTTTATTTTGCCCGCCAGTGTTTTTTCATGCCCCCTCTTTGCTCTCCTAATTTATTTTTTAAGTACCCCCCTGCACTTTCTATACTCCTCTAGGGCTTCCACTGTTTTTAGTCCTTTGTATCTGCCAAAAGCCTCCCTTTTTTTCCTAATCCATTCTTGTATATCCCTTGACATCCAAGGTTCCCTGGGTTTGTTGATCCCACCCTTGACCTTTATGGGAACATGTTGGCGTTGTACTCTCTCTATTTCCTTTCTGAAAGACTCCCATTGCTCCGATGTGGATTTTCCTTCAAGTAGCTTATACCAATCCACATTGGCCAGATCCTGCCTTATCATATTAAAATCGGCCTTCCCCCAATTTAGAACCTTTATTTCCGGTCCATCTTTGTCCTTTTCCATGACTACCTTAAATCTTACCGAATTATGGTCACTGTCACCAAAATGCTCTCCTACTGACACTTCTACCACTTGCCCGGCTACATTCCCTAGAATTAGGTCCAGTACCGCCCCCTCTCTTGTAGGACTATCTACATGTTGACTCAAAAAGCTCTCCTGGATGCACTTTAAGAATTCCGCACCCGTTAAGCCTTTCACACTCTGACTATCCCAGTTAATATTGGGGAAGTTGAAATCCCCCACTATTATTACCCTATTATTTCTACACTTCTCTGAGATTTGCCTACATATCTGTTCCTCTATCTCCCCCTGACTGTTTGGGGGCCTATAGTACACTCCCAGCAAAGTGCTTGACCCCTTTTTGTTTTTAAGTTCTACCCATATGGCCTCATTAGAGGAACCTGCTAAGATATCATCCCTCCTTAATTGACTCTTTGATTAATATTGCGACATCCCCTCCTCTTTTACACCCCCCTCTGTCTCGCCTGAAGATTCTATACCCCGGAATATTGAGCTGCCAGTCCTGACCCTCCCTCAACCATGTCTCTGTGATAGCAACAATATCATACTCCCATGTGTTCATCAACACCTTCAATTCATCTGCTTTACTCGCAAGACTCCTTGCATTAAAATAAATGCCATCCAGCCTTGCCATACTCTCTTGTGCCATTACATATTTGCTCTGCCTTCCAGGCTGACTTGTTTTTTCGCCAAGTTAGTTTAACCCACCCCCCACCGAACAGCACTAGCAAACCTCCCCGCAAGGATGTTGGTCCCGTTCCGGTTCAGGTGCAACCTGTCCGACTTGTACAGGTCCCACCTTCCCCAGAAGCAGACCCAGTGATCCAGGAAACTAAAGCCCTCCCTCGTGCACCAACTCTTTAGCCACGCATTCATCTGCTCTGTCCTATTCCTATACTCACTTGCACGTAAACGTTAATTAATTAAAACTAGCTCTTTCAACTGGTCATTGTTGTCGTACGTGTCTTCACACTGTTCCCTTTGGGGAACTGTATGAAGCGGTGGAAGGATTTCTGGCCGCGTTAACGCTCCTTCCGTGACCGTAACCATCTTCATACCAGCCATTAGGGTGGTTAGTCTTATGGCAGGAGGGTTTTACGGGCTCCCACAACCCATACGAGGGGCGGGGGGGGGGGCGGCCACCCGCACCCACGGACGCAAGTATCCAGCTGGATGTCAACCCAGAATTTAGAGCCGGAGCTCCGACTCCACTTGCTGGGACTGTCTGGAGCGGGGTTCGAAACCCTACACCTTCTGGCCTAGCGGCGGGGATGCTTACCGCTACGCCAAAGGCCCACTCCCTTTCAACTGGTAACATGGTATGAACTACTGTATTCTCAGCTAAGTGTTTTGGTCAGGAGAGCAATAAGATTACTCTCCCCATTTTAAACATCAACCTGTAGTGTGCTGGTTCTGTTACTGGACTAAAGGCCCAGAGAATGGAAGTTTGGCCAGTTTGAGAATTTGTATTCAAAGAAAGCACATCTGGAATTAAACATCTGGGTGTCAGTAAAAGTGACCATGAAGGTGTCAGATGGCCGTAAAATCCCATCTGGTTCATTAACGTCCTTTAGGGAAGGAAGCCTGCCATCCTTACCTGGCCTGTATGTGACTCCAGACCCACACAAACGTGGCTGACTCTTAACTGTCCTCAAGTGGCCCAGCAAGAGCCTTGGTAGTATCAAAACCGCCCAATGGCTTAAGAAGGCAGCCCACCACCACCACCATCTCAGGGCTATTAAAGATGGGCAATAATACATTAAATATTAAAAAGCGGTTGAATGTGTGGCTTGCAATTTTCTAAATTTAAAATTCATAACTGAACATGTGAAATGGCTTCAGCTGCACATCAGTGTGAAGGTGGCTGTATAACCTGGTGATCTAATACGACAACAACAACTTGCATTTATATAGCGCCTTTCACGTCGTAAAACATCTCGAGGTGCTTCACAGGCGCGTTAACAAAAATTTGACACCGCGCTAGATATTGGGGCCGGTAACTAAAAGCTTGTTCAAGGAGGTAGGTTTTAAGGAGCATCTTAAAGGAGGAAAGAGAGGCGGAGAGGTTTAGGGAGGGAATTCCAGAGCTTAGGGCCTCGGCAGCTGAAGGCACGGCCGCCAATGGTGGAGCGATTAAAATCGGGGATGCGCAAGAGGCCAGAATTGGAGGAGCGCAGAGATCTTGGAGGGTTGTGGGGCTGGAGGAGGTTAGAGAGATAGGGAGGGGCGAGGCCATGGAGGGATTTGAAAACAAGGATGAGAATTTTTAAATCGAGGCTTTGCTTAACTGGGAGCCAATGTAGGTCAGCGAGCACAGGGGTGATGGGTGAACGGGGCTTGGTGCGAGTTAGGACACGGGCAGCCGAGTTTTAGATGAGCTGAAGTTTACGGAGGGTGGAAGGTGGGAGGCCGGCCAGGAGTGTGTTGGAATAGTCAAGTCTAGAGGTAACAAAGGCATGGTTGAGGGTTTCAGCAGCAGATGAACTGAAACGGGCAGAGTTGGGTGACGTTACGGAGATGGAAATAGGCTGTCTTAGCGATGGCGCGGATATGCGGTCGGAAGCTCATTTCGGTAGGTAGCTTTGTACCGTTCTGGCTTTGCACCACATGCAGTGTTACATATTCAGCTGATTGTGAAGCCCAAGTGTTTCATCAAACTGTTTTTCAAAGAACATTTTTATAGGCGAAAGCGTAGCACTTCTACCTCAACTTCTCATCGAATTACCCAACTTGCAACCAATCTCCAGTGCACAGCACCTTGTTGAGCTCTGTGCGAGACACAGGCAGTACAGCTTGTGTGAGCATTGGGCTCTACAGGTACTGGTGTAAGATTGGCAACTTTAATATAAGAAAAGTCTGATGTGGCAGACAGGGGTTGTGTAAAATGACAGAGTGTGTGTGTGTGTGTGTGTGTGTGTGTGGCATTGTACAGGCTGCTTGTCTGCTCTGAAGTGGAATCTGAAACATTGGGCTGGATTTTGATACTGGAGGCACGTAGGAGGCGGGACTATAACTTTTGGGGTTGTAGTCCCGCCTCCATCGAGTTATGGCCAACCCACGCGATTTTCACTTGACTGACCTTGTTGAGTAGGCTCAGCAGGCCAATTAAAGGCCACCCGGCAACAGGTGACATCACAGATTGACATTTCATCTGTCAAAAGCTTTTGACAGATGAAATATCAGCGTTTGACAGCTCTTTGAAGCTGTCAAACACTGACAATCTGTACTCCAAGTTAATTCCTTCCTCTCAGGCTGATTTAGAGATCTCTCCAGAACAGAAAGCTGAATGCTGCAACTTTTGACAGCTCGCGGCCATTCTGCTTTCTGTGCCGGTGAGATGAGGGACTCCTGAGACCTGAAGGAATGAAGGCTGTAAAGGTAAGTAAATGTAAGTAAAACTTCTTTAAACACTTTACACACACCAAACACACTTATCTCTGCACTCATGCACCCATCACTCACCTGAACACCGGACACCTCGAACCCTCCAAGCCCTTCAGCCCGACGGTCCACCTCGCTAACTTGGCGTGGTTTGGAGCCATCGGGAATCCCACACTTCAGCAATAAAAATAGGGATTAGGCTAAAAACTGCCTGTTAACTACCTGTTAACAGGCAGTTAATTGGCACTGATCCCCTTCCCACCTCGGGGAGACGGCTCCCAGCACAGGTCAGGTATCCGCCTCCTTTGAAACTGGCATGAAGGCGGGTTGAGGGCGGGATGGGTTCGTGCCCCCCGACTTTGAGATTTTAACCCCCCCCACACGCCTCCAAACCCGTCTCCATGGCCCAATGAAAATCCTGCCCAATGTTTCAGTAACATGTATTGAAGATTGGTTAACAGACAGAAAACAGAGAGTAGGAATAAACGGGTCATTTTCGGGTTGGCAGGCTGTAACTAGTGGAGTGCCTCAAGGATCAGTGCTTGGGCCTCGGCTATTCACAATCTATATCAATGACATAGATGAGGGGACTGAGTGTAATGTATCCAAGTTTGCTGAGGATACAAAGCTAGGTGGGAAAGTAAGCTGAGAGGAGGACACAAAGAGGCTGCAAAGTGATATAGACCGGTTAAGTGATCGGGCAAGAAGGTGGCAGATTGTGTATAATGTGGGGAAATGTGAAATTATCCACTTTGGTAGGAAGAATAGAGACGCAGAATTTTTTTAAAAGGTAAGAGACTCGTAAATGTTGGTATTTAGACTGATTTGGGTGTTCTTGTATACGAATCACACAAAATTAACATGCAGGTACAGCAAGCGTGTAGGAAGGCAAATCATATGCTGACCTTTATTGTAAGAGGGTTGAAGTATAAGAGTAAGGAAGTCTTGCGGCAGTTATATAGGGCTTTGGTGAGACCACACCTGGAGTACTGTGCACAGTTTTGGTCTCCTTATCTAAGGAAGGATATACTTGCCTTGGAGGCGGTGCAACGAAGGTTCACTAGATTGATTCCTGGGATGAGAGGGTTGTCCTATGAGGAGAGATTGTGTAGAATGGGCCGATACTCTCTGGAGTTTAGAGGAATGAGAGGCGATCTCATTGAAACGTATAAAATTTTCAGAGGGCTTGACAGGTTGTTTCCCCTGACTGGGGAGTCTAGAACTAGGGGTCACAGTCTCAGAATAAGGGGTCAGCCATTTAGGACTGAGATGAGGAGAAATTTCTTCACTCAGAGGGTTGTGAATCTCTGGAATTCTCTACCCAGAGGGCTGTGGATGCTCCATCATTGAGTATATTCAAAACTGCTAGATTTTGGGAATCGAGGGATATGGGAAAAGTGGAGTTGAGGTCGGTGATCAGCCATGATCTTATTGAATGGCAGAGCAGGCTCGAGGGGCCGTATGGCCTACTCCTGCTCCTATTTCTTATAAACAAAGAGGGAGTGCATTGCACATGGGAAGGAAAAATGGGTTTTCCATCCTCCATGAATGGACCTGATGGTAGACATGGTGCTCAACATATCTGACCAATACAGAGCCAATAGAATGCAGAGTTACAAAATCAACATAGAGCAAAAGCCCCAGGAAGTTGTGATCACCCTGCACTGGTTAGACGGTACCTCGGGTAACGCGGCCAATTCTGAGACACAAGAGAGACATTCAGCAATAGAGGAAGTGCAGCAAAGAGCCACAGTAGTGAGGAATGTTGTGTGTTGAGGAATATCTTGCCTCAGAGGGTGGTGAATCTTTGGAATTCTCTACCCCAGAGGGCTATGGAGGCTCCGTCGTTGAGTATATTCAAGACAGAGATCGATTGATTTTTGGGTATTAAGGGAACCAAAAGGATGTGGGGATAGTTCAGGAAGTTGGAGTGGAGGTCAAAGATTAGCCATGATCTTATTGAATGGCGGAACAGACTCGAAGGGCTGAATGGCCGACTCCTGCTCCTATTTCTTATGTTATGTTTATGGAGGTGTGTAGAAGATTGTAGATCGCATAGAAAAGTTAAATTGGGGAAAGAGTAGCATGAAGTTCATCAGGATCAAACCACTAGAAACTAACTTTAGGGCTGACACCAGAACTTACTTCACACAACGAGAGGTCAACAGGGATAGACTCCCGAACAGAGGACTGGAGGCAGAATCCCCTGAATCGTTGAAGAAACAATTAGAAACTGCAATGGGGTGACTTGGGGAACCTTCTGGAATGATGAATTATGATGGGCTGAATGGCCTTGCTCATCTGTAATTATCTGGGGATCTTATTGTGAAGGGAGGATGTGGCAGAACTCCATACTGGTGGGGGGAGCTGCTTTGTAACGTCTCCTGATGGAGAGCTGGTTTACTGGGGCTGACTGAGGAAGGATGTTCTTGCCATGGAGGGAGTTCAGCGAAGATTCACCAGGCTGATACCTGGGATGGCAGGAATGATGTATGAGGAGAGATTGGGTCGATTGGGCTTATACTCGCTGGAGTTTAGAAGAATGAGAGGGGGTCTCATTGAAACTTATAAAATTCTGACAGGACTGGACAGACTCGATGCAGGAAGGATGTTCCCGATGGCGGGGGAGTCCAGAACCAGGGGTCACAGTCTAAGGATAAGGGGTAAGCCATTTAGGACTGAGATGAGGAGGAATTTCTTCACCCAGAGAGTGGTGAACCTGTGGAATTCTCTACCACACAAAGCAGTAGAAGCCAATTCATTAAATATATTCAAGAAGGAGTTGGATATATTTCTTAAGGCTAAAGGGATCAAGGGATATGGGGAGAAAGCAGGGACAGGGTACTGAGTTTGGATGATCAGCCATGATCTCATTGAATGGCGGAGCAGGCTCGAGGGGCTGAATGGCCTACTCCTGCTCCTATCTTCTATGTTTCTATGACTGTGCCCTCTGTACAAATTGAAAGGTGTCTCTCTGCATCCTACACCTGGCTCACTGCACCAGTGTGTGTATTTCCCCCACCCCCAACCCCCCACAATGGCCTCTATGATTGCTCAGTGATTTAATTTTTTTTTTGCAATACTCACATTTTATTTTGTTTTTTTTTACATACAAAACTAGATTCATAATAATACCACCTGCAAATTTGTTTATTGTAGGATTGAGATATGTATTTGGTCCGCTCATTATTTGGATCGAAAAGTGACACAACATACAGGTGCACAGAATATGCTTAGTAATATACAGATGCAATACTTCATTTATATTACGAAAGGCCATTAATATGTTCCGTAGATGTTCCAGCAGCGATTAAATGCACTGCCTACGTTGCTATTAAGTCATTCAGATCAAGGTGGTTCTAGGTTTAGTTGTCCAGTCTGTGGTAATAATAAAGCCTCAATCTTGGGCACTAGTTTGAGTAGGGGGGGCGGGGGGGAGGGGGAAGAAAACAACTGCTATTCCAATGTAAACATCGGGGGAGGGGGTCGTTACCTGATCCGAGGTGGCTGCCCCGCAGTAGAATTGCCAGAATCTGTTGCTTGGTGGCTGGCTCGGCTTTCACACCCATTCCATCGCCTGTTCAAACTTCCTGGGGTGACCTGACTGACTGGGTCGGTGGCCATCAGTCAGCCAGCATGGCTCCTTGCAGCTACAGCAAACTTGAACTTGGCCCCAAAAGTCAAGCCTGAGAAACCTGGAAAGTCCTGGCTAGGAGTCTGCCTCCGAGAAGGTGGACAGGGTGAGTTTGCTGCTGGAAGTGCATCGCTGGAGGCTTTGTGAATTTGGTGAATCTGATCTCCTGGTAATTGGGCGAGTGGGAGAGAGGCGGCTACACTGCATTCAGTTTGCCTTTTCCAAAAGCTTCACCTTGAGTTGCTGCTTATGCTGGTGGTCGCTCTTGTGACTTGGTCCATGGAGGGGAGAAATGAACTAGGGTTCCTCCTTCTGAAAGCAATTGCAGTGATCCCTGTTGGAAATGTGCAGGTATGGATATTGGATGAGAACCTTGAGTGCAGTGTGATGTAAAAAGGAGTCTCACACATCAAGGAACTTTTAAAGTAAGCTTTAAGCAACTTATAATTATACTATATACAAGAGCGGTCTTCACCATGCCTCTAGGAGAAGCCCCTTTACCATACTGAGCAGTTCAGTATTTATACTAGTCCAAACACAGGAAGTGATGTATGCACAGAGTTCACAGTTAGTGATGTGCACATAGCTTCATCCGGAAGTTATTTATTATTATTACACAGTGCTCTCCA
Organism: Somniosus microcephalus; assembly: GCF_052327205.1. Taxonomy (NCBI): domain Eukaryota; kingdom Metazoa; phylum Chordata; class Chondrichthyes; order Squaliformes; family Somniosidae; genus Somniosus; species Somniosus microcephalus. The sequence goes on from NC_140993.1 coordinate 265,642,077, forward strand.
CAGTTAAATACCCTGCTGACATTTATGGCCTGGCCTCACATTTGAAGAATGGCTGAGGTACTGAGCCAGTTGGTGGACTCGTCACTCCATCTTGCTGCTTGTGGGGGAGGTAAAGAAAAATCTCTTAGAAAGCAAAGTCTGCCACATGTGGGAGGGGAAGGGACGAGAAAGCAGCTGTTAACAGTTTTCTTCTTTCCCATGGTGGTGAGTTTTATACTACTATTACCTTCTAAATTCATTCTTGGGGTGTGGGTGTCGCTAGCAAGGCCCATCCCTAGTTCCCCAGAGATTTTCCTCATGAACATCTGTGTAGCAGTTTTGATACAATTGAAGGGCTTGCTCGGCCACTTAACGCGTCAACCACATTGGCGTGGGCTTGGAGTCACCTATAGGCCCAGGGATGGCAGGTTTCCTTCCCTGAACGACATCAATGAACCAGACAATGAACCAGTTGGATTTGGGTTTGGATGCTGAAGGTGTTAAATGTGGTATCCATGTCGAAGGTGGAGTAGAAAAGGTTTTGCATGGGCTGAGGCCAGATTGTGCCTAAAATATGGAACCCTTCTGGTGGTTGTGCTGCTTTCCCTTTTTGTATGGGCCTGTGAGCTGAGGTTATGGTGGAGCGAGAAGTGGTCAAACCCTCCATCAAGTCCTTACTCGGTTGTGTACACAGATGCTGCCTTGTAGCTTGTGTCTGCCCCACTTGCAGGGAACAGTTTTTAATGCAGTCTTGCATCATTTGCTTAAGTGCTCTTCAAACTGCGCTCTACAGAATGAATTGGGGTTTTTTTTGGAAGCTATTTTGCAACACTTAGTGCAGTGATTTGTTGAAGTGTTATGAGATGAGTACTTTCATTACTGAAAATGTCATTAATGCATCAACAATATATAGGAAGAGTGAGGGAGATTGTGCAAGACCTTGATTCAAGGCAGTCGCACTCTGTGACTCCCCAGTGGAAGCTTTTCTAACCTGTTGCTCTGGTTTATTCAATGCAGTAGTTTTAAATGTATTTCAATGAGGATATTATACTACCGTGTATCTAGTGTTCTAGAATGAAAAAATTATGGTGATCGAACAACTAAAATGAATGCTCATTAAACCACTGCACTTCATTCAGTTCCAGTTTAAACTTTCCATATTTTTGATTCCAAAAGGTTGAAATTGCACAGTTACATTTTAGTTGTCAATGTATCGTCAGTCACCTTCATCTATTCTCTTAATGAAAGTGTGTAATCCAGACTGAAATAAAATAGCAAGAGGATTTCCTAGTAACCCATTCACCAAGGGATATGGGGATTTAAAACATTTTTTTTTTATGGGATGTGGGCGTTGCTTGCAAGGCCAGCATTTATTGCCCATCCCTAATTGTCCTTGAGAAGGTGGTGGTGAGCTGCCTTCTTGAACCTCTGCAGTCCGTGTGGTGAAGGTACTCCCACAGTGCTGTTAGTTAGGGAGTGCCAGATTTTGACCCAGCGACGATGAAGGATCGGCGATATACTTGGCTAGAGGCGCGGCTAGTTCTGGAGCACAAGTCTTCAGCCCGATAGCCGGGATGTTGTCGGGGCTCATAGCCTTTGCTGTATCCAGTGCGCTCAGCCGTTTCTTGATATCATGGTGTGTGACTTGGAGGGGAACCTGGAGATGGTGGCGTTCCCATGTGCCTGCTGCCCTGGTCCTTCTAGGTGGTAGAGGTCGCAGGTTTGGGAGGTGTTGCCGAAGAAGCTTTGGCAAATTGCTGCAGCACATCTTGTAGATGGTACACACTGCAGCCACGGTGCGCCAGTGGTGGAGGGAGTGAATGTTTAAGGTGGTGGATGGGGTGCCAACCAAGTGGGCTGCTTTGTCTTGGATGGTGTCGAGCTTCTTGAGTGTTGTTGGAGCTGCACTTATCCAGGCAAGTGGAGTGTATTCCATCACACTCCTTACTTGTGCCTTGTAGGTGGTAGAAAGGCTTTGGGGAGTCAGGAGGTGAGACGCAGAATACCTAGCCTCTGACCTGCTCTTGTAGCCACAGTATTTATGTGGCTGGTCCAGTTAAGTTTCTGGTCAATGGTGACCCCCCACGATGTTGATGGTGGGGGATTTGGCGATGGTAATGTCAAGGGGTGGTGGTTAGACTCCCGCTTGTTGGAGATAGTCATTGCCTGGCACTTGTGTGGCGCAAATGTTACCTGCCACTTATCAGCCCAAGCCTGAACGTCGTCCAGGTCTTGTTGTATGCGGGCATGGACTGCTTCATTATCTGAGGAGTTGTGAATGGTACTGAACACTGTGCAGTCATCAGCGAACATCCCCATTTCTGACCTTATGTTGGAGAGAAGCTCATTGATGAAGCAGCTGAAGATGGTTGGGCCTAGGACACTGCCCTGAGGAACTCCTGCAGCGATGCCCTGGGGCTGTGATGATTGACCTTCAATCACCACAACCGCCTTCCTTTGTGCTAGGTATGACTCCAACCAGTGGAGAGTTTTCCCCGATTCCCATTGACTTCAGTTTTACTAGGGCTCCTTGATGCCACGCTCGGTCAAATGCTGCCTTGATGTCAAGGGCAGCCACTCTCACCTCACCTTTGAAATTCAGCTCCTTTGTCCATGTTTGGACCAAGGCTGTAATGAGGTCGGGAGCTGAGTGGTCTTGGCGGAACCCAAACTGGGCATCAGTGAGCAGGTTATTGGTGAGTAAGTGCTGCTTGATAGCACTGTCGATGACACCATCCATCACTTTGCTAATGATTGAGAGTAGATTGATGGAGCGGTAATTGGTCGGATTGGATTTGTCCTGCTTTTTATGGACAGGACATACCTGGGCAGTTTTCCACATTGTCAGATAGGTGCCAGTGTTGTAGCTGTACTGGAACAGCTTGGCTCGAGGCGTGGCTAGTTCTGGAGCACAAGTCTTCAGCCCGATAGCCGGGATGTTGTCGGGGCCCATCGCCTTTGTTGTATCCAGTGCGCTCAGCCGTTTCTAGATATCATGTGGAGTGAATCGAATTGCCTGAAGACTGGCTTCTATGATGGTGGGGACCTCGGGTATAGGCCGATATGGATCATCCACTCGGCACTTCTGGCTGCAGAAGGTTGCAAACGCTTCAGCCTTGTCTTTTGCACTCACGTGCTGGGCTCCACCATCATTGAGGATGGGGATATTCATGGAGCCTCCTCCTCCCGTTAGTTGTTTAATGGTCCACCACCATTCACGACTGGATGTGGCAGGACTGCAGAGCTTTGATCTGATCCGTTGATAGTGGGATCGCTTAGCCTGTCTATAGCATGCTGCTTCTGCTTTTTAGCATGCATGTAGTCCTGTGTTGCAGCTTCCCCAGGTTGGCACCTCATTTTTTAGGTACACCTGGTGCTGTTCCTGGCATGCTCTTCTACACTCCTTATTGAACCAGGGTTGGTCCCCTGGCTTGATGGTAATGGTAGAGTGAGGGATATGCCGGGCCATGAGGTTACAGATTGTGGTGGAATACAATTCTGCTGCTGCTGATGGCCCACAATGCCTCATGGATGCCCAGTTTTGAGCTGCTAGATCTGTTCTGAATCTATCCCATTTAGCACGGTGGTGTCTTTGTCTCCATAATGACTGTGCGGTAGTCACTGCTATCAATACTGTCATGGACAGATGCATCTGCGACAGGTAGATTGGTGAGGATGAGTTCAAGTAGGTTTTTCCCTCGTGTTGGTTCTCACACCACCTGTCGCAGGCCCAGACTGGCAACTATATCCTTCAGGACTCTGCCAGCTCAGTCAGTAGTGGTGCTACCGAGCCACTCTTGGTGATGGACATTGAAGTCCCCCACCCAGAGTACATTCTGTGCCCTTGCTACTCTCAGTGCTTCTTCCAAGTGGTGTTCAACATGGAGGAGTACTGATTCATCAGCTGAGGGAGGGCGGTAGGTGGTAATCAGCAGGAGGTTTCCTTGCCCATGTTTGACCTGAAACCATGAGACTTCATGGGGTCCGGAGTCAATGTTGAGGACTCCCAGGGCCACTCCCTCCCGACTGTATACCACTGTGCTGCCACCCCTGGTGGGCCTGACCTGCCAGTGGGACAGGACATACCCAGGGATGGTGATGGAGGAGTTCGGGACATTGGCTGAAAGGTATGATTCTGTGAGTATGACTATGTCAGGCTGTTGCTTGACTAGTCTGTGGGACAGCTCTCCCAATTTTGGCACAAGTCCCCAGATGTTGGTGAGGAGGACTTTGCAGGGTCGACTGGGCTGGGTGTGCCGTTGCCGTGTCCGAAGCTGGTGTCGAGGTCGATGCCGGGTGATCCGTCTGGTTTCATTCTTATTATTGTGTTTTGTAGCGGTTTGTTACAATGAAGTAGCTTGTTAGGCCATTTCAGAGGGCAGTTAAGAGTCAACCACATTGCTGTGGGTCTGGAGTCACATGTCGGCCAGACCAGGTAAGGACAGTAGATTTCCTTCTTTAAAGCACATTAGTGAACCAGATGGGTTTTTACGGCAATCTGATAGTTTCATGGTCACCATTACTGATACTAGCTTTTTATTCCAGATTTATTTAATTAACTGAATTTAAATTCCCCAGCTGCTGTGTGGGATTTGAATTGGGTGAAAAAGTGGAGTTGATGTAAAAGTTAAGCCATGATCTTATTGAATGGTGGAGCAGACTTGAGTATGGCCTACTCCTGCTCCTATTTCTTATGTTCTTGTGTTCTTTATATCACACAGCATGATTTCCACTTGAGCATGTGTGATTATACCTAAACCATGTAGGCCTAGAAATTGGCCTGAGGCGCCCAAGCGGCGCAAAGTTCGCCTGGGCGCTGGAATTTGCACCGCGATCGCCACATTAGCGATCGCCGCAAATTCAGTTGAAGTGCCCCTAGAGGGAGACGGGGCGCGGCTCGAGGCGCTCCGCGCCCCTCTTAGGACGCTGAAAGTGAATTTTGCAGCGCTACGTGCTGCAGCGCCACACGCTGCGGCATGGCACGCTGCGGTACTGCAGGCCTTCCTCCCACTGTTAAGGGGGAGGGGCCTGCAACAGCGCGAGCCCCGATCGCGAGTGCCGGCAAAAGAGCCCGGCACCAAGGAGAAGTGCCGGGCTCTCGGGAAACAGCCGGCAATGCCGCGGGGGAGGGGACCAGGAGGCCGGGGATGGAGGTGCTGGCAGGCGGCCGCCGAAAAAGCGGCCGCCCCGCACCTCCCCCTTAACTTGCGCCTCTGTTGGCGCAGCAAGGCCCCGTGAACCGGGCGCGGGTAGTGAACGGCGCTACAGTGGCGTTCGCTACCAAATATCGCGATCGGGGCGCGAATGCGGCGCTGCGCACACCGATGACGTCATCGGTGGCGGTGCAGCGCAAAAGGCTAACGCCACCATTAGCGCCCCTGCTGAATATCGCGGGAGGCGCAGCCAGTGGCGCTACAGCCACTGACTGCCTCTTTAGGCACCAACAGGTGGCGCTACTCACCGAATTTTTCCCCCGTAGTCTCTGGTTTCATACCAGATTCTGACTGTGTACCTTGCAGAAAATATTCTGAAATCCCTACATCGAGAATCTGTACTGATTTCTTTTTAAGAAATCGTACCAGCCAGTCCTTTGGGTGATTGTCGAAACAACCAGTCCTTTGGGTTAAAAACACAAAATGCTGGAAATACTTAGCAGGTCAGGCAGCACCTGTGGAGAGAGAAACAGAGTTAACGTTTCAGGTCGATGACCCTTCGTCAGAACTGGAAAGAGCTGGAGATGGAACAGATTTTTAAGCAAGTGTAGGGGCCGGTAGAGGGGGGAGGGGAGGAAAGAACAAAAGGGAAGGTCTGTGATTGGATGGAAGGCAGGAGAGATTAAGAGACAAAAGAGATGATGGTGCAAGGCAAAAGGAGATGGTAATGGGACAAGTTAAGAAACAAAAGATGACTCGATGATGTGTAAATGGCGATGGCAGAATGATTGACAGCTGCCATGTGAGAGAGAAAAAAAAATGGAAAAAAAAGACAGGGGCCGAGGTTCTGGTCTGAAATGGTTGAACTCGATGTTGAGTCCGGCAGGCTGTAAAGTGCCTAATCGAAAGATGAGGTGCTGTTCCTCGAGCTTACGTTGAGCTTCATTGGAACAGTGCAAGAGGCTGCGGACGGAGAGGTCAGAGTGGGAGTGGAGCGGAGAATTAAAGTGACAGGCGACTGGGAGCTCTGGGTCAACCTTGCGGTCCTTTGGGTGATTGCCGTACCAGCCAGTCCTTTGGGTGATTGCCTTTAGGAGGCAGTGCTTTTAGTACAATAAGTTTCCTTGTGATCATCCCAATGCTAAAGCAGAAAGTCCAATATAGTTAACTGCAACTGTATAAACAAATTATATAAAAATGGATTTAAGTAGTAACTCTTTTCAACATGGATTTTTTAAAATTGTTCTTACTTTGGCAATTTTGCTGTTGAAATGGAAAATACCAACACTTTTGTGTGACTGGTTAAACTGAGGTGGGTGTCTAAATTTAAAAATTTGTACAGATTGTAGGAATTTATAGTTGAACCAATATTGGATCTTAAATCCACACAAGGCTCAAACTGATTTGTTCAGCTTTTGAATAACTTTTATTTTAAGTGGTTGATTTTCATTGTGGTTCAGTTGGTAGCACTCTTGTCTCAGAGTCAGAAAGTTGTGGGTTCAAGACCCCCTCTGGAGACTTGAGCACAAAAATCTCGGCCAACTCTTCAATGCAGTGCCGAGGGAGCGCTGCTCTGTTGGAGGTTACATCTTTCGGAGGAGACATTAAACCGAGGCCCATTTGCGCCTCAGGTGGATGTAAAAGATCCCATGGCCACTAGTTCGAAGAAGATTAGACCGTTCTCCCCACGGTCCTGTCCAATATTTATCCCTCAACCAACATAACAAAAACAGATTATCCGGGTCACTATCACCTTGCTTCTGTTGGACGTTGCTGTGCGCTAATTGGCTGTTGTGAGTACGCGTCAAAAAGTACTTCATTGGCGGTAAAGTGCTTTGGTACGTCCTAAGCTCGCTCGCGCTCTCTCTCTCTGGCGCTCTCTCTCTGGTGCTCTCTCTCGCGCTCTGTACACGCTCGCCCTCTCGCTCGCTGTTGCGCGCGCTCTCTCGCGTGCACTCTCTCGCTCTCAGCTCTCTCACGCTCTCTCTTGTGCTCTCTCTCGCGCTCGCTCTTGTGCTCTCTCTTGGGCGCTCTCTCTCGCGCTCGCTCTTGTGCTCTCTCTTGCGCTCTCGCTCGCTCGCTCTCTCACGCTCGCTCTTGCACTCTCTCTCTCTCGTGCTCGCTCTCTCTCGCGCTCGCTCTCTCTCTCGCGCTCGCTCTCTCTCTCACTCTCTCATGCTTGCTTTCGCTTTCTCGCGCTTGCTCTCGCTCTCACTCGCTCTCTCCCTCTCGCGCTCGCTATCTCTCTCTCCTGCGTTCGCTCTCTCTCTCTCTCGTGCACACTCTCTCACGCGCTCTCACTCGCTCTCTCGTGCTCGCTCTCTCGTGCTCGCTGTCTCTCATGCTCGCTGTCTCTCGCGCTCGCACTCTCTCTCCTGCGCGCGCGATCGCTCGCTCTCTCTCTCTCCTGCGCGCGCTCTCGCTCTCTCTCGTGCTCGCTCTCTCTCTCGCGCTCGCTGTCTCTCTCTCACGTTCGCTCTCTCTTGCACTCGCACCCTCTCTCTATCGTACTTGTGCTCGCCCTCTCTCTTGCGCTCGCTCTCTTTCTCGCTCTCTCTCTCTCTCCCGTGCGCTCTCTCTCCCGCGCGCGCTCTCTCTCCCGCGCGCGCTCTCTCTCCCCGCGCGCGCCCTCTCTCCCGCGCGCGCCCTCTCTCCCGCGCTCGCCCTCTCTCCCGCGCTCGCCCTCTCTCCCGCGCTCGCTCTCTCTCCCGCTCGCTCTCTCTCTCTCTGGCGCTCGCTCTCTCTCTCTCTCTGGCGCTCGCTCTCTCTCTCTCTCTCTGGCGCTCGCTCTCTCTCTCTCTGGCGCTCTCTCTCTCTCTCTCTGGCGCTCGCTCTCTCTCTCTCTCTGGCGCTCGCTCTCTCTCTCTCTCTCTCTGGCGCTCGCGCTCGCTCTCTCTCTCTCTGGCGCTCGCGCTCGCTCTCTCTCTCTCTGGCGCTCACGCTCGCTCTCTCTCTGGCGCTCGCTCTCTCTCTCTGGCGCTCGCTCTCTCTCTCTCTCTGGCGCTCGCTCTCTCTCTCTCTCTGGCGCTCGCTCTCTCTCTCTCTCTCTGGCGCTCGCGCTCGCTCTCTCTCTCTCTCTCTCTCTCTGGCGCTCACGCTCGCTCTCTCTCTCTCTCTCTCTCTGGCGCTCGCGCTCGCTCTCTCTCTCTCTCTGGCGCTCGCGCTCGCTCTCTCTCTCTCTGGCGCTCGCGCTCGCTCTCTCTCTGGCGCTCGCGCTCGCTCTCTCTCTCTCTGGCGCTCGCGCTCGCTCTCTCTCTCTCTGGCGCTCGCGCTCGCTCTCTCTCTCTCTGGCGCTCGCGCTCGTTCTCTCTCTCTCTGGCGCTCGCGCTCGCTCTCTCTCTCTCTGGCGCTCGCGCTCGCTCTCTCTCTCTCTGGCGCTCGCGCTCGCTCTCTCTCTCTCTGGCGCTCGCGCTCGCTCTCTCTCTCTCTGGCGCTCGCGCTCGCTCTCTCTCTCTCTGGCGCTCGCGCTCGCTCTCTCTCTCTCTGGCGCTCGCGCTCGCTCTCTCTCTCTCTCTGGCGCTCGCGCTTGCTCTCTCTCTCTCTCTGGCGCTCGCTCTCTCTCTCTCTCTCTCTCTGGCGCTCGCTCTCTCTCTCTCTCTCTGGCGCTCGCTCTCTCTCTCTCTCTCTGGCGCTCGCTCTCTCTCTCTCTCTCTCTCTGGCGCTCGCTCTCTCTCTCTCTCTCTCTCTCTGGCGCTCGCGCTCGCTCTCTCTCTCTCTGGCGCTCGCGCTCGCTCTCTCTTTCTCTCTCTCTCTGGCGCTCGCGCTCGCTCTCTCTCTCTCTGGCGCTCGCGCTCACTCTCTCTCTGGCGCTCGCGCTCGCTCTCTCTCTCTCTGGCGCTCGCGCTCGCTCTCTCTCTCTCTGGCGCTCGCGCTCGCTCTCTCTCTCTCTGGCGCTCGCGCTCGCTCTCTCTCTCTCTGGTGCTCGCTCTCTCTCTCTCTCTCTCTGGCGCTCGCTCTCTCTCTCTCTCTCTCTCTCTGGCGCTCGCTGTCTCTCTCTCTCTCTGGCGCTCGCTCTCTCTCTCTCTCTCTCTGGCGCTCGCTCTCTCTCTCTCTCTGGCGCTCGCTCTCTCTCTCTCTCTGGCGCTCGCTCGCTCTCTCTCTCTCTCTCTGGCGCTCGCTCGCTCTCTCTCTCTCTCTCTGGCGCTCGCTCTCTCTCTCTCTCTCTGGCGCTCGCGCTTGCTCTCTCTCTGGCGCTCGCGCTCGCTCTCTCTCTGGCGCTCGCGCTCGCTCTCTCTCTGGCGCTCGCGCTCGCTCTCTCTGGCGCTCGTCTCTCTCTCTCTCTCTCTCGCGCTCGCTCTCTCTCTCTCTCTCTCGCGCTCGCTCTCTCTCTCTCTCTCTCGCGCTCGCTCTCTCTCTCTCTCTCGCGCTCGCTCTCTCTCTCTCTCTCGCGCTCGCTCTCTCTCTCGCGCTCGCTCTCTCTCTCGCGCTCGCTCTCTCTCTCTCGCGCTCGCTCTCTCTCTCTCTCTCGCGCTCGCTCGCTCTCTCTCTCTCGCGCTCGCTCTCTCTCTCTCGCGCTCGCGCTCTCTCTCGCGCTCGCGCTCTCTCTCTCTCGCGCTCGCTCTCTCTCTCTCTGGCGCTCGCTCTCTCTCTCTCTCGCGCTCGCTCTCTCTCTCTCTCGCTCTCTCTCTCTCTCTCGCGCTCGCTCGCTCTCTCTCTCTCGCGCTCGCTCTCTCTCTCTCTCTCTCGCGCTCGCTCTCTCTCTGTCGCGCTCGCTCTCTCTCTCTCTCTCTCTCTCGCGCTCGCTCTCTCTCTCACTCTCGTGCTTGCTCTCGCTCTCTCACGCTTGCTCTCGCTCTCACTCTCTCGTGCTCTCTCTCGTGCTCGCTCTCTCTCTCTCTCTCTCTCGCGCTCTCTCTCGCTCGCTCGCGCTCTCTCTCTCGCTGTGTCTCTCGCGCTCGCTCTCTCTTGCGCTCGCACTCTGTCTATCGCTCTCGCGCTCGCTCTCTCTCTCTCGCGCTCACTCTCTCTCTCTCTCGCGCTCGCTCTCTCTCTCTCGCGCTCGCTCTCTCGCGCTCGCTCTCTCTCTCGTGCTCGCTCTCTCTCTCGCGCACTCGCTCTCTCTCGCGCTTCCTCTCTCTCGCGCTTGCTCTCTCTCGCTCTTGCGCTCTCTCTCGCGCTCGCTCTCCCTCTCTCTCTCGTGCTCGCTCTCTCGCGCTCGCTCTCTCTCACGCTCTCTCGCTCGCTCTCTCTTGCTGTCTCTCTTGCGCTCGCACTCTCTGTCTATCGCTCTCGTGCTCGCCCTCTCGCGCTCGCTTTCTCTCTTTCTCTGTCACGCTCGCTCTCTCTCGCGCTCGCTCTCTCTCTCTCGCGCTCGCTCTCTCTCTCTCTCGCGCTCGCTCGCTCTCTCTCTCTCTCGCGCTCGCTCTCTCTCTCTCTCGCGCTCGCTCTCTCTCTCTCTCGCGCTCGCTCTCTCTCTCTCGCGCTCGCTCTCTCTCTCTCGCGCTCGCTCTCTCTCTCTCGCGCTCGCTCTCTCGCGCTCGCTCGCTCTCGCGCTCGCTCTCTCGCTCTCGCGCTCCCTCTCTCGCTCTCGCGCTCCCTCTCTCGCTCTCGCGCTCCCTCTCTCGCTCGCTCGCACTCTGTCTATCGCTCTCGCGCTCGCTCTCTCGCGCTCGCTCTCTCTCTCGCGCTCGCTCTCTCTCTCTCGCGCTCGCTCTCTCTCTCTCGTGCTCGCTCTCTCTCGCGCGCGCTCTCTCTCTCGCGCTCGCTCTCTCTCGCGCTCGCTCTCTCTCGCGCTCGCTCTCTCTCGCTCTTGCGCTCTCTCTCGCGCTCGCTCTCACTCTCTCGTGCTTGCTCTCGCGCTCACTCGCTCTCCCTCTCTCTCTCGTGCTCGCTCTCTCGCGCTCGCTCTCTCTCACGCTCTCTCGCTCGCTCTCTCTCGCTGTCTCTCTTGCGCTCGCACTCTCTGTCTATCGCTCTCGTGCTCGCCCTCTCGCGCTCGCTTTCTCTCTTTCTCTGTCACGCTCGCTCTCTCTCTCGCTCGCTCTCTCTCTCGCGCTCGCTCTCTCTCTCTCTCGCGCTCGCTCTCTCTCTCTCTCGCGCTCGCTCTGGCTCTCTCTCGCGCTCGCTCTGGCTCTCTCTCGCACTCGCTCTGGCTCTCTCGCGCTCGCTCTGGCTCTCTATCGCGCTCGCTCTGGCTCTCGCTCGCTCTGGCTCTCGCTCGCTCTGGCTCTGTCTCTCGCGCTCGCTCTGGCTCTCTCTCGCGCTCGCTCTGGCTCTCTCTCGCGCTCGCTCTGGCTCTCTCTCGCGCTCGCTCTGGCTCTCTCGCGCGCATCGCTCTGGCTCTCTCGCGCGCTCGCTCTGCCTCTCTCGCGCGCTCGCTCTGCCTCTCTCGCGCGCTCGCTCTGCCTCTCTCGCGCGCTCGCTCTCCCTCTCTCGCGCGCTCGCTCTCCCTCTCTCGCGCGCTCGCTCTCCCTCTCTCGCGCGCTCGCTCTCCCTCTCTCGCGCTCGCTCTCCCTCTCTCGCGCTCGCTCTCCCTCTCGCGCGCTCGCTCTCCCCTCGCGCGCTCGCTCTCCCTCTCCCTCTCGCGCTCGCTCTCTTGCTCTCTCTCGCTCTCGCTCTCGCGCTCTCTCTTTCTCGCTCTCTCTCTCGTGCTTGCTCTCTCACTCACGCACGCTCTCTCTCGCCCTCGCGCTCTCTCTCTTGTGCTCGTGCTCTCCAGCGCTCGCTCTCTCTCTCGTGCTCGCTCGCTCTCTCTCTCGCGCTCGCTCTCTCTGTAGCGCTCGCTCTCTCTCTTGCTCTCTCTCTCGTGCGCTCTCACTCTCTCTCGCGCTCGCTCTCTCTCGCGCCCTCTCTCTCGCGCTCGCTCTCTTTCTCGCTCTCTTGCTCTCGTGTTCTCTCTCGCTCTCACTCTCGTGCTTTCTCTTTCTCTCGCGCTCGCTCTGTCTCTCACGCTCGCTCTGTCTCTCGCGCTCGCTTGCTCTCTCGCGCTCACTCTCTCTCTCACACTCGCTCTCGCTCTCTCACGCTCGCTCTCTCATGCTTGCTCTCTCTCGGACGCTCGCTCACTCTCTCGTGCTCGCTCTCTCATTCTTTTGCGCTCTCTCTCGCACGCTCACTCTCTCTCTCGCTCTCTATTGCTCTCGCGTTCTCTCTCTCGCGCTCGCTCTCTCTCTCGCTCTCTTGCTCTCGCGTTCTCTCTCTCGCTCTCACTCTCGCGCTCGCTCTGTCTCTCGCGCTCGCTCTGTCTCTCGCGCTCGCTCTGTCTCTCGCGCGCAGCTCTGTCTCTCGCGCTCGCTCTGTCTCTCTCGCGCTTGCTCTGTCTCTCGCGCGCATCGCTCTGTCCCTCTCGCGCGCTCGCTCTGTCCCTCTCGCGCGCATCGCTCTGTCCCCCTCGCGCGCTCGCTCTGTCCCCCTCGCGCGCATCGCTCTGTCCCCCTCGCGCGCTCGCTCTGTCCCCCTCGCGCGCTCGCTCTGTCCCCCTCGCGCGCTCGCTCTGTCCCCCTCGCGCGCTCGCTCTGTCCCCCTCGCGCGCTCGCTCTGTCCCCCTCGCGCGCTCGCTCTCTCCCCCTCGCGCGCTCGCTCTCTCCCCCTCGCGCGCTCGCTCTCTCCCCCTCGCGCGCTCGCTCTCTCCCCCTCGCGCGCTCGCTCTGTCCCCCTCGCGCGCTCTCTCTCTCCCCCTCGCGCGCTCGCTCTCTCCCCCTCGCGCGCTCGCTCTGTCCCCCTCGCGCGCCTCGCTCTGTCCCCCTCGCGCGCATCGCTCTGTCCCCCTCGCGCGCTCGCTCTGTCCCCCTCGCGCGCTCGCTCTCTCCCCCTCGCGCGCTCGCTCTGTCCCCCTCGCGCGCTCGCTCTGTCCCCCTCGCGCGCTCGCTCTGTCCCCCTCGCGCGCTCGCTCTCTCCCCCTCGCGCGCTCGCTCTCTCCCCCTCGCGCGCTCGCTCTCTCCCCCTCGCGCGCTCGCTCTCTCCCCCTCGCGCGCTCGCTCTCTCCCCCTCGCGCGCTCGCTCTCTCCCCCTCGCGCGCTCGCGCTCTCCCCCTCGCGCGCTCGCGCTCTCCCCCTCGCGCGCGCTCGCTCTCCCCCTCGTGCTCGCTCTCCCTCTCTCGCGCTCGCTCTCTCTCTCGCGCTCGCGCTCTCTCTCGCGCTCGCTCGCTCGCTCGTGCGCTCTCTTGCTCTCTCTCTCGCACTTGCTCTCTCTCGTGCTCGCTCTCTCTCACGCCGCTCTCTCTCTCTCGCTCCCTCTCGCTCGCTCTCTTGCTCTCGCTCTCGCGCTCTCTCTCTCATGCTTGCTCTCTCACTCACGCATGCTCTCTCTCGCCCTCGAGCTCTCTCTCTCGTGCTCGTGCTCTCCAGCGCTCGCTCTCTCTCTCGTGCTCGCTCACTCTCTCTCTCGCGCTCGCTCTCTCTGTAGCGCTCGCTCTCTCTCTTGCTCTCTCTCTCGTGCGCTCGCTCTCTCTCGCGCTCGCTCTCTTTCTCGCTCTCTTGCTCTCGTGTTCTCGCTCGCTCTGTCTCTCGCGCTCGCTCTGTCTCTCGCGCTCGCTCTGTCTCTCGCGCTCGCTCTGTCTCTCGCGCTCGCTCGCTCTCTCGCGCTCGCTCTCTATTGCTCTCGCGTTCTCTCTCTCTCGCGCTCGCTCTCGCTCTCGCGCTCGCTCTGTCTCTCGCGCTCGCTCTGTCTCTCGCGCGCGCTCTGTCTCTCGCGCGCCCTCTGTGTCTCGCGCGTCCTCTGTCTCTCGCGCGCCCTCTGTCTCTCGCGCGCCCTCTGTCTCGCTCGCGCGCCCTCTGGCTCTCTCGCGCGTCCTCTGGCTCTCTCGCGCGCCCTCTGTCTCGCTCGCGCGCCCTCTGGCTCTCTCGCGCGCCCTCTGGCTCTCTCGCGCGCCCTGTGGCTCTCTCGCGCGCCCTGTGGCTCTCTCGCGCGCCCTCTGGCTCTCTCGCGCGCCCTCTGGCTCTCTCGCGCGCCCTCTGGCGCGCTCGCTCGCTCTCTCTCTCGTGCTCGCTCTCTCGCACGCTCACCCTCTCTCTCGCTCTCTGTTGCTCTCGCGTTCTCTCTCTCTCTCGCGCTCGCTCTCTCGATCTCTTGCTCTCGCGTTCTCTCTCTCGCTCTCACTCTCGCGCTCGCTCTCTCTCTCGCGCGCGCTCTGTCTCTTGCGCGCGCTCTGTCTCTCGCGCGCGCTCTGTCTCTCGTGCGCGCTCTGTCGCTCGCGCGCGCTCTGTCGCTCACGCGCGCTCTGTCGCTCGCTGTCGCTCTGTCGCTCGCTCTCTCTCGCTCTCACCCTCGTGCTTTCTCTTTCTCTTGTGCTCGCTCTGTCTCTCACGCTCGCTCGCTTGCTCGCTCTCTCTCTCGCGCGCTCTCTCGCTCGCTCTCTCTCTCGCACTTGCTCTCTCTCGCGCTCGCTCTCTCTCACGCCGCTCTCTCTCTCTCTCACACTCGCTCTTTCGCGCTGGCTCTCTCTTTCGCGCTCGCTCTCTCCCTCGTGCTTGCTCTCTCCCTCGTGCTTGCTCTCTCCCTCGTGCTTGCTCTCTCCCTCGCGCTCGCTCTCTCTCTCGCTCCCTCTCGCGCTCTCTCTCGCTCTCTCTTGCTTTCTCTCTCGTTCTCTCTTGCTCTCTCTCGCGCTCTCTCTCTTGCTCTGTCTATCTCTCTCACTCTCTCTCTCTCACTCGTGCACGCTCTCTCTCTCGCCCTCGCGCGCTCTCTCTCGTGCTCGTGCTCTCTCCCCAGCGCTCGCTCCCTCTCTCGCGCTTGCTCTCTCTCTCTGTAGCGCTCACTCTCTCTCTTGCTCTCTCTCTCGTGCGCTCTCTCTCTCGCGCTCGCTCTCTCTCTTGCTCTCGCGCTCTCTCTTTCTCTTACGCTCGCTCTTGCTCGCGTGCTCTCTCTCTCTCGCGCAGTCTCTCACGCGCTCTCTCGCTCTCTCAATCTCTCTCTCACTCTCGCTCTCTCTTGCTCTCGCGCTCTCTTTCTCTTACACTCGCTCCCTCTCTCGTGCACTCGCTCACTCTCTCGCGCTCTCTCTCTTCCTCTCGCGCTTTCTCTCTCGCTCGCGCTCGCTCTTGTGCTTGCACTCTCTCTCTCACACTCGCTCACTCTCACGCTCGCTCTCTCAATCGCGCTCTCGCGCTCGCTGTCTCTCGCGCTCGCTCTCTCGCTCCCGCTTTCTCTTTCTCTCTCCCGCTCTCTTTCTCTCTCTCTCTTTCTCTTTCGCGCTCGCTCTCTCACTCCCTCTCTCTCGCGCTCGCTCTCCCTCTCTCTCGCGCTCGCTCTCGCTCGCTCTCTCTCACTCTCTCTCGCCCGCTCTCTCTCTCTCTCTCTCGCTCTCTCTCTTGCCCGCTCTCTCTCTTGCCCGCTCTCTCTCTCGCTCTCTCGCGCTCGCTCTCTCGCTCTCTCTCTCTCTCTGTTGCTCTCTCTCTCTCGCCTGCTATCTCTCGCCTGCTCTCTCTCGCGCTCTCTCTCTCTGTTGCTCTCTCTCGCCTGCTCTCTCTCGCGCTCTCTCTCTCGCGCTCTCTCTCTCGCGCTCTCTCTCTCGCGCTCTCTCTCGCGCTCTCTCTCTCGCTCTCTCTCTCGCGCTCTCTCTCTCGCGCTCTCTCTCTCGCGCTGTCTCTCTCGCCCGCTCTCTCTCTCTCTCGCCCGCTCTCTCTCTCTCTCGCCCGCTCTCTCTCTCTCTCGCCCGCGCTCTCTCTCTCTCGCCCACGCGCTCTCTCTCTCTCGCCCGCGCGCTCTCTCTCTCTCGCCCGCGCGCTCTCTCTCTCTTGCCCGCTCTCTCTCTCTCTCGCCCGCGCTCTCTCTCTCTCGCCCGCTCTCTCTCTCTCTCGCCCGCGCTCTCTCTCTCTCGCCCGCTCTCTCTCTCTCTCGCCCGCTCTCTCTCTCGCCCGCTCTCTCTCTCTCTCGCCCGCTCTCTCTCTCGCCCGCTCTCTCTCTCTCTCGCCTGCTCTCTCTCTCTCTCGCCCGCTCCCTCTCTCTCTCGCCCGCTCTCTCTCTCGCCCGCTCTCTCTCTCTCTCGCCCGCTCTCTCTCTCTCTCGCCCGCTCTCTCTCTCTCTCGCCCGCTCTCTCTCTCTCTCGCCCGCTCTCTCTCTCTCTCGCCCGCTCTCTCTCTCTCTCGCCCGCTCTCTCTCTCGCCCGCTCTCTCTCTCGCCCGCTCTCTCTCTCTCTCGCCCGCTCTCTCTCTCTCTCGCCCGCTCTCTCTCTCTCTCGCCCGCTCTCTCTCTCTCTCGCCCGCTCTCTCTCTCTCTCGCCCGCTCTCTCTCTCTCTCGCCCGCTCTCTCTCTCTCTCGCCCGCTCTCTCTCTCTCTCGCCCACTCTCTCTCTCTCTCTCGCCCGCTCTCTCTCTCTCTCGCCCGCTCTCTCTCTCTCTCTCGCCCACTCTCTCTCTCTCTCGCCCGCTCTCTCTCTCTCTCTCTCTCGCCCGCTCTCTCTCTCTCTCTCGCCCGCTCTCTCTCTCTCTCTCGCCCGCTCTCTCTCTCTCTCGCCCGCTCTCTCTCTCTCTCGCCCGCTCTCTCTCTCTCTCGCCCGCTCTCTCTCTCTCTCTCGCCCGCTCTCTCTCTCTCGCTCTCTCTCTCACCCGCGCGCTCTCAATTCAATTCAATTCAATTCAATTCAATCAATTCAATTCAAATGCTTTATTGGCATGAAAGTTTACAGAGAACCATATTGCCAAAGCTTACATAGCAAAAAGGTACAGTTTTCCAACATTCTGTAGGTGTCAATCGATTTGACATTTGTTGGGTACATACAATATTACTTTTAAACAATATTAATTTTAAACAGTCTTTCTACTTCATTTGGTACGTTCAATATTAATTTTAAACAGTCTTAATTTTAAACAGTCCTCAGGTTGTGACATGTTGTTACATATTTGGCCCCAAGGTATGGTCTGTCTCTCTCTGTCTATCTCTCTCTCCACTATCTCTCTCTCCATTATCTCTCTCTCCACTATCTCTCTCTCCACCACCTCTCTCTCCACTATCTCTCTCTCCACTACCTCTCTCTCCATTATCCCTCTCTCCACTATCTCTCTCTCCACTATCTCTCTCTCCATTATCTCTCTCTCCACTATCTCTCTCTCCACTATCTCTCTCTCCACTATCTCTCTCTCCACTATCTCTCTCTCCACTATATCACTCTCCACTATCACTCTCTCCACTATCTCTCTCTCCACTATCTCTCTCTCCACTATCTCTCTCTCCACTATCTCACTCTCCACTATCTCTCACTCCACTATCTCTCTCTCCACTCTCTCTCTCTCCACTATCTCTCTCTCCATTATCTCTCTCTCCACTACCTCTCTCTCCATGAGGTCTCTTTCCACTATCTCTCTCTCCACTATCTCTCTCTCCACTATCTCTCTCTCCACTATCTCTCTCTCCACTATCTCTCTCTCTCTCTCCATGAGATCTCTTTCCACTATCTCTCTCTCCACTATCTCTCTCTCCACTATCTCTCTCTCTCTCCATGAGATCTCTTTCCATTATCTCTCTCTCCACTATCTCTCTCTCCACTATCTCTCTCTCCACTATCTCTCTCTCCACTATCTCTCTCTCCACTATCTCTTTCTCCACTATCTCTCTCTCCACTATCTCTCTCTCCACTATCTCTCTCTCCACTATCTCTCTCTCTCCATTATCTCTCTCTCCACTCTCTCTCTCTCCACTATCTCTCTCTCTCCACTATCTCTCTCTCCACTATCTCTCTCTCCACTATCTCTCTCTCCACTATCTCTCTCTCCACTCTCTCTCTCTCCACTCTCTCTCTCTCCACTATCTCTCTCTCCACTATCTCTCCCTCCACTATCTCTCTCTCCACTATCTCTCTCTCCACTATCTCTCTCTCCACTATCTCTCTCTCCACTATCTCTCTCTCCACTATCTTTCTCTCCACTATCTCTCTCTCCACTATCTCTCTCTCCACTATCTCTCTCTCCACTATCTCTCTCTCCACTATCTCTCTCTCCACTCTCTCTCTCTCCACTATCTCTCTCTCTCTCCACTATCTCTCGCTCCACTATCACTCTCTCCACTATCTCTCTCTCTCCACTATCTCTCTCTCCACTATGTCTCTCTCCACCATCTCTCTCTCCGCTATCTCTCTCTCCGCTATCTCTCTCTCCTCTATCTCTCTCTCCACTATCTCTCTCTACACTATCTCTCTCTCCACTATCTCTCTCTCCAGTATCTCTCTTTCCACTATCTCTCTCTCCACTATCTCTCTCTCTCTACTATCTTTCTCTCCACTATCTCTCTCTCCACTATCTCTCTCTCCACTATCTCTCTCTCCACTATCTCTCTCTCTCCACTATCTCTCTCTCCACTATCTCTCTCTCCACTATCCCTCTCTCTCCACTATCTTTCTCTCCACTATCTTTCTCTCCACTATCTCTCTCCCAACTATCTCTCTCTCCACTATCTCTCTCTCCACTATCTCTCTCTCCACTATCTCTCACTCCACTATCTCTCTCTCCACTATCTCTCTCTCCACTATCTCTCTCTCTCTCTCCACTATCTCTCTCTCTCTCTCCACTATCTCTCGCTCCACTATCACTCTCTCCACTATCTCTCTCTCTCCACTATCTTTCTCTCCACTATCTCTCTCTCCACTATGTCTCTCTCCACCATCTCTCTCTCCGCTATCTCTCTCTCCTCTATCAATTCCAATTCCAATTCCAATTCAAATGCTTTATTGGCATGAAAGTTTACAGAGAACCATATTGCCAAAGCTTACATAGCAAAAAGGTACAGTTTTCCAACATTCTGTAGGTGTCAATCGATTTGACATTTGTTGGGTACATACAATATTACTTTTAAACAATATTAATTTTAAACAGTCTTTCTACTTCATTTGGTACGTTCAATATTAATTTTAAACAGTCTTACTTTTAAACAGTCCTCAGGTTGTGACATGTTGTTACATATTTGGCCCCAAGGTATGGTCTGTCTCCTTCTCCCAGGACTAATCTCAATTTTGACAGGTCATCCAATTCCTTGAAATCTGGGGTTGTTTGGCTTAGCTTGTTGAATAATATGTTTCTTGATGTGTTGAATTTTTCGCATTTTAGGAGGAAATGCATTTCTGTTTCAACCTCGCCGGCCAGACATTGATCGCATATTCTATTCTCTCTAGGCTGCCAGGATTTCTTGTATCTGCCTTTTTCAATTTCCAGTTGGTGGTCGCTTAGTCTGTACCTGGTGAGGGTCTGTCTCTGTTTTGTGTCTCTGATGGTCGTGAGGTAGTCTGCCAGTTTATATTCTCTTTTTAGGGCCCAGTAACATTCTAATCTGCTTTGGCTTTCGGTTATTTTGTTCCAATGTTCCAGGTAGGTTTCTTTGCATTGTTTAATGATTTGGTTCACTCGGATTGGTGTTTGGACGGCTGTGTTGGTCTGGGGCTGGTCAGGGTCCGGCTGAGTACTTAGTTTCAGTAGCAGCTGACTCAGGGGACTCTTTTCTGGGTTTAGCTCTTGGGTCTGAAAGGCTTTGAAATGAAGGGTGTCTGGGGAGCTAGATTTGAGGTGATTTAGGAAGTTTAGTGCTCGTTTTTGGATGTTTATTATCAGTGGGTATCTGCCTAGTTCGGCTCTGCATGCATTTGTTGGCGTTTTTCTTTGGGTGCGAAGGATGCTTCGGCAGAATTCTGCATGTAGGGCTTCTATTGTGTGTTTTTCCCATTTAGTGTAGCTTTGGTGATTTAGCGGGCCCCATACTTCACTACCGTACAGTGCAATGGGCAGGATTATGCTGTCAAATATTTTGAGCCAGATTTTGATTGGGATTTGGATGTTGTAGAATTTTCTTTTTATTGCATATAGGGCTCTTCGGGCTTTTTCTTTTAGTGCATTCACTGCTATGCTGAAGCTCCCTGATGCTGTAATAGTTAGACCAAGGTAGGTGTAGCTCATAGTGTGTCCTATAGTGGTATCACTGAGGGTAAACTGGTATTTGTTTTCCTGACATCTGGGCCTTTTTTGAAAAATCATGATGTTGGTTTTCTTTAGATTTACTGTTAGAGCCCAATTTTGGCAGTATTTGTCGAGTAGGTCTAGTTGTTGCTGTAATCCCTGTTCTGTGGGAGACAGCAGAACCAGGTCGTCCGCATAGAACAGGGATTTCACTTCTCCATCAAGGAGACGGAGACCGGGTGACTCGCTTTGCTCCAGCATGTCTGCTAATTCATTTATGTATATGTTGAACAGGGTCGGGCTCAAATTGCAGCCCTGCCGGACGCCTCTTCTCTGGGTGAAGAAATCGGTGCGTTTGTCTCCAATTTTGACCCCGCATTTGTTTTTCAGATACATTGATTTAATAAGGTCATAGACTTTGCCCCCTATTCCACATTGAAGAAGTTTATAATGGAGCCCTTCGTGCCATATAGAGTCAAAGGCTTTCTTGAAGTCGATGAAACAGGCGAATATTTTCCCATTTTTTGTTTGGTGTATATGTTTTTCAATGAGGGTGTGAAGGGTATAGATATGGTCGGCGGTGCGGTGTTTTGGAAGAAAGCCTATTTGGTTTTTTCTGAGGATATTATGTTTGTTAAGAAAATCAAGTAATCTACTATTTAGAATACTGCAGAATAACTTCCCTAGACAACTGTTGACGCAGATGCCGCGGTAGTTATTTGGGTCTGATTTGTTTCCGCTTTTATATATGGGGGAGATTAGTCCTTGGCACCAGATATCGGGAAAACAGCCTGAACGTAATATGATGTTGAATAATTTGAGTACCGCACCCTGCATCTCCATATTGCTGAACTTGAGCATTTCATTTTTGATGTTGTCTGGGCCACAGGCTTTCTTTAGGTGGAGAGATTTTGTTTTTGTGGCCAGTTCTTTCCATGTGATTGGGGAGTCTAGAGGGTTTTGGTTGTCTTTAATTGTTGCTTCTAATGTGTGGAGTTTTTCTGTGACCTGATGTTGACTTGGGTTTGTTTCGTTTATTGGGATGTCTTTGTAGAGGTTTTCAAAATGTGTTCTCCAGATGTCGCCATCTTGGATTGGTAATGCTTGCAATTGTGTTGTACTCAAGTTATTCCACATTTCCCAGAATTGTTTTGGATTGGTGGAGTTTTCAATTTCTTTGAGTATTTTGTGGGTATAGTTTTGTGTTTTGTTCCTAATGGTGTGTTTATATCTTTTGAGGGTTTCATTGTATCTAGTACGTAGGTACGGATTGTTTGGTTGCCGATGCTTTTGGTTTGATATTTTTCTCAGGTCTTTTCTGGCATTTTTGCATTCGTGGTCAAACCATTTCTTATTTTTATTTTGTCTTTTGTGGCGCTTCCTCTTCTGTTTCACGAGGTCGGCTTTTACAGCTGCCTCATGGAAGATCATATTTATATCCTCTATGGCCATGTTTACACCATCTCTGGTGATCTCATATAGATTTTCTTTAAATTTTGAAATTTTACTTGTGAGATCAGGTGAATTTAGTGCTGTGATGAATTTATCTCCACTGTCTGGGGCCCATCTGTATGTCTGGTTTATTTTATGTAGCTTACTGGGTTCCTTTTTTGTGTCTGTAGTTTGGGCAGAAAGTTTAAGGTACACATTTATTTGGTTATGGTCTGAGAGGGGGGATTGCTGTCTGACAGTGAATGCGTTGATATCGCAGGGGTCCAGGTCAGTGATTGTATAATCCACCACACTCTCTCCCTCTCTCTCTCGCCCGCTCTCTCTCTCTCGCCCGCTCTCTCTCGCTCTCGCCCTCTCTCTCTCTCGCCCGCTCGCTCTCTCTCTCTCGCCCACTCGCGCTCTCTCACGCCCGCTCGCGCTCTCTCTCGCCCGCTCTCTCTCTCGCCCGCTCTCTCTCTCTCTCTCGCCCGCTCTCTCTCTCTCTCGCCCGCTCTCGCCCTCTCTCTCTCTCTCTCTCGCCCGCCCCCTCGCTCTCTCTCTCGCCCGCTCGCTCTCTCTCTCGCCCGCTCGCTCTCTCTCTCGCCCGCTCGCTCGCTCTCTCGCCCGCTCGCGCTCTCTCTCGCCCGCTCGCGCTCTCTCTCGCCCGCTCGCTCTCTCTCTCTCGCCCGCTCGCTCTCTCGCTCGCCCGCTCGCGCTCTCTCTCGCCCGCTCGCTCTCTCTCTCGCCCGCTCGCTCTCTCTCTCGCCCGCTCGCTCTCTCTCTCGCCCGCTCGCTCTCTCTCTCGCCCGCTCTCGCCCTCTCTCTCTCGCCCGCCCGCTCGCTCTCTCTCTCGCCAGCTCGCTCTCTCTCTCGCCCGCTCGCGCTCTCTCTCGCCCGCTCGCGCTCTCTCTCGCCCGCTCGCTCTCTCTCTCGCCCGCTCGCGCTCTCTCTCGCCCGCTCGCGCTCTCTCTCGCCCGCTCGCTCTCTCTCTCGCCCGCTCGCGCTCTCTCTCGCCCGCTCGCTCTCTCTCTCGCCCGCTCGCTCTCTCTCTCTCGCCCGCTCGCGCTCTCTCTCTCGCCCGCTCGCGCTCTCTCTCTCGCCCGCTCGCGCTCTCTCTCTCGCCCGCTCGCGCTCTCTCTCTTGCTCTCTCTCTGACCCGCTCGCTCTCTCTCGCCCGCTTGCTTTTTTGCTCACTCATTCTCTCGCGCTTTCTCTCTCCCTCTCGCAGCGCTCCCTCTTGCGGCGCTCGCTCTCCCTCACACGGCGTTCTCTCTCCCTCTTGCCTACTCACTTTTCGCTCGCTCGCTTTTTCTCTTTTGCTCGCTTTCTCTCTCTCTCGCTCTCACGCTTTCGTTCTGTGTGTCTCGCTCGCTTTCCCATCGTGCGCTCTCTATCGCACTCTGTTTCTCTCTCTCTCTCTTGCGCTCTCTCTCTTTCACGTTCGCTCTCTCTCTTTCGTGCTCGCTCTCTCTCGCGCGCTTGCTTTACCTCTCGCGCACTCTCTTTCACGCTCACTCTCTCTGTCTCTCTCGCTTTCCCCCTCGCTCGCTCTCTCCCTCGCTTTCCCTTTTACGCTTTTTTTCTCCTTTCTGTTAAGGCAACTGCAGAGGGAAGGGGAGCTGTTAAGTGAAAGCAGAGGTCCTTTCAAGTAATACTTGAAAAACCTTCAGAACAGTCACAGCTTCTGCAAGGATAGATCGCGATGCAGCGCTCTGTGGGGTGAGGAGGCTTGTTAGATGCAGTGGGATTGGTGGGTTATGTCCAGCTGCAAGAGTATACAATTACACAAATCTTCAATCACTTTTCAATGGCTCAAGTTTGTCTTTAATCATGGCCGAAATGGTTGCTGAGGGCTGTTGCGAATGACTGACTAGACTACTGCATTCCCAGCAACTGGTGTCTGATAGAAACTGGCAAAAGCAAAGACCCGTCTGCATGGGGGTTTGAAGGGGGCTGTAGTGAATGAAGGCCTTGAGGAAACAGTTAGATGTGCGGAAATGGACTCGGCATTTCATCCCCAGTTGACTATGGGTTAGCAAATAGTGTTCATGCCAAATCCCTGTTTTTAATTTAAAAATAAATAATTAACTCTCGGATGTGGGCATTGCTGGCGAACTCTCATTCACTGGGTTATTAGTCCAGGTGGGGGGAAGGAGAGAGAGTGAGAGGGAGGGTGGGTGGACGAACGCCCGTAGTCTTGCAGGAACGAGCTGCTGTTGCAGCTGCCGTTCTGAGGCTGTTGAATGGAATTCCGCGGTGTGGTCGCAGGCTCCAGTCTGAGGTGCAGACATTGCGGGGCATCAGGGAGGGGGAGAGTTACCTGGACACTTTGATCCAGGAGGCAGTCACACCCCTTGGGTTAGGTAGTGGTACAAGTCTGGTTAGTGGTCAGGGACAGGAGGGTGTGACTGTAACTCAGGCAGGTAAGGGGACCCCAGGTGCAGCGCTGGAGGAGCCTCAGCCTTTGCCCTTCTCCAACAGGTATGAGGTTTTTGCTGCCTGTGTGGATGAGGGAAAAGCCTGCAAGATGGATGAGCAAGCGGACCATGGCATCATGGTGCAGGACGGATGAGTCAAGTGAGGGGAGTGAAAGGGAATGTAGTTGTGATAGGGGACAGTATAGACAGGGGGATAGATACTGTTCTCTGCAGCCACGACCAAGAGTTCCAAAGGTTGTGTTGCCTGCCTGGTGCCAGGGTTAAAGACATCTCCTCGCGGCTGGAGGCGAACTTGGAGGGGGAGGATCCGGTTGTCGTGGTCCACGTAGGAACCAACGACATAGGTAGAACTAGGAATGAGGTTCTGTTGAGGGAGTTTGAGGAGCTAGAATCCAAATTAAAAAGCAGAACCTCAAAGTAATGATCTCTGGATTGTTACCTGAGCCACGTGCAAATTGGCACAGGGACAAACAGATTAGAGGTTTAAATGCATGGCTCAAAGAGTGGTGTGGGAGGAAGGGGTTTCAGTTCATGGGGCACTGGCACCAGCACTGGGGAAAGAGGGAGCTGTTGGGATGGGTTCCACTTTAACCGGGCTGGGACCAGTGTCCTGGTGAACTGAATAACTAGGGCAGTAGACAGGGCTTTAAACGATTGAAGGGGGTGGGGTGGAAGGATTCTGGAAAGAGTAAATTTAAAAGCAGTGAGAGAAATGTCAAATCTCTAGAGCAGAGTGGAGGCTTGGGTAAAAATAAGCAGAGTGGGTCAGGAAGGGACAGAGAGAGTAACAAAGGTAGTAAGTGTTACGTCCGTGTAATAATAAGAAAAGGACTGCAGAGAACGGTACAACAGGTGTTTACTCAACGTGGTTCAAACTGCAACTGAAACAACAGATTACTACTCAGCGTTATATACAGGTGTGGTCACTGCCGGTACTACAGTATACATGAGCTGTAGAAAGTAATTCCCCCCCTTAAAGGTACATACATTACAATTCCTCCCCTTTTAGATTAACAGTACCATAACACTCTTAACAATTAAATATCAAACTAATTACAATTAACACTTTTAACATGCAACATTAGCTGAAAATAGTCTATTTATAAATTCAGTCTTTGGGGAGGCTTCCTGATCCTTTCTGAATAGCGCCTTTCCCGAGTGTCTTGCTCTTGGTGCAGAGGCGATTCTGGCCCCCTGTCGTCGGTTGGTTCATCAGCTTCCGATGCTACTGTTTCTGGGGTAGATGCTACCTGTACGTCGGGTTCTCAGACTGGCAATCAGTAACTAGTGGTGTTCCGCAGGGGTCAGTGCTGGGTCCCCAACTCTTTACAACCTATATTAACGATTTGGAGGAGGGGACCGAGTGTAACATATCAAAGTTTGCAGATGATACTAAGATGGGAGGGAAAGTAGTGAGTGAGGAGGACATAAAAAACCTGCAAGGGGACATAGACAGGCTAAGTAAGTGGGCAGAGATTTGGCAGATGGAATACAATACTGGAAAGGTGAGGTTATGCACTTTGGCAGGAAAAATCGTAGAGCAAGTTATTATCTTAATGGCATGAAACTGGAAAGTACTGAAGTACAAAGGGATCTGGGGGTCCTGGTGCACGAAACTCAAAAGGTTAGTATGCAGGTGCAGCAAGTGATTAAGAAGGCCAATGGAATGTTGGCTTTCATTGCTAGGGGGATAGAATATAAAAATAGGGAGGTATTGCTTCAGTTGTACAAGGTATTGGTGAGACTGCACCTGGAATACTGCGTACAGTTTTGGTGTCCATACTTAAGAAAAGACATACTTGCTCTCGAGTCAGTACAAAGAAGGTTCACTCGGTTAATCCCGGGGATGAGGGGATGGACATATGAGGAGAGGTTGAGTAGATTGGGACTCTACTCATTGGAGTTCAGAAGAATGAGAGGCGATCTTATTGAAACATATAAGATTGTGAAGGGGTTGGATCGGGTGGATGCGGGGAGGATGTTCCTGATGATGGGTGAAACTAGAACTAGGGGGCATAGTCTTAGAATAAGGGGCTGCTCTTTCAAAACTGAGATGAGGAGGAACTACTTCACTCAGAGGGTGGTAGGTCCATGGAATGTGCTGCCCCAAAAAGCTGTAGAAGCTACATCATTACATAAATTTAAAACAGAAATAGACAGTTTCCTAGAAGTAAAGGGAATTAAGGGTTACAGGGAGTGGGCAGGAATTTGGACATGAGTCCAGGTTCGGATCGGACATGGCCCTGTGGGTAGCGGAGCGGGCCCAGGGGCCGTGTAGCCTGATCCTGCTGCTATTTCGTGTGTCTAATTCTGTTAGATTCAGGAGATAGTTCTGTGATAGTAGATTGGCGGTTAGGATCAGATCAGCCATGATCTTATTGAATGGCGGAGCAGGCTCGAGGGGCCGATTGGCCTACTCCTGCTCCTATTTCTTATGTTCTTATCACCAGGTACGTATGGGCGAGGCATGGGGTTGACTTGTTCCTGTGACTCTAGGATCTGGTCAGCATGGCGTCTCACGATGCTCTCCCCAACGTCCACTGTGTACATTAGTGGCCCCTGCCGTGTGCATATCTTTCCTGGCTGCCATTTTTCTGTTCGGTAGTTGCGGGCCAAGACTGGTTGCCCTACATTGAAGCTCCTTGTTGGCTTCTCATGGATGTGCTGGAATTGCTTACTCTCAACATCTCTTCGTACGTTTGGTCTTCGGTTAAAGAACATCATGGCTGGGGCCTGGTTGGTGACTGCATGTGTCGCATTCCGGTAGGCGAACAGGAAATTGTCCACCTTGTGCTGCAGCGGAATGTTGTCATTGTACATAGCCTTTATTGCCTTCTTAAAGGTTTGTACGAAGCTCTCAGCCAATCCATTTGTGGCTGGATGATACGGGGCGGATGTGTAATGCCTTACCCCATTCTTTTTCAAGAACCTCCGGAACTCTTCGGACACAAACTGTGGTCCGTTGTCGGAGCAAATCTGTTCTGGCAAGCCATTCCTGGCAAAAATGGTCCGTAAGACTGCAATAGTTTTCTCCGTGGTGGTGGAGGACGTTTTGATGACCTCAGGCCATTTCGAGTGCACATCCGCGGCTATTAAAAACATTGAGTCCATGAATGGACCAGGAAAATTCAAATGCACCCGTTGCCATGGAGATGAGGGCCACTCCCATGGGTGTAGAGGGGCCTGTGGTGGTGCATTTTGGACCTTCTGGCATCCTGAGCAGCTCTTGGTCAGGTCCTCGATTTGTTTATCGATTCCCGGCCACCACACATAAGCCCTGGCTAGGCTTTTCATTTTTACCCCTCCCAGATGACCCTCATGAAGCTCATTGAGCGCTCTCTCCCTTAACTTGGGTGGAATTACCACTCGGGATCCACACATGAAGGTCCCCCGGCACACTGACAGCTGTTCTCTCCTTGTCGAGAATGCTGGCAACAGTGAGTCGCCATGTGCTGGCCATCCCTTCACCGGCAAATCATATACCCGAGACAGTGTCGGGTCATTTCGGGTTTCTTTTTCGATACAAGCGTTAGTTACCGGTAGGTATTCAACTATAGTCGAATGGAATATTTCGACAGGATCCACTGCTGGTGCTTCCTCCGCAGTAGGCAGTGGCAGGCGTGATAGCCGATCAGCATTTCCATGCTGTTTCGTGCCCTTGTATTCAATCTCATAGTGGTGCGCCCCTAGAAAAAGTGACCATCTTTGTAGTCGTTGCGCAGTCATCACTGGAACGCCCTTCTTCAGATTAAAAATGGAGACAAGAGGCTGGTGATCAGTCAGCAAGGTGAATTTCTGCCCGTGCAGATAGTGATTGAACTTTTTCACTCCCCACACTAGGCTGAGTGCCTCCCTGTCAATCTGGGCGTAGTTACGCTCGGCTGAGGTTAGTGATCATGACGCAAAGGCTATTGGCCTCTCTGAGCCGTCCGAGAATTTGTGCGACAGCACCGCTCCAATGCCGTAGGGTGACGCATCACAAGCCTACCGAATTGGTAACGCTGGGTTGTAATGGGCCAATACCTCTTTCGATGTGATTAGTGTTTTGCTCTTCTGGAAAGCTCGTCTACATTCGTCATTCCACTTCCATGGCACTCCAGTTTGCAGTAGGGTGTTCAGTGGGTGTAGTATTGTAGACAAATTTGGCAAGAACTTATGGTAGTATTTTACCAGCCCGAGGAACGACCTCATTGGTGACACATTTTCCGGTGCTGGAGCCTTGACTACTGCCTCAATCTTCTCTGGGGACTTATGTAACCCCTCTTTATCGATAACGTGGCCACAATACGAGATCTGTTTTCTAAAAAACTCGCATTTTGGGCGGTTAGCTCGGAGCCCATATTCCTGCAATCTAGTGAGCACCTGCTCCAGGTTGGCAAGGTGATCACTGTAATTTTCGCCCATGACCAGGATGTCATCCAAATAACACTGGGTCCCTGGGATCCCTTGCAGGACTTGTTCCATTGCCCTCTGCCAAATAGCCGGAGCTGATGCTACCCCGAATACCAGCCGGTTGTATTGGTAGAGACCTTTATGGGTGTTGATTGTGAGGTATTTTTTTGATGCTTCTTCTACCTCCATTTGCAGATACGCCTGGGCCAGATCAATCTTAGTGAAGCGTTTCCCTCCAGATAGCGAGGCAAAAATATCTTCAATCCGCGGAAGTGGATATTGTACGGTGTGAAGGACCGGGTTCACTGTTACCTTAAAGTCCCCACAGATGCGAACCTTCCTTGGTTCCCCAGGTGTGCTGCTCAACGACTTTTTCATCACAGGGACGATGGGTGTAGCCCACTCGCTCCAGTCTACCTTGGACAGTACACCTGAACGTTCCAGACTCTCCAGCTCTGCTTCGACGGCTGGGCGGATCGCATAAGGTACCGGCCTGGCCTTAAAAAATTTTGGGTTTGCGTTTTCTTCAATTTTAATCATCGCTGTCATGCCTTTTAGTGTTCCGAGTCCTTGCTGGAACACTTCTTTCGCATCAGTTAGGATCTTTGACAGTCGCCCAGGTGTGACGTCATCATCCTTTTTGTCAGCCACAGTCAGTGCCTGTATGGAATGCCGAACCAGTTGTATTTTCCGGATCCATTCACGTCCCAGTAATGGTGGTCCTCCATCTTGCAATACATACAGGTCTAGTTTTGGTGTTTCCTTACCATTATATATAACGATCACCCTTATTTTTCCTTTGGGGTAGACTTTTTGCCCCGTGTACGTCTTCAAAATAATTTTTGTGTCTCTCAATGGTATGTGTGAGAATAGCCGCTCATAGTCCCATCGGTTTATGACTGTTAGAGCTGATCCTGTGTCCAATTCCATCTTTACCTGGACTCCTGCTATCTTGAGAGTGACCCAAATGGTTCGGTGATCCTCCATTGTGATCACATTATGTAGTTTCAGACAACTCAGTTCCCTGCTTTCGGAGTCGTTATCACTCTTTTGTTCGTCTGAACTATTCTCCGTTATCTTATGTACCTTCTTGTACTTCCCTTTGGTCGGTTTCTTATTGCTGGTTTTCTTTCCCGACCTGCAGACTCGTGCTATGTGTCCTACTTTTCCACACTGTCTGCACACTTTGTCCTTGAATCAGCAATCATTATGGTCATGTGTTGTTCTGCTGCAGCGATAGCACTTCACTGTTCCGTATGACATTTCATTTGTGCCATATTCTTGCGGTCTCCGTTGTATCTCTACAGCGCCCCGTGCTGCTGCTTCGTGTGATACTGCAATGCTGAAAGCCTTGTCCAGCGTAAGATCCTTTTCTGATAGAAGCCGTTTCTGGGTTCCTTCACTTTGAAGCCCACACACAAACTTGTCCCTTAAAGTATCTGCTAGTTCCGTTCCAAACTGGCAGTGTTTCGATAGCTTGCGCAGTTCCGTTAAATACTCAGCATTACTTTCATCTTTATGCTGGTTCCTTTTGTGAAACTTAACTCTTTCTGCTATGAACAGCAGTGTGGGGTTTAAGTGGTCCTGTAGGATTGACACTATATTTTCAAAATCCTTTTCTACTGGCTTCTCTGGGGTTACTGGGTTTCGTAGTAAGCCATATGTTTTTGCACCCATTGAATTCAACAATACCAGCGCTTTCTTGTCATCTGGCACTTCATTCGCCTTGCAGTATACTTCTATGCGTTCGACATATGTCGTCCAATCTTCGACTTCATTGTCGAATGCTGTGATACTGCCACTCTTCGGCATTTTTGGGTGTGGTTAGACTGGCTTAAGATGACATCTCCCGCGCTTTTCTTTCTTCCCCGCTGCGGCTTAAAGTGGCGTCTCCCGCGCTGCTGCCAACGCCGCTCTCGGCGGTCCTCGTGGCAAATGGCGACGCCCTGTGGGTTTCGTGCACTGCTCCTGCGCTGCTGCCAATGCCGCTCTCTGCGGTCCTCGTGGCAATGGCAGCGCCTCGCGTTTTCCTGCGCGCCTCTCTCCCCCGTTGATGCTGCTCGGCCCTTGAACACCGGCTGGGCTCTGCTCTCTCTCGCCTCTCTCCCCCGTTGACGCCGCTCGGTCCTGAACACCGGCTGTGCCCTGTGCGCTCTGCCCTCTCTCTCTCCCCCGTCGACGCTGCTCGGCCTTTTTCTGTGCCGCTCGGTCGGGCTCTAGCCCGTCGCTGTCCGGGAAGGGTCTGCGCAGTACCTGTTGCCAGCCTGTTTCGCTGGACCACTGTGACTGGAAAGCCAAGCCTGGCTCTCGACAGCCTCCCCTGCGATGCTCAAATCTCCGCTGGATGGCTGGGCGGTTGCCCGTGGTCGACGCCCATGCTTCTGGACTCGACCTTCTTCCACTGTTCTCCAGGAGCGAATCCCTAGGAGGTGATGCAGAGTTGCAGGTAGGTTCAAACTTGCTCGTCGCCACTGTTAGGTCCGTGTAATAATAAGAAAAGGACTGCAGAGGACGGTGCAGAGGTGTTTACTCAACGTGGTTCAAACTGCAACTGAAACAACAGATTACTACTCAGCATTATATACAGGTGTGGTCAATGCCGGCACTTTTACAGTATACATGAGCTGTAGAAAGTAGTTCCCCCCTTAAAGGTACTTACATTACAGTAAGGCATCAGTGACTAAGGTGACATCAGGGATAAATAGAAATAAGTCAAAGCTAAAGGCACTATAGGGGAAAAATTTGGTTGGTTTGCGCCTCCCATTAGCGCCTTAAGAGGGCGCTAATGGGGTGCAAAGCAACTAGCGCCCGCGCGTGGCGATGTTTGCGCCGCTCACGAAATTAACTAGACATTTTGCGGCAGTGCTAAACACTACCACCACGATCTCCTGCGCCGGCAGATCGTGACGTCAGTCGAGTGCACAACGCCCCGGTAGCGTCCCGGACCGGATATTGAGTGGCGCCCCCTGCCTTACCGCCTGCCGCTAGCAATGACAGGTTGAGGGGAGTGTTTTGCAGTCGGGAGGGACTGGGGGAGCACTATTTAAAGACGACCGCTTCCTGCCTTTTTTTGTTGGTGACATTTTTGCACCACTCATTCTGAGAGAGAGAGAGACTTCTGGAGAGATTCAACGCTGTGTGAAGGAGTTTTGGGTACTGAGCAGCACTTTGCAGGTTCATTTTGATTTGCCCTTCCTTGTATCGATTTAGAAGAGACTATGGGGGCTGCACTCTGAGCTCTTTCCCTGGGCCTCTCCATTGTTCTTTCCAGCAGAATTGATGTACTCTAGGCTGAGTTTCAAGGCTGCAATGAGCAGGATGTGGATGGAGAGCAAGATCGACCCTTCCCTTTAAGAACTGGCCGGCGCCAGTGTGTCTGTGTTCCATTGCTGACTGACATCACATGAGCTTCGCCAGCGCTCTGAGGTAGCGCCTCGCTCCTTGGCCTTTGTGTCTTAAGACAGGTGTGTAGCGCCTGATTTAGCGCTCCAATCACCTCCAGGGGCGATTAAAGCCAAGTTTGCAGTCGGAGGCGATAATTAGCGTCAGGCGCTAAACTTTGCGCACAGCCGATAATTGCACCCCAGACGGGGTGATACTGAATTTTTCCCCCATATCTGAATGCGCGAAGCATTCGCAAAAAAAATAGATGAATTCATAGCGCAGATAGAAATTAATAGGTTTGATCTAATAGCCATTACGGAGACGTGGTTGCAATGTGGCCAAGGTTGGGAACTAAATATTCCAGGATACTTAACTTTTGGCAGAATGCAATTTAGTATACTGTAGTTGCTGCTCACCATGCGGTCTCCTCTACATTGGGGAGACCAAATGCAGATTAGGTGACCGCTTTGCGGAACACCTCCGTTCACTCCGTAAGGGTGCCCCCGAGCTTCCGGCCGCCTGTCACTTTAATTCTCCGCTCCACTCCCACTCTGACCTCTCTGTCCTCGGCCTCTTACACTGTTCCAATGAAGCTCAGCGTAAGCTCGAGGAACAGCACCTCATCTTTCGATTAGGCACTTTACTGGAGAAATTAATGGGACTAAAAGCCGATAAACCCATGGACCTGATGGCCTACATCCTAGGGTTTTGAAAGAGGTGGCTATAGAGATAGTGGTTACATTGGTTGCCATTTTCCAAAATTCCCTCAATTCTAGAACGGTTCCCATGGATTGGTAGGTAGCAAATGTAACCCCGCTATTTAAGAAAGGAGAGAGAGAGAAAACGGGCAACTACAGAGAAAATGCTAGAATTTATTATTAAGGATGTGGTAACAGGTCACTTAGAAGATAATAATAGGATTGGGCAGAGTCATCATGGATTTATGAAAGGGAAATCGAGTTTTTTGAGGTTTTAACTAGCAGAATAGATAAGGGGGAACCAGTGGATGTGGTGTATTTGGATTTTCAGAAGGCATTCGATAAGGTGCCACACAAGAGGTTATTAAACAAAATTAGGGCTCATGGGATTGGGGGTAATATACTAGCATGGATTGAGGATTGGTTAACGGACAGAAAACAGAGAGTAGGAATAAATGGGTCATTTTTGGGTTGGCAGGTTGTAACTGGTGGGGTACCGCGAGGATCAGTGCTTGGGCCTCAGCTATTCACAATCTACATCAATGATTTGGATGAGGGGACCAAATGTAATATATCCAAGTCTGCTGATGATACAAAGCTGGGTGGGAAAGAGGCTTCAAGAGGATATAGACAGGCTAAGTGAGTGGTCAAGAACATGGCAAATGGAATATAATGTGGAGAAATGTGAAGTTATCCACTTTGGTCAGAAAAATAGAAAAGCATATTTTTTAAATGGAGAGAGATTGGGAAATGCTGGTGTTCAGAGGGACCTGGGTGTCCTTGTACACGAATCACTGAAAGTTAACATGCAGGCACAGCAAGCAATTAGGAAAGTAAATGGTATGTTGGCCTTTATTACAAGAGGATTTGAGTATAAGAGTAAAGACGTCCTACTGCAATTATATAGGGCCCTGGTGAGATCACACCTGGAGTATTGTGTACAGTTTTGGTCTCCTTACCTAAGGAAGGATATACTTGCCATAGAGGGAGTGCAGCGAAGGTTCACCAGACTGGTTCCTGGGATGGGGGGATTGTCCTATGAGGAGAGATTGAGTAGACTAGGCCTATATTCTCTAGAGTTTAGAAGAATGAGAGGTGATCTCATTAAAACATACAAAATTCTAACAGGGCTTGACAGGATAGATACAGGGAGGATGTTTCCCCTGGCTGGGGAGTCTAGAACCAGGGGTCACAGTCTCAGAATAAGGGGTCAGCCATTTACATAGATACATAGATACATAGAAGATAGGAGCAGCAGTAGGCCATTCGGCCCTTCGAGCCTGCTCCGCCATTCAATGAGATCATGGCTGATCATCCAAATTCAGTACCCTGTCCCTACCTTCTCCCCATATCCCTTGATCCCTTTAGCCTTAAGAAATATATCCAACTCTTTCTTGAATATATTTAATGAACTGGCCTCCACTGCCCTCTGTGGCAGAGAATTCCACAGGTTCACCACTCTCTGGGTGAAGAAATTCCTCCTCATTTCAGTCCTAAATGGCTTACCCCTTAACCTTAGACTATGACCCCTAGTTCTGGACTCCCCAGCCATCAGAAACATCCTTCCTGCATCTAGTCTGTCCAGGCCTGACAGAATTTTATAGGTTTCGATGAGATCCCCTCTCAATCTTCTAAACTCCAGTGAGTATAAGCACAATCGACACAATCTCTCCTCATACGTCATTCCTGCCATCCCAGGTATCAGCCTGGTGAATCTTCGCTGCACTCCTTCCATGGCAAGAACGTCCTTCCTCAGGTAAGGCGACCAAAACTGCACACAATACGCAAGGTGCGGTCTCACCAAGGCCCTGTACAACTGTAGCAAGACATCCTTGTTCCTGTACTCAAACCCTCTTGCTACGAAGGCCAACATACCATTTGCCTTCTTAACCGCCTGCTGCACCTGCATGCTTACCTTCAGCGACTGGTGCACAAGGACACCCAGGTCTCGTTGCACTTCCCCTTCTCCCAATCTATTGCCATTCAAATAATAATCTGCCTTCCTGTTTTTGCCACCAAAGTGGATAACCTCACATTTATCCACATTATAGTGCCTTTGCCATGTTTCTGCCCAGTCACCCAACCTGTCCAAATTGTACTGGAGTTTCACGACATCCTCCTCACAGCATACCCTCCCACCCAGCTTTGTGTCATCTGCAAATTTTGAGATATTGCATCCAATTCCCTCGTCCAGATCATTAATATATATTGTGAACAGCTGGGGTCCTAGGACCGATCCTTGCGGTACCCCACTAGTCACTGCCTGCCACTCGGAAAACGACCCGTTTATTCCAACTCTTTGCTTTCTGTCCGCCAACCAGTTCTCTATCCAAGTCAATACCTTGCCCCCAATCCCATGTGCCTTAATTTTACACGCTAATCTCTTATGCGGGACCTTATCGAAAGCCTTCTGAAAGTCCAAATACACCACATCCACTGGTTCTCCCTTATCTATTTTACCAGTTCACAGAATCACAGAAACCCCACAGTGCAGATAGAGGCCATTTCGGCCCATCGAGCCTGCACCGACACATATCCCACCCGATCCCCGTAACCCCTACACCAACACATATCCCACCCTATCCCCGTAACCCCACGTATTTAATCCCCCTAACACTAAGGGTCAATTTATCATAGCCAATCAACCTAACCCGCACATCATCAAAAAATTCCAGTAGATTAGTCAAGCATGATTTACCTTTTGTAAATCCATGTTGACTTTGTCCGATCCAGTCACTGCTTTCCAAGTGCTCTGCTATTACATCTTTTATAATGGACTCTAGCATTTTCCCCACTACCGATGTCAGGCTTACCGGTCTATAATTCCCCACTTTTTCTCTACCACCTTTTTTGAATAGTGGGGTAACATTAGCTACCCTCCAATCCATGGGTACTGTTCCAGAGTCTATCGAGTTCTGGAAGATGACCAGCAATGCATCTACTATTTCTAGGGCCACTTCCTTAAGTACCCTGGGATGTAGATTATCAGGCCCTGGGGATTTATTGGCCTTCAGTCCCATCAATTTTCCTAACACCATTTCCCTACAAATACTGATTTCTTTCAGTTCCACCCTTTCATCAGATCCTATGTTCCCCGGCATCTCTGGGAGGTTATTTGTGTCCTCCTTTGTGAAGACAGAACCAAAATATGTGTTTAGTTGGTCTGCCATTTCTTTGTTCCCCATTATAAATTCCCCTGATTCTGACTGCAAGGGACCTACGCTGGACTTCACCAATCTTTTTCTCTTCACATATCTATAAAAGCTTTTACAGTCAGTTTTTATGTTCCCTGAAAGCTTACTCTCATATTCTATGTTCCCTTTCTTAATTAATCCCTTTGTCCTCCTTTGTTGAATCCTAAACTGCTCCCAATCCTCAGGATTATTGCTTTTTCTGGCCAATGTATATGCCCTCTCCTTGGATCTTATGCTATCCCTAATTTCCCTTGTTAGACACGGTTGAGTCACCTTTTTTGTTTTATTTTTATGCCAAACTAGGATGAACAAATTCTGTAGCTCATCCATTTGGTCTTTGAATGTTTGCCATTGCCTATCCACCGTCAACCCTTTGAGTGCCATTCCCCAATCAATCCTACCCAACTCGCTCCTCAGACCATCGTAGTTTCCTTTATTTAAATTGAGGACCCTAGTCTCTGATTCAACTACTTCATTCTCCATCTTAATGAAGAATTCGATCATATTATGATCGCTCCGACCCAAGGGGCCTCGTACAACAAGATTGCTAATTAATCCTTTCTCGTTACATAATACCCAGTCTAAGATGGCCTGATCTCTGGTTGGTTCCTTGACATATTGGTCCAGGAAACCATCCCGTAAACACTCCAGGAATTCCTCCTCCGCAGTATTATTACTAATTTGGTTGGCCCAATCTATATGTAGATTAAAGTCACCCATGATGACTGCTGTGCCCTTATTGCACGCTTCTTTAATTTCCCTTTTAATGCCATCCCCAACCTCCGCCTTACTATTTGGAGGTCTATATACCACTCCCACTAACGTTTTTTTCCCCTTAGTATTTCTCAATTCTACCCATACAGATTCCACCTAATCAGAGCTAATATCTTTCATTACAATTGTGTTAATCCCTTCTTTAACCAGTAATGCTACCCCACCTCCCTTTCCTTTTTGCCTATCTTTCCTGAATATCGAATACCCCTGGATGTTGAGTTCCCAGTCTTGGCCATCCTTGAGCCACGCTTCCGTAATCCCAACCAAATCGTATTCGTTTACCTCTATTTGCGCAGCCAATTCATCCACCTTATTACAAATGCTCCTTGCATTAAGACACAAAGCCTTCAGGCTTGTTTTTTTAACGCTCTTAGACCTATTCGAATTATTATTTACTGTGGCCACGTTTGATTTAAACCGTTGATTTCTCTGACTGCCACTTTTGTTTTTCTCCTTCCTATCTTTTGCTTTTATCCTTGTTTCCCTTTCCTCTGTCTCCCTGCTCAGGTTCCCAACCCCCTGCCATTTTAGTTTAAACCCTTCCCCACAGCACTAGCAAACACTCCCTCTTGGACATCGGTTCCAGCCCTGCCCAGGTGCAAACCGTCCGGTTTGAACTGGTCCCACCTCCCCAGAACCGGTTCCAATATCCCAGGAACTTGAATCCCTCCCCCTGGCACCATTCCTCTAGCCACATATTCATCTGAAATATTCTTCTATTTCTACTTTGACTAGCACGTGGCACTGGTAGCAATCCTGAGATTACTACCTTTTGAGGTCCTGTTTTTTAATTTATCTCCTAACTCCCTATATTCCGCTTTTAGGACCTCATCCCGCTTTTTACCTATATCGTTGGTGCCTATATGCACCACGACAACTGGCTGTTCACCCTCCCCTTCCAAGATGTTCTGCAGCCGCTCGGAGACATCCTTGACCCTTGCACCAGGGAGGCAACACACCATCCTGGAGCCTCGTTTGCGGCCGCAGAAACGCCTATCTATTCCCCTTACAATTGAATCCGCTATTACTATAGCTCTACCCCTCTTTCCTCCCATTCTGTGCAGCAGAGCCACCCCTGGTGCCAGGAAGTTGGCTGCTGCTGCCTTCCTCTTATAAGCCATCCCCCCCAACAGTACCCAAAGTGGTGTATCTGTTGGAGAGGGGGATGACCACAGGGGACTCCTGCACTACCTGCCTGCGCCTAGTACTCTGCCTGTTGGTCACCCGTTCCCTTTCTTCCTGTCCAACCTCTACCTGCGGTGTGTTCAATTCCGTAAACGTGCTATTCACGATGTCCTGATCATCGTGAACGCTCCAGTATGCATCCAATCGCAGCTCCAGCGCCGCAATGCGGTCTGTCAGTAGCTGCAGCTGGATGCACTTCCTGCACATGTAGTTGTCAGGGACACAGGAAGTGTCCCTGAGTTCCCACATACTGCAGGAGAAGCATATCACGGGGCCTGGCTGTCCTGCCATGACTTACCCTTTAATTAATTGAATTTAAATTAAATCAATCAATCCCACTATTACACTACAGTTAACTGGTTTACCAACAGTCCCCGCTACACCAGAGAGACCTTAGAAACTATAAACCACAGAGTTAAAGTTTAAAAAAAGAGAGAAATACTCACCAACCAATCACTTACCTGCTTCCTGGTGACGTCACACTTTGATTACTTTTTACCTCTCTCCCCGGCTGTTGAATTGGTCGGGCCGCTCCTCACTCACTGCCGCCGATTTTAAACTGCCGCCGATGCTCAGTGTTCCCACGCAGGTCCGCTCTGGTCGGGCCGCTCCTCGCGCACTGCTGCCGATTTTAAACTGCCGCCGATGCTCAGTGTTCCCATGCAGGTCCGCTCTGGTCGGGCCGCTCCTCACTCACTGCCGCCGATTTTAAACTGCCGCCGATGCTCAGTGTTCCCACGCAGGCCCGCTCTGGTCGGGCCGCTCCTCGCGCACTGCTGCCGATTTTAAACTGCCGCCGATGCTCAGTGTTCCCATGCAGGAGAAATTTCTTCACTCAGAAGGTGGTGAACTGTAGGAATTCTCTACCCCAGAGGGCTGTGGAGCCTCAGTCGTTGAGTATATTCAAGACAGAGATCGATAGATTTTTGGATATTAAGGGAATCAAGGGATATGGGGATAGTGCAGGAAAGTGGAGTTGAGGTCAATGATCAGCCATGATCTTATTGAATGGTGGAGCAGGCTCGAGAGGCCAAATGGCCGACTTCTGCTCCTATTTCTTATGTTCTACCTACAAGTAGAGGCCCCACGAACTTAAATAAAAACTTGCATTTCTATAGCGCCTTTCACGACCTCAGGATGTCCCAAAGTGCTTTACAGTCAATGAAGTACTTTTGAAGTGTAGTCACTGTTGTAATGTGGGAAATGTGCCAGCCAATTTGCACACAGCAAGCTCCCACAAACAGCAACGTGATAATGACCAGATAATCTGTTTTTGTTTTGTTGGTTGAGGGATAAATATTGGCCCAGGACACTGGGGAGAACTCCCCTGCTCTTCACCAAAATTATGCCATAGGATCTTTTCTGTCTACCTGAGAGGGCCTCTGTTTAACAGTTCATTCAAAAGAT
Source organism: Somniosus microcephalus (assembly GCF_052327205.1). Classification (NCBI taxonomy): domain Eukaryota; kingdom Metazoa; phylum Chordata; class Chondrichthyes; order Squaliformes; family Somniosidae; genus Somniosus; species Somniosus microcephalus. The sequence goes on from NC_140993.1 coordinate 265,680,925, forward strand.
GGCACCTCCGACAGTGCAGTACTCCCTCGGTATTGCACTGGGAGTGTCAGCTTAGATTTTTGTGGTGGAATAGGACTTGACCCCATGACCTTCTGACTCTGAGGCAAGAGCGCCACCCACTGAACCATGGCTGACACCACGCCGAAGAATCACTCTGATTTTTAGCAACTCTTGAGCTGGATCTTCAGGTTATCACAGCACTGAGGTTCTGGAGGCCTGGCGTGTAATCTGAGAAACAGGCTGGTTTTTAAGGAATGTTCAGACAGATTGCGGTTTATAGGAAACTGCTGAACATTTTAAGAATTGGGGGAAATCCCATCCCACTGGGGAACCCCCAACCCATTCACTGGTGTTGCCTTTATTTTTGCAGTAAGACTTTAGCCCTACAACAACTTGCCTTTTATATAGCGCCTTTAACGTAGTAAAATGTCTCGAGGCGCTGCACAGGGGTGATTATCGAATAGAAATTGACGGCGAGCCAAAGGATGTATTGATTTCTTTGTGGGTTCAATAATGAGACATTTATGAAAGAGAATGAGTTTTAATCTAAAGTCTGTTCAACTCTTTTATACAGCTTTTACAGGAGACACGATGCTGTGATGCATCTAGAATGAAACCGAAACTAAACTAACTGCCTTGCTTCTCTCGGTCACATGCCCTCTGCTGGTCAGGCACAAGCAATCAATACATGCAATCATGCTATTAAGGCATCATAATCGAACAGGCAAATACCATCTCTATTTGCTGATATCATTACATCTCCTTTTCTTAAAACAAAAGTATTTTACTTTTAACTAACAACATGTTTTCTTTGTATTAATCTGCATTTTAACTAACACTTAATGAACTTACATTATCATTATCATGATCAAGGTTTTTTTAACCTTGCTTTGTGTGTTCACATGAAATATGTAAATACACTAGAACTTGAAGAAAGAATAAGATAACATTACTTCCTTCTATAACAATAGTCCTTAAATTTGCTCAATGAGTCTCTCAGGAGGCTTCACGTGTCTTGAGGATTTTCTGATTGATTGTCCTTGAATCTGAGTTGTTGCCTCAGATGATGTGTTCTCAGCTGTGTGATCAGGTTGTTCAACAGTATCAGTCTCTTGACCTGCTGTGGCTGGTCCCATGAGAAGATCTCGACGATTTCTTCTCAGAGCAGCACCCTCATCTGTCTGAATGGTGTATGATCTTGGTTGAACTTCACTCAGGACAGTTCCCTTCTGAGTCCATGTGTTTGTTTTGTCTTTCAACCTTACTTGGTCACCAGTGTGGAGTTCAGGTAGGTTTTGTGTTCCTCTGTCATAGTAGTACTTTTGCTTTTCTTTCTGTTGCTCTTTGAACTTCCTCACTTTCTCCCCCTCTTTTGTTTTCAGGAGGTTCTCCAGGATGGGTAGGTTTGACCTTAGCCGACGTCCCATCAGGAGTTGGGCTGGTGACATACCACACTCGAGCGGCATTGTGCGGTATACAAGCATGCTCTGGTAGAAGTCAGTTCCACTGTCTTTTGCCTTGTACATCAGTCTTTTCACTGTGTTTGCGGGCTCTCCTGGGTCAACAGCTCTGGACAACGTGTCTGCTGTATACATCAGCTTACCCGGTGTGTACGCAACATTCAGTTCATCATAGACTGTCTCTCCTTCGCTTTCCACAACGAGGACTCTCTTTACCAGGTTCAGTCTCTCACAGGCTTTTAAACCTAGTATGGCTTGCACATCCTTTGGCACCACGATTAATGCTAGCGTGTGCTCTCTGTCCTTGTGTGTTACTTTGACAATGCATCTTCCTTTCACTGGTATTTCAGTACCTGAGTATCCTGTCACTTTCACTTTGATTCCATGTATCTTTGGTCTGGGTCTAATTTTCTTAAAATCAGTCTCTGATATCACATTAACTTGTGCTCCAGTATCCAATTTAAATGGAATGTGTATGTCATTCACTTTTAGTGTCAACATCCAGTCTCTTTCTTCTTTTTTGTTTTCAGACACAACATCTACATAGAACTCCTCTATGTCGCTTTCATCTACTGCATGGACCTTGCTTTGTTGCATTTGGTTCTTACAGCAACGGGCATAATGGTTGTTCTCGTTGCAACTATTGCATGTTTTACCATATGCTGGACACTTTCTTGGTGGATGCTGTGTACCGCATCGACTACATGTCTTTCGATTGTCCCTTTCATTTTCGTTCGCTGGCCACGCCTCTTTTTTCACATTGGCGCTCGTTTTGTTAAACGGTTTGTATCCGTTCTTTCTCACTGCATCCACGTTGCAGCTATTGTCACTGAACAGCTCCTTTGCCTGCAACTTCACAGTCTCTGTAGCCCTACACAGTGCTATGGCTTTTCCCAGGTCTAGATCTTGCTCTCTTAGCAGTCTTTCCCTTAGACCATTATCTGGAATACCACACACCAGTCTGTCTTTTATCAGCGAGTCTGTCAGTCCCCCAAATTCACACGATTTGCTTCTGTTTCTCAGTTCAGTCACATACTGATCAATAGTCTCGCCCGTTTTCTGTACACATGTGAAAAATCTGTGCCTCTCAAACGTCACGTTACATTTAGGTATGCAGTAGGCCTCAAACTGTTCCATTATTTTATCTCGCTTCATTTTGTCTCCATTAGCAGCGAATGTGAAGTTATTATACACCTCCAGCGCTTCATCACCCACGACATGTAAGAACAGTGACGATTTCTTTTTATTACTTTTCTCGTCAGCTCCGATTGCTGATAAATACAACCCCACACGTTGTTTGAATCTCCTCCAATTTTCAGCCACATTACCTGTCAACTGAAGCGTCGCCGGTGGGAGTAAACCTTCCATTTTTCACTTCGTTAGCTATTCTCTAATGGTAAGCAACGATGTTCTCTTTTGGCTTGCTAATATGTGGAGAGCTGATTTAACTTCAGATATTTTCTCTTCATCTCTTTCAATCACTTCTGACACCATGTATTGATTTCTTTGTGGGTTCAATGATGAGACATTTATGAAAGAGAATGAGTTTTAATCTAAAGTCTGTTCAACTCTTTTTTATACAGCTTTTACAGGAGACACGATGCTGTGATGCATATAGAACGAAACCGAAACTAAACTAACTGCCTTGTTTCTCTCGGTCACATGCCCTCTGCTGGTCAGGCACAAGCAATCAATACATGCAATCATGCTATTAAGGCATCATAATCGAACAGGCAAATACCATCTCTATTTGCTGATATCATTACAAAGGAGACTTTAGGACAGGTGACCAAACGTTTGGTCAAAGAGAGGAGAGCGCGGTGGAGAGGTAGGCTAAGGGAGGGTTTAGATGACTGAAGGCATGGCCGCCAATGGTGGGTTAAAGGAATAGGAGGGGGATGAACAAGAGGCCAGAGTTGAAGGAACGCGGTGTACCTGAAGGGTTGTAGGGCTGGAGGATGTCACCGAGAAATGGAGGAATTTGAACACAAGGATGAGCACTTTTGCCCTGGTGCCTTGTGTGGCCTGGGCAACCCTCGTGATGAAGCTCTGGGAATACATTTACACCACATCTCCAAGATCTGTCCGTCTTATTTGATGTCTTCATCCATATTTTGGATGGCATCACTAGAACCCAACTTGTGCAAGTTGTTGCTGGCGAACTTGTCTGGGAGTCTAGTCTTGCCATCCAGAAGCAATGAGAGATGGTGGTGGGTATCATGGGTATTGTGTTTGATGCTGGTACCCAAGGTGAAGGTGCCTTGTTTCTCCACCTAGGCTCAGAGATGCTGTCTGGGTCACCAGATTTGTCCATGTTTCAACTGTACGGCCTTAGTGTTTCATTAGAAGGGGGTTGTTTATAGGAGCACGTTCCTTCTCGAATACAATAATTTATTCCTCCCTGCTCCAGAATGAAACGCACTTGGAACCTTAAATTAATAAAGGATCAATTCTGCCTGATTCTGGAAGTATATTTTTATGTCCCAGACTCATGTGCAAAAGATTTGCTCTGCTGATTGTCTTCAAACACTTCCACCTATAAGTTACAGCCCAATGCAGATGCCGAATATATCTGCTTTTCTCTAACCCTTCGAGTACCCCTAGTTCAACGTGAAGATTCTGCTGTTGCATCATTTTCTATCGTACATCTGCTAATAATTGAGCCAACACAGCAGGGCACCTGCTGTGACCATCACTCTGGTATTCTGTTTTTGTCGTAATACATTTTTTACTTCTCATAAATAGATTATGTTCTTCACAAAGCACCTGGCAGAAGTTGGTAAGCTTCGAAAATAACTCCATTTTTGTCCTGCCGAGAAACTCACGTTGATTCCCAGACAAATCAGCGTGATTATCATTTAGCAAATGGGCAGCACTGCGAGCTATGCTTTCCTTCATTTTTTGAAAAGTATTTTTTTTTGAGCTGAAGTGAGTTTTATTGAGTTTAGCGTTTGTGCAAAGCAGTTCCTGGCTTGGCACCAATGCTAAACTTGAGGAGTGCAAATGGATCCTGAACTGACACTGAAGCAGAGTGAAGAAGCCTCCAGGGAGATTTGCTCCTCTTCACTGTCCTGTTGGGCTTCTTGATTTCCAGATTCAGGCTGCATATCTGCTATAAAAATGCAGCTTGTGTGTGCAGCAAACACTGACGCTACGGTTAGTGTGAGCGTAGTCTTGGATAATTAGCATCACTGCGACCTGCGTGTGTCTCTGTACAACTATAGCTGATTTCCCATTCTGCCGCACTGCAGCGTTAAATGACATTACAGAAGGGTGTCGTTCTTCCTCTTGTAATAGTTCTGTGAATTGGGCCGCACGGCCCTCCGAGCTGAGAGCTTGAATTCATAAAAACATAAGACATAAGAGCAGGAGTAGGCCATTCGGCCTCTCGAGCCTGCTCCGCCATTCAATAAGATCATGGCTGATCATCGACATCAACTCCACTTTCCCGCCCGATCTCCATATCCCTTGATTCCCCTAGAGTCCAAAAATCTATCGATCTCAGCCTTGAATATACTCAAAGACTCAGCATCCACAGCCCTCTGGGGCAGAGAATTCCAAAGATTCACAACCCCCTGAGTGAAGAAATTCCTCCTCATCTCAGTCTTAAATGGCCAACCCCTTATCCTGAGACTATGCCCCCTAGTTCTAGACACTCCAGCCAGGGGGAAACAACCTCTCAGCATCTACCCTGTCAATCCCCCTCAGAATCTTGTAAGCTTCAATGAGATCACCTCTCATTCTTCTAATAAGAAGGTCGGACGTTTTAAGTTCCAGAGTTATTCATCACTTGTGGTTGGGTGACTTTATTCAGGACTCCCCATCCGGGGTGCTAGGTAGAGCACTGCACAGGAGCTAGGATCTCTTTCCTAAAGAGGTGTCTTGGTGCAGTATTAACCATACTCGTGGAACAGATCACAACCCACTACTCTACATTCTTGACCAAAGGAGATTGCCTAGTCTGTCTGTGTGCATGTGTGTACACCATAACTTCATTCTAACCACCTGACCTGCTGCAAATAAGTGTAAACAAAATCTAACATCATTCCAATATACAAACAAATGAGAGAAGACTGTGTGGGGGGGGGGGGAGTCCGATGGGGAAATAGAGCACAGAGCTATTGATGTTTGGGACGAACCAACTCAAGAATGAAAAATACTCGGGCTGTTGTTATGGTCAAGCCTTTGCTGTGTGACGCGGCCAAGCCTGTTTTGTAGATATTTATTTGGTCGGCTATTTTGCTGGAAGGTGAGGTTCTTGACGAGCTGCCTTCACTATCTTTAAAACCTTGATGAATTTGTCATTTTAGAGAATTTAAAACATTGTTCCTCATTTCTGGTGTGGCACATTGCACAGACCAGTGGTGGTGCTGCTCTGCAGCCTAGACCTATTGCACACACTTTGTTTGTATGACGATCTATCAGACACTCTGCCTCAATGAGGCAGCTTCTTAACCTCAGCGTTGAACCCCCCGAATCATCTGCATGTTTTTGTCATTATATATGTTGTTCCACGAGAAACATTTTCAAAGGGGTTTATCAGAAAGCGATATGGAATGGTTTCACAGCTTTTTATTACAATGGTATGTGTTGATTCTAATCAGTGAGTCCTGCTCCAAGACCCAAGTTGTAAACCAAATTCCTAAATCCTAAAATCCTTCTTGGTTCTGGGTAACATTTCAAATCACTGCAAGATGTTCAAATTTCCCAAGTACGTGGTAGAATTCACAGTAAGTAACTGGGAGGAAAATGCACTTAAAATATCAACTTGTAAGTTTTTGTGCTTATTTTGCTTAGTTAGAACTTTATATGCTTGGTTATTTAACAAGCTGTTTTGCTTGTGCCTTTGACTGACTATGCATTGATCCTTTGAATTTGCCACAGTTCTCCACACTTCGAACGGCATTGCATGAAACGGCATTGCATGTTAATGGGATTGCGCGAGTTTGGTGGTGGGTCAAATATGTGAACAAGCTGTGGGAAGCTGAAATGGTGAATCTACTTGGCGCCTGTGTCTTTCTGAGAGTTGCGTATTGCATCACATTGGGAGGATTGCAACATCCTATCTTTGAGATGTGTTATTATGTAGTATTGGTAGATGGACACCTCTTTCTTTTGTTTCCCTGGAGATTGTTTGCGGGGGAGAATGATCGGTATGGGCCCATGAGGTTTGGTGTGGGTGCTACATTCAAGGTTGCAGCTTTCCAGTATGGGCTGGTCAGCTAGGGGGAAAAATTCAGCTGTTTGTGCCTCCCGTTAACGCCTTAAGAGTGCGCCAATTGGGGCGCAAAGCAATGAGCCCCCGGGCGCAGCGATGTTTGTGCCGTTCGCGAAATTAACTAGACATTTTGCGGCGGCGCTAAACACTACCGCCACGGTCTCCTGCGCTGGCAGATTGTGACGTCAGTCAAGTGCGCAACGCCCCGTTAGCGCCCCGGACCGGATATTGAGTGGCGCCCCCTGCCTTACTGCCTGCCGCTAGCAACGACAGGTTGAGGGGAGCGTTATGCAGTCAGAAAGGGACTGGGGGAGCGCTATTTAAAGGCGACCGCTTCTTGCCTTTTTTTGTTGGTGACATTTTTGCACCACGCATTCTGAGAGAGAGAGAGACTTCTGGAGAGATTCAACGCAGTGTGAAGGAGTTTTGAGTACTGAGCAGCACTTTGCAGGTTCATTTTGATTTGCCCTTCCTTGCTTCGCCAGCGCTCTGAGGTAGCGCCTCGCTCCTCGGCGTTTGCGCCTTAAGACAGGTGTGAAGCGCCTGATTTAGCGCTCCAATCACCTCCAAGGGTGATAAAAGCCAAGTTTGCTGTCGGAGGCGATAATTAGCGCCAGGCGCTAAACTTTGCGCACGGCCGATAACGGCGCCCCAAATGGAGCGAGACAGAGTTTTCCCCCCCCAGGTGTCTTTGGGAGACTAGAGTTGTCTTTTTTAAATTTGTGATGAATTTGCGGTCCCTTGCCTGCCCTTATAATCTCAACAAGCATCTTTCCAAATTCTTAATGGGACCTGCATCACAACTCTCGATGGGAAATGAGCAGCAGCTGAAAGAAGCATGAGGTGTCGTATATAAATCTTTATACATTGCAGCAGTAATGTGGACAGGTTGTCTTATTTATCCATGTTCACGTACGTGTTAAGTTCTTTTGTATAGAGGTTGACATTTGAGTGTTACAGTGACTACACTTCAAAATAGGCTGGCACTCCCAGTGCCAGTACTGAGGGAGTGCTGCACTGTCAGAGGCGCCATCTCTCGGATGAGACGTTAAACCAAGGCCCCATCTGCCCTCTTGGGTGGATGTAAAAAAAAAACCACGGCTGTTTGAAGAAGAGTAGGTCATTCTTCCTGGTGTCCTGGCGAATGTTTCTCTCGATTCAACACCTAAAAACAGATGACCTGGTCATTTGTCTCGCTGCTGTTTGTAGGAGCTTGCTGTGCGCAAATTGACTGCCGCGTTTCCCTACATTACAACAGTGAATACACTTCAAAAGTAGGTTCACTAGATTGATTCCCTGGATGAGAGGGTTGTCCTATGAGGAGAGATTGAGTAGATTGGGCCTGTACTCTCTGGAGTTTAGAAGAATGAGGTGTGATTTTATTGAAACATATAAGATTCTGAGGGGGATTGACAGGGAGATGCTGAGAGGCTGTTTCCCCTGGCTGGAGAGGCTAGAACTAGGGGTCATAGTCTCAGGATAAGGGGTCGAGGGAGATGAGGAGAAATTTCTTCATTAAGGGTTGTGAATCTTTGGAATTCTCTACCCCAAAGGCCTGTGGATGCTGAATTGTTCAGTATATTCAATGCAGATCGATAGATTTTTGGACTCTAGGGAATCAAAGGATATGGGGATCGGGCGGGAAAGTGGAGTTGAGGCTGAAGATCAGCCATGACTCCTGCTCCTAATTCTTATGTTCTTATGTACCTCTGGCTCTAAAGCACTTTGGGATGTCCTGAAGTTGTGAAAGACACTGTATAAATGCAAGTCTGCTAGCTCTCTGGGCCTTTGCCCCTTGATCAGAAAGCAGGGAAGCCTTCTCCTGAGAGAGTCCTCAGAACACAGGGGTAGGCTGAGAGTTGCCAGAGAGTTTTCCTGCCTCTCTCCTCTGACACAGCAAGAGGTCGGCCCAGTTTTGGTCAACGAGCTGCTTGTCACTGTGGTCTGCTCAGCAGGGCTGAAGCTGGTCTGTCGATTTATGAGTTACTCAAGTCAGAAATGAAGATGTATGCTTTTATCTTGGGCTGATGTCGGTGTGAGATAGTGGTAGGGCTATAACTTGTGCACACTGTGCATGTGTGAATGTAAAAGTAAAATCGCAACATTCTGACAGTGACTCGGAGCTGAGCTTTTTAAGGTTCCGTTCAAACCTTGAGCAGACTTGTTACAAGAGAGTTGATGGGGGAAAAATTTGGTTGCTTTGCGCCTCTCGTTCGTGCCCTAAGAGGGCATTAACGGTACGCAAAGCAACTAGCGCTTGTGCGCGGCGCTGCCCACGCCTCGCGGGAGGTTAGCGGCGGCACTAACCGGTAGTGCCCCGTGGCGCTGCGCCGCCGGCGATGACATCATCGCCGTGCGTAGCGCCCTGGCCGCGATCTTCGGGAGCGCCCCCTGACTTACCGCCGGACACTATGTCCGACAGGGTCAGGGGGGCCTACCTGCGGCCGGGGCGGCACTATTTAAAGGCGAGGTGCGGGGCGGCCATTTATGTTGCTGGCCGCCTGCCTGCGCTCCCGTCCCCGGCCTCCTGAACCGCCCCTCCCCCCCCAACCCCGCGGAGTGCCGGCTGCACTCCAAGAGCCTGGCACTTCTCTTTTTCCGGCACTCCTGATCCCCGGTGGTCCAGCTGGGCCCCGAGTCGCGCTGCGCAAGGCCTCACCCCTTTAAGGAGGGGAGGAAGGCCTGTAGTACCGCAACACGTAGCGCCGCGATATTGGCTCGCAGCGCCCCAAGAGGGCTGCGGGGCGCTTCCAGTAGCACCCCACTTCCCTCTTGGGGTGCAACCACTCAATTTCTGGTGCGGGGGTGCTAATTTTTCCAGGGCGCTAAAAGTAGCTTCCCGGCGAAGTTAGCGCCCCAAATGGGGCGTGACTCAATTTTTAGCCCCATGTAACTTGACCTAAATTGATTTTTATTTAATGGTGAATAAAAAAAATTGACCTTTCTCCCTTTTTAAAAAATAGTTTTCATGGTGGTCACACTTGGTGTAATCAGTCGTATTTAGTGAAATAATATTAGTCTGTGCTACTTAAACACTGGGGCTTAAGGACAAATAAGGAAAATATTTGAGGAGATCAACTGAATGTGTTTGGATATAAGCAGTGTCACCTGAGCAGGATTAGTGCTGGCTGAGGCTTGACTTGAGCTGGAGTCTACACTTGGGATTTGTTCCTATTCGATCATCTGCTGATAGTCCTGTGCTATTTTTCTTAATGCAACTGTGAAAGGGCTCAATGATTGAGCCTACTGTTCTGTTATTTTAACCGTTGGTTACTGGTCTTCACATCACCCTCTCACCAGCACATACCTTGTTCGCTCTTGATGTACAAGATAGTCTATTTAAAAAAAAAAAAATGTTTCTTTTTTTCAAAACTGCATGATTCTAGATTACACACTTCAATTCTCTGATCATTTTTATATCCTGTATGTATTGAGATACAAGCACAACCAGACACGATTCTGACTTGAACTGAGTCAAATTGTGTACATTTTCCAATAGGGGTGACTGCATAGCGATTGGGGGTGGGGGGCCGGACGGTGCACTGACCTTCCTTGTCCCACCCCCGGACTTTGAGGGTAACTACAGTGTCTCCCTTGCTGCCCTGATTATTTTCTTAAATAGCCCCCTCTCACTGAGCTTGACTTTTGAACACACACCTTCAACTGTTAGCCATGGCTCAGTGGGCAGCGCTCTCACCTCCTGTGTCAGAAGGTTGTGGGTTCAAGTACCACTCCAAAGACTTGAGCCCATAATCTAGGCTGACACTCCCAGTGCAGTACCGCGTGGGGGCGCTGCAGTTGGAAATGCAGTCTTTCGAATGAGATTGGGAAAGGTTGGGAAACTACATTACTATGCCGGTAGAGAAGCAATGGCTAGCATTTAAAGAATTAATACATCATTTACAACAAATATACATTCCTTTTAAGGCACAAAAACCCCACAGGAAAAGTGGTCCAACTGTGGCTAACAAGAGAAGTTAAAGATAGTATTAGATAAAAGGAAGAGGCTTATAATGTTGCCAAAAAGAGCAGTAAGCCTGAGGATTGGGAGGATTGTAGTATTCAGCAAAGGAGGACCAAGAAATTGATAAAGAAAGGGAAAATAGAATATGAGAGTAAACTAGCGAGAGACATAAAAACAGACTGTAAAAATTTCTATAGGTATGTAAAAAGGGAAAGATTAGCAAAAGTAAATGTGGGTCCCTTACAGGCTGAGACAGGAGAAATTATAATGGGGAGTAAGGAAATGGCAGAGAAATTAAACAAATGCTTTGGGCTGGATTTTCTCAATGGAGATGAGTTGGAGGCGGGATTGCTGCTTATCGTGTCAATGTCCCGCTTCCATCATTGTCTGACCAACCAGAGGGATATTCCCGATTGACCTTGTTAAGCCCGCCCTGCGGGCTCAGCAGGCCAATTAGGGAGGAAGTCACTGACAGAGCACATCAACGTCTGACGTGCTATCTGTCAGGACTTCTTGAAAGAAGAAATGTCAGCGTTTGACAGCTCTGTGAAGCTGTCAAACACTGACATTCTCTGTAATTTGATGAGTTCTTGTGTTCAGGACTCATCAAACCTTTCAACTTTGTCGATTTCAGATGGCTGTTGGTTCGGAGGATCCAACAGTCAGTCTGTGAAATCAACAAGGAGGATGTCTGGTCTCCCGATCCAGGGTGGATGAAGGCTATAGGAAGAAAACAAGGTAAGTGAACATTTTTTAACACTTATCACTCACCTTACATACTTAGCACTCCACACTTGCACCCATCACTCACCTCTACACCTTACTTCCAGGTGCTTCCGACCACCGCAGACCTCCTTCACGTCTCCTCCAACCCGGCGGGGTTCTCCGAGGTCGGGAAGCCTTCACCTGTGAAGGTAAAATGGCACTAATCCTTTTTTCTGCCTGTTAACTACCTGTTAACAGGCAGTTAAAAGGATTTAATCCCTTTCCCACCTCCAGGAGATGGGACCCGAAGCAGGACATCTTTCCACCTCCTGGCAAAACGGCACGGAGGTGGGATGGGGGCGGGTTTGCAATCTGCCCCCACTTTCTGCTACTTTACCGGCAGTCCCACCTCCTCGGGGCTGAGAAAATCCAGCCCTTTGTGTCTGTCTTCACGGAAGAAGGTGCAAAAAACCTCCCAGAAATAGTGGAGAACCAAGGGTCTAGCAAGAATGAGGAACTGAAAGAAATTAGTATTAGTACAAAAATAGTACTGCAGAAATTAATGGGACTGAAAGCCAATAAATCCCCATGACCTGATGGCCTAGATCCTCGGGTTTTGAAAGAGGTGGCTATAGAGATAGTGGATGCATTGGTTGTCATTTGCCAAAATTCCATAGATTCGGGAACTGTTCCTGTGGATTGGAAGGTGGCAAATGTAACCCCACTATTTCAGAAAGGAGGGAGAGAGAAAACGGGGAACTACAGACCAGTTAGCCTGACATCAGTAGTAGGGAAAATGCTAGAATCTGTTATTAAGGACGTGGTAACAGGGCACTTAGAAAATAATAATAGGATTGGGCAGAGTCAACACGGATTTATGAAAGGGAAATCATGTTTGACAAATCTTAGAATTTTTTGAGGTTGTAACTAGCAGAATAGATAAGGGGGAACCAGTGGATGTAGTGTATTTGGATTTTCAGAAGGCATTCGATAAGGTGCCACACAAGAGGTTATTAAACAAAATTAGGGCTCATAGGATTAGGGGTAATATACTGGCATGGATTGAGGATTGGTTAACGGACAGAAAACAGAGAGTCGGAATAAACGGGTCTTTTCGGGTTGGCAGGATGTAACTGGTGGGGTACCACAAGGATCAGTGCTTGGGCCTCAGCTATTCACAATCTACATCAATTGGATGAGGGGACCAACTATAATATATCCCAAAATAACAACAGAAAAACGCTGGAAAAACTCAGCAGGCCAGGCAGCATCTGTGGAGAGAGAAACGGAGTCAACGTTTCAGGTCGAAGACCCTTCGTCAGAACTGGAAAAAAAGCAGGAAAAGGGATAGATTTTAAAGCAAGTGGGGGCTGGGAAAAGGGAGAGGGGATGAAAGAACAAAAGGGAAGGTCAGTGATAGGATAGAAAGCAGGAGAGATTGAGAGACATTGAGAGACATTAAGAGATTGTCAAGGAATAAAGGATGGCTCTAGATGAAGTGTGAATGGCCCTGGCAGAATGAAGGACAGCTGCCGTGTGGGAGGGAAGAAAAAAGCCCAGACGAAAGTGTGGATTAAAAAAAAGGGAAATATATATATGTGATAGGGGCCGAGGTTATGATCTGAAGTTGTTGAACTCTATGTTGAGTCCAGAGGGCTGTAGCGTGCCTAATCGAAAGATGAGGTGCTGTTTCAACAATTTCAGAAGGGCTAAGTGGCCTACTCCTCCTATTTCTTATGTTCTTATGAGATGTTAAATCAAGGTCCTGTCTGCCCTCTCATCAGATGTGAAGTTCCCAAGAGTGGAGAATGCACTGTGAATTCAGTATTTTCGGTAGTGAGATTACATTCCTTGCCCACTTCTAATTAATCTTAAAACTTGACCATTGTGAACAAAACTTTTTGTAACTAGTCCTATTTTAAAAAGAATCTTGGATATAAATGTCAGCAAATATTGCTCTGCCTTTAAGTTTGGTACATTGGATCCTCACTGTGTCAGTGCTTTTCTCTTGGGATTCTTTCAATTGTACTTTTTTTATGTAGCAGATAGGTTTGTTTATTTTGGTCTTTATTGATGCACTTCATTACCTTTGCAGATGTTAAAATGTTGTACAATGGCAGCCGAATAGGTGCTTACATAGGGTAGAGTTCAGGGCCTAGAAATTGGACATCGACAAAAAACTTGCCAGTGTCATCAGCCTCGGGTTAATGGCCACAGCGCTAACTTGCAGTGTAACGCCCTCCTGCTGCCGTTAGCAGAGGCATCCGACCCGAAGTTCCCGTCCAGGAGCTTCTTACAGCCGCTGGGAGTGAGGCTTTGGAGTTCACAATGAATTGTGGGCAATTAAAAGGACTAGGAATTAAAGGGGCAATGCGTTCAAAACTAATAAAAATTAAAATCAAGTGGGAAAAATGAAATTTTCAGCCCGAGCTGCCTTTCAAAAAAAAAATGAACGTTAAAAAGAAGTCCCAAATCGGAGTCTTCAGCTCTTAAAGCTGAATTCCTTTCCAAACCTCACAAAATGGGAAAAGTGCTTCAGCACTAACACAAATGGCTCAGCAATCTAGGGAAGGGGCACCCAGGGTCTCGCACGCAGCACTCCAGCTTTGTGCAGGGGGTCAACACTGCAAGAGAGGTCCTCGACCCACAGGGGCCAGGAGGCCCTCCAGAAAGAAGGATCACTGAAGCTGTCACTGCCAGCAGTGTTGCCCTCACCACTTGGCTCCAGTGCCCAAAGAAGCTTCATGACCCCCGAGCACCGGTCATGGCCAGTGAATGCACCTTCAAAAGCCGTCACCTACCAAACTGAATCACTAGCCTCACATACTGCTCAATGCGCGACTTTACCACCCCACCCCCCGGCTAATTACTCACCTACCAACAATCTGTACCAATCAGGAGGCACATCTCCCATTCCCAGCTTCACCTTACCCCCTTGGAGGAGACAGTGCCGGCCATTCTTGGCAGGGGCATGGCTGAGCCCTTGGCCAGCGGCGGGGCTGAAAGGTTACAAGAAGCTGATATCCTCATACGTTATCCTCCTTTTCACATACACCTCTTGCTTTCCTGCCTTCCCCTCACTACAACTCCATCCCAATGTCTTCCTCATTTCACACACCCAAGAAATGCAGCCTGCCCAGCCAGTGGTTACTCGATTTGACACTCCCAGCCACCAGCTCCTCAAGGTCGACCAGCAAGGCCATTTGCAGTGTCCCCCACTGAAAGTCAGCAGCCTTCCACCAGCCATGCTGCAGCCACTGGGGTAGCACTGCATGACATCAGTAGGATAGGCAAAGGCACACACAAGACAGTCACTAAGGGAATGCATAAGGGTGATGAGTTGATTTCTTGATGTCACATTGGGTGGACAGATGTATAAAGTTGGATTGGAAAGTTTGCTTTGTGGTGGCTTTTATTTCAGCATTGTGGCCAAGAGGACGCTGTGATGTCAGTAACAGAGGGAAGGTAAGGTGTGGGACTAATGTTGAAAGGGGAATTGGGGTTGTGGTTGCTGGTACCACAGGCGGATGATTCCATCCTGGATATCCTGGCCAGAAAGGGGCTGTCTGGGATGCTGTAAATCTGAAATGACAGCATAAAATGCTGGAAATACTCAGCAGGTCAGGCAGCATCTCGACTTGAGACGTGAACTCTGTTTTTCTCTCTCCACAGGTGTTGCCTGACCTGCTGAGTATTTCCAGCATTTTCTGTCTTCTCAGAGGCCTTCCTTTACCATCCGAGGTCTTGCAAACGTCCAGCAGCACTCCCTACACACTTAAAAAAAACTTAACACATATTGTAGCAAGCCACTACTTCAATAAAATCAAAAAAAAGTACCAGAGCTTAAATGCAAACTTACCTGAAAGATGTGTGTGCCCCTTTTAAGTGGTGCTGACAGCATCTCTGTGAGCCTGCTTGCACGCTGGGTTTACAAGGTGTGCTTAGGACCCAGCACTGAACTCGGTGCTAGGGTCGAAGCGTGACGTTAAGTTGGCGTGTGACGTCACTTCAGGGCGATAATACTTACCGGCACCGCTACCAGGACCACAAAAATGGAGGACACCGTGGGACCCGCCACCAGCTGGCGGAAGAGCGGCGGCCCCCACTTTCTCCACATTACGCCACGCTAATGGGTGGCGATAGCGTGGGGAACTTCTCCCCCTCAGGTGTGCAGCAGAGTATCAAAACAGGCCATAACCTAAGTCATGAGTGACTGTGACCATGGTCCATTTCCCTCCTCGACTTCTCTGGCCTTTGACACTGTCAACCAAACCATCCTCCTCCAACACCTCTCTTCCATTGTCCAGCTATATAGTCTATTATATGAATGCAATGAATTTATTCTCTCTTTCTTAAATGGAACATGAAGTTCTCAATGGGTTTGCTTATTGAACTCTCTACTAACCTATAGGACTTGCTATTCCCACTGTTAGCAAGACTATGCAATGAACATGTTATGTTATGAACACATTTGATACTTTCAGGTATGTATATATTCTGAAATCAAGCTGTTACTGCGGTTTCTAATCTCCATGTCTCCTGACTTCATACAGATGAACACTTTCTTTTACATTAGATAGTTAATTACATGAATGGTAGATTAAAATAGAAATGGGAATGCAAAGTTTTGATATTTAAAGGATATGGCTTTGCACACGAGACCTAAGCACAATCTTCAGGTGAAGCAGGGCTATGTGCTTGTGGAATACCTGGACCAGGGTGCGCAGATGTAATAATGAGTATTTTGTCTTTTAATAGATTTGATACTCTGTATACAGTCAGTCCAGATAACAACTCTCCATGATCAACTCGTGATTGTATTTTTTAGACCAATCAGCTGGGATAGTTAGGTTCTTCAAGCATTTTTCCCATTTGTAATGTTGCCTTACTTTTGGTCCAAGTGGGAGAAAATGTGTTGAAATGTTTCTATTCTTTGAGACCTTCCTTTCACCCGAAGTAATGTTTCTCTTCGATAATGATAAGTACATGAGGGAGATAAGAATAGAAGGATACGTTGATAGGGTGGGAGGAGGCAGCATGAACCAATTGGGCCGAATGGGCTGTTTCTGTGCTGTACACTCGCTGTAATTCAGCCCCCGTTTTATAACCGTACACTCTGTCTTTTTATATTTCCATTACACATCCCTATGTCAACACTGAGAATGGAAGTTGCCTATATAAACGTGTCACGTTGTAATTACACCCTCCCACCAGCAGTAGTCCGATTTAATAAATGATTTATGTTGTAAGGTTGCCCTTTCCTCTAGGAAGTAAGGGTACATCTTTAATGCAAAAGTGACTCCAGGGCTTGAATTTCTGGTCAGCACTTGTGTGTCTTAAGTTGGTTGTATCTGGCGTAGGGCCTGTGGCGAAGTATTGCCAGTGTCTAATAACCATCTGACTTTAAAAACGGAATACATCTAACTCTTCCTGAAGTGTCCTGTGCGCACCATTTATACTGTATTCTAATTACTTCAGTAACCATTTTGGAAACTTGTGTAAAATCCACACCTATCTATTCGGTGGGGGAATTAAATATTAAATTGGACATAACTGCAGAACGCAAATGTATGAAATACTCAGGGTGAGCTATTAACAGGACTGCCATAGCTGGTAGTAATACTATCTATCTATGCAGGGTGATTAGTTTGGTGGGTGATGAGGAGAAAAGTGATAGCTGAGATCTGTGAGATGCTGTAAAACACGGCCTCTGTGGTTCGAAATGTTTTTGTCTTGTTCCGAGTGTTGAGAGTACAAAGCCTTGTTGAGTGAAACCCACTGAGACCAGAGACCGTGGCTGATGCCTCGGCCTGCTATATACGTCTCGGAACCCACTGTTGCTGGGACTTGTTAGAACTGAAGTTAATCAGGTCTTGTTCCCCCCACCTCCATTATTACAGGCCTGATGACACCTCAACAGAGTGTGTGTATTAGTGAGACGTCGTGAATATAAATAGCAGTGTGGGATTTACATGCTGACACAATTTAACTCTGATCTCTGGTCCAAGCATAACAATCTTGTATGTTGTGCAGCAATCTCAGTATTGCACTCCTTGCCGTGAGGTAGGGCAGGGGATTAGACCCAGCAAGAGATGGCTTGATAGGTGATCTAGAAGATTTCATATTCCTAGGGTTCTGGGACGGAAAGAAGCTCTACCGAGTTGGGTAGGCTTCACCTCAACCGCACCTGCACTAATGTCCTCATGGAGGATAAATAGAGCCTTGGGGAAGACTCAACCCAGCATGGTTGGGAGGAACGACAAATCTATCTTTTAAAATAGAAACATAGGTGCCGGAGGGAGAACGCTGGGGTGGTGGAGGTGGCAAGTTTTACGGAAAATAAGCAAGGTGGTAAATTTAAGCAACCCAGCAGTAGAGAAACAAAAGGGTTGGAAAGCAGTCAACTGGGAGTGTCCGTCTAGTCTGTGGAGTGGGCCTGGAACCCACAACCTTCTGGCTCAAGTGAGCGTGGTACCCACTGAGCCACGGCTGATAACAAACCAGTAGCTTTGCAAATGTTTTAACAATCTGGAGTCCTAATGAAGGAATCTATGAACTGACTTTAATGCCAATCTGTTAATAATGTGTTGTTTCTGGTCACACAGTACTTGTAGCCAGAGAGATCTGAGTACACCTCACGGCCTTGGCAATAGATGCTGACCTGATAGTCTTTTTGGTCACTGATTTGGTGAATCTTATTTTGGTGAATCTTATCCAATTGCCACACAACACCTAGTGGTGGGGAATGCCAGTTTGGCAAGTTTTTTTTTGCTGGTCCTATTTTGCATGAACTTGTTGGTTGGTATTCCCTTGAGTTTAGAAGGTTGAGGAGTGACCTCATCAAAGTGCTTAAAATGATAAAGGATTTGAGAGAGACAGAGAGAGAGAGAAACTTATTTCCTCTGGTGGGGGAATCCAGAACAAAGGGGCATAATCTTAAAATTTGAGTAGGCCAGCTCGGAGGGAGATCGAGAAGCATTTCTTCACAAAGGGTAGTGGAGATCTGGAATTCTCCTCCCAAAAAGACTGTGGATGCTGAGGGTCAATTGATACTTTTAAGACGCCTTTGTTGGGTAAGGGTATCGAGGGGTATGGAGCAAAAGCGGGAAAGTGGAGTGGAGATACAGATCAACCATCATCAACTGAGTAGCGGCGCAGATCCGAGGGGCTAAACGGCCTGCTCCTGTTCTTAACGTGGTGAACTGCACACCTGTTGCCTAATCAGATGGTGGCTGTGGAGACTTCCATACTGTAGCCATTCTTCTTATCTAAGCCCAAGCTGCAAGTGTAGGGCAAGCCCAGAGGGGTGTGTAAGTCTTTCCTTTCCCCCTTTATAAAAAAAACCCTGCTCTCAACAGCTTACACGACTTACAATCCCGTCGTGTAATGCTGCACTTGATGCTATTAGAGTAGTGTCCAAATGTTGGGGTGTTCGTGTTTAACTGAAGATGTACAAAGAGATAGCTGATATCGCCCATGTATCTCTGAAAATGCTGGTTTTATACCTAGTGAGAACATTCAAACTCTTAATGAGACGCATCTTCTGTTAGTAATTTGTTCAGTTTAAGATTTTGCTGCAATCAAATCTCTAAAGTAAGATGTTGGTGATACAATAAAAGATTAATTACAACGCTATGAAAAGGTGTCTTCAAATAGGCAAGGGGCCCATTTAGAATGTTTGCCTCATTTGAATGGGGATCAGTGCAGAGAATGTGAAACATATTGCCAAAAATAAGTCTTGAAATATGAGGTTGTCTTAAGCAAGATTATTCTTGGAATTTTTTTAATAAACTATCTCTTTTTTTTTTCCCTCCCTAAAAATCTAGTAGCACGGAATCAAACTTTAGTTTCAAGAAAACCTGGATTGAGACGAGCAGCTAGTTCAAATAAGGATCTATTTAAACTGGTTCCAAGAATAGTTGGAGTGCGACTAGAAATCAAGTTGATTTTTATGCTGTTGATTTAAAGTTTTGAGAACATAAGCATTGATTTGGCAGTGTGCTGTTAAGATTATTAGCTTCATTGATCATCCTGCTCAGCTCTGGGGTTGTGAGCAATATGTATCTGTGCTCACTTAGTAATGAGGCAATGGCACATAATTACATGAAAACTGTCCAAAACCTGACTTTCAGTTTGGGAAACTTTTTCCAGTGCTCAGTGCAGTAAAATAGTGATCTGGGGGTATGGCGGGTATATTGGGGGGGGGCGCAGTGGATATGGAAGTTATACTGGTGGGTATGGATGTTGCGTGAGGGCACGTGTGGGTGTATGAGGATGCTTTGGAAAAAAAAAGGTTGATTTGGAATGGATTTCCGTTATCCAGGATGCACTATATAAAAGCAGATATTAAAGCTTGCTTGTCAGAATTTTCATAGTTTACAGCACAGAAGGAGGCCATTCGGCCCATCGTGTCTGTGCCGGCCGACAAAGAGCTATCCAACCTAATCCCCCTTTCCAGCTCGTTAGCTCTTGCCCTACATTTCAAACTGTATAACTTAGACTACCAATTTATATGGACATTTGATTTATCATTTAAGATCCCAGGGAGACTGTGACGAGAAATACTGGTTTGAGTATACAGTGTATTCAAAGTCAAAGCAACATGAAGTTTACAGTGAATTAATAGAAACTGCACATTGTTAATAACCCTAATGATTCCATGAAGATTTTTTAAAATCCTCGACGTTAGTAACCATTTACATTTTCTTTGGCTGAATTATGTTGGTCACATCTATTTATGAAGGTATGAAAATGACTGACCGGGAAAGATGCGCTGGTCCATCGAGCGTATCGCAAACAGTCACGGTGCAGCTGGGATTGTGATTTCTAAGGCCCCCCTCCACATCGCATTCTCTCTCTCTCTCTCTCTCTCCCACCAGAGCCCTGTAGTCTCCTTGGGAGTGGAAGAATTCCGGGAAATTCCTCTCCAATCCCAAAGGCAATCAATCGAAATGAGTTCCAGGAGTCCACAGAGACCATTGGGCACGTCACCCAGCATCTCACCTACCTGTTGGATGCTGTGATAGCTGCCGCACCCAGCGAGATGTCCAGCTCGAACGCTGGCAGAAGTTGAGGTCGAAGATCAGATGGAGCAGGCTCGAGGGGCCGTATGGCCTACTCCTGCTCCTAATTCTTAGGTCCTTCTGGAAGATCTGTATTGATGCACCGCCAATTTGTTCCAGAGGTCGCTGACCCCGCTTGTGCAAAGAAAAAACACCTGACCGCTAACCTAGTTCTGGGATTGCCTTAACTGGTATGCCTCTTTCCTTGTTGACGCTAATCTATCTCCTTTAAATACTCCATCCTATTTAATGGCATGTTTCATGCTTTAATTAGTTAACTAATTGGCTTTAGAATCATAGAATGGTTACAGCACGGAAGAAGGCCATTCGGCCCGTCAAGCCCGTACAGACTCTCAGCTAGTCTCACTCCCCCGCCCTTTCCCCGTAGCCCTGCAATTTTTTTTCCTTCAGATACCTATCCAACTCCCTTTTGAAAGATAAGATTGAGTCTGCCTCCACCACCCTTTCAGGCAGTGCATTGCAGTAAAAGGTTTTTCCTCACGTCGCCTTTGGTTCTTTTGCCAATCACCTTAAATCTGTGTCCTCTGGTTCTCGACCCTCCTGTCAATGGGAACGGTTTCTCTCTCTCTACCCTGTCCAGACCCCTCATGATTTTGAACACCTCTATCAAATCTCCTCTCAATCTTCTCTGCTCCAAGGAGCTTTGTTTAACATACTGTAGCTAGCTGATTTTTAAAAAGTAGTACCGACCAGTCTCTCCTCATGAGTGGAATAGCATTCAATGGGGAATCTTTACGAGGAAGAAAAGAAGGAACTTGCATTTACCTCGCACCTTCCACCACCTCGGGACCTCCTGAAATGCTTTACAGCTAATGAAGTACTTTTGAAGTGTAGTCACTGCTGTAATGTGGGAAACGCGGCAGCCAATTTACACACAGCAAGCTCCCACAAACAGCAATGTGATAATGACAAAGAAATTCTCTTTTTTAGTGATGTTGATTGAGGGGCAAATATTGATCAGGACACCAGGGATAACTCCCCTGCTCTTCTTCGAAATAGTGCCATGGGATCTTTGACGCCCACCTGGGAGGGCAGACGGACCCTCGGTTTAGCGTCTCATCCGAAAGACGTAACCTCCGACAATCGACACCACTGAAAACAGCACTATCATCTAGATAGTCCATTAAATCCCTGGCCCAAGACTGCACAAAGTGGAGGAGAAGCATCTGGGAAGGCGCCGAACACCTCGAGCCTCTTCGCCGGGAGCAAGCGGAAGCCAAGCACAGACAGCGCAAGGAGCGCACGTCAACCCAAGCACCCCACCCACCGTCTGCCCCACCTGTGACAGAGACTGTAGGTCCCGCATTGGACTCATCAGTCACCTGAGAACTCATTTTTAATGTGGGAGCAAGGCATCCTCGGTTCCGAGGGACTGCCTAAGAAGAAGGAAGAATCATCCAGACATATATCTCAGAGCTTCTGCGCAAATTGTGCATCCTTCCCTACGTAACAGCCGTGACTGCACTCAACAAATACTTCATTGGCTGTGAAGTGCTTTGAGACGTGAGAGATGCTGTGCGAGTATGGTTTTTTTTCTAACTGGTAAATAAGGTAGGGGTTTATTTGACCCAAATACATGGAGTGGAGCTTTTGTCGAGGGATTGAATTCCGATTTTTTTTGTTGCCCTGCACTGTTGCAGCTATGGATTCTTCAACTCTACGCAGCATTCGAGAGCAGAAAAAAAACACTTCCAATTGTTTTCAAGAAATCCCGGGGCTGCCAAGTCTCGGAGTCCTGTTTATGGTCTTGTTCTTCATTGCCCAAGTCTGTTATATTTCTTAAATTGTTTGACACTTGTATTTTTTCCAGCATCTTCCAGTTGGTGCTCGAGATTCGCTCTGCTGCGCTGGGAATTAAATAATGTGATCATCGATTGGATTGTACTGTGATTTGATACTTCTTGCAGCAAGTTCTGGTTTCCTTGACGACCGGCTTGTTTCCTCTGCTGATCTAATTTTTTTTTTTAATAACATATTGCAAAGTATGCTCCAGGCAGCAACCTTTTTCAATTTGTTCAGGTGTCAAAAATGTACGTTTTTAGTTGAATCCAGATGGATGGAGCGTTGCTGCTTTTAACGGGCAGTACAGAGTGGGGTGATGCAGAGTCGAGCGTTTGCATTCCTATTCGTTACCCCACCCACACGGTTTTTCTGCAATGGCTGTGGGGGGTCGTCTGATGGGCAGCTCGCTGAGGTATTGTTTTTTTGCTGTCATCTGGCACTATTAGCAGCAGTGCTACTTCGGGACTGGGGAAGAGAAGGAGGGAAGAAGTTAACACTAAGCCATGTCTCTGATTTGGTTTTAGTTCTCTCAAAGCAGAGCTTTGATTCATTGACCCCCCACTAGAACAAACACAAAATCTGCCTGTTTACCTACCCGTTAATCATGTGACTTAATTGGGTCAAAAGTAGAGGTCCTGCTTCTTTTCAATGAAACACTTAAAGATAGATATATTTTACATCTCACTTAGACTGAATGAAGTAATAATGATCGTATGACTCCATTAAGTCTGGCCTGACTAGTTCTGTGTATTGCAAGATAAATTTTCATTTGGGAAAGAATGTGTTCTTGTAATTTCTTTTATAAACTATTTAGACATTGTTTTCCTGCTTTATTTAAAGCGAGTTTAGAATTTATTTGATGTTTACCTGTTAATACTATCGTTAACTAAATTGCATTTCCAAAGCCTGTACTAGAATTTCCTGAGACGCGTGCCGCATTTCAAATTCTCCTCTAACTTTTTTTCCACAGTTGAATTTTACCCTTTACCATTTCTTGTAGTGTCTGTTTTCACACCTGTCCTATGTGGTTTTTAATATTATTTTGTCTGGGCTAATGGCTTGCAGTCTTGGGATACATTTGCACCAGGAATTCTTCCTTTTAACCGTTTAGGGTGATGCAGGTCTCAGCGTTTATCCTGCCCATTACACAGCTTCCTGGCTGCTTTCTTTATTTGGGAAGGTTGGAAGTGGCCATCTTTGTGCCCGATTTGGTCCTAGCCCCTAGAAACACTGACCACTGGAACGGCACTGCATTGCCAAAGCACAGAGTTACAGAGGCTTCATGCTTCAAGCGCGGGGTGTACACAACATTGCTGTACTTGGATTGGTGGAATGAAAAGCGTAAGGACATGGAATTAATTCAAATGAGTGATTTTTAAACATTTCTATACTTCACAATTAATAGAATTTTAATTTAATTCAAAAAGGGTGATACTTGGTGACCAGCCCAATCATCATTCACCCAAAAGCTAGCTCAACAGTTACTATCCCTCATCAAATGCCAGTTCACAAAGGCAACCTACCCACTCCAGACCAAGTTCACAGAGACTGTACCCCATCCAACTCCCCACCCTCACACACACTGTACCCCATCCAACTCCCCACCCTCACACACACTGTACCCCATCCAACTCCCCACCCTCACACACGCACTGTACCCCGTCCAACTCCCCACCCTCACACACACTGTACCCCATCCAACGCCCCACCCTCACACACACTGTACCCCATCCAACTCCCCACCCTCACACACACTGTACCCCATCCAACTCCCCACCCTCACACACACTGTACCCCATCCAACTCCCCACCCTCACACACACTGTACCCCGTCCAACTCCCCACCCTCACACACACTGTACCCCATCCAACTCCCCACCCTCACACACTCTGTACCCCGTCCAACTCCCCACCCTCACACACACACTGTACCCCATCCAACTCCCCACCCTCACACACACTGTACCCCATCCAACTCCCCACCCTCACACACTCTGTACCCCGTCCAACTCCCCACCCTCACACACACTGTACCCCATCCAACTCCCCACCTTCACACACACTGTACCCCATCCAACTCCCCACCCTCACACACACTGTACCCCATCCAACTCCCCACCCTCACACACACACTGTACCCCATCCAACTCCCCACCCTCACACACACTGTACCCCATCCAACTCCCCACCCTCACACACACACACTGTACCCCATCCAACTCCCCACCCTCACACACACTGTGCCCCATCCAACTCCCCACCCCCACACACTGTACCCCATCCAACTCCCCACCCTCACACACACTGTACCCCATCCAACTCCCCACCCTCACACACACACTGTACCCCATCCAACTCCCCACCCTCACACACACTGTACCCCATCCAACTCCCCACCCTCACACACACTGTACCCCATCCAACTCCCCACCCTCACACACACTGTACCCCATCCAACTCCCCACCCTCACACACACACTGTACCCCATCCAACTCCCCACCCTCACACCCACTGTACCCCATCCAACTCCCACCGCGCACACACTGTACCCCATCCAACTCCCCACCCTCACACACACTGTACCCCATCCAACCCCCCCCGCACACACACTGTACCCCATCCAACTCCCCACCCTCACACATACACTGTACCCCATCCAACTCCCCACCCTCACACACACTGTACCCCATCCAACTCCCCACCCTCACACACACACTGTACCCCATCCAACTCCCCACCCTCACACCCACTGTACCCCATCCAACTCCCACCGCACACACACTGTACCCCATCCAACCCCCCCGCACACACACTGTACCCCATCCAACTCCCCACCCTCACACACACACTGTACCCCATCCAACTCCCCACCCTCACACACACACTGTACCCCATCCAACTCCCCACCCTCACACACACTGTACCCCATCCAACTCCCCACCCTCACACACACTGTACCCCATCCAACTCCCCACCCTCACACACACACTGTACCCCATCCAACTCCCCACCCTCTCATACACTGTACCCCATCCAACTCCCACCGCACACACACTGTACCCCATCCAACTCCCCACCCTCACACACACACTGTACCCCATCCAACTCCCCACCCTCACACACACTGTACCCCATCCAACTCCCCACCCTCACACACACTGTACCCCATCCAACTCCCCACCCTCACACACACTGTACCCCAGCCAACTCCCCACCCTCACACACACACTGTACCCCATCCAACTCCCCACCCTCACACACACTGTACCCCATCCAACTCCCCACCCTCACACACACTGTACCCCATCCAACTCCCCACCCTCACACACACACTGTACCCCATCCAACTCCCCACCCTCACACACACTGTACCCCATCCAACTCCCCACCCTTTCACACAGACACTCCTGTCTAACCCTCACACTTCATACCGACACGCCCTCTCCATCAATGCGACCTTGTGCTCCTCTTCCTCTCTCTCACATTTTAACCTGCCATTGTTCTCTTCCCCCTAACGACTGCCTACTTCCACCTCTGTAACATCACCCGTCTCTGCCCCTGCCTCACCCATCTACTGCTGAAACCCTCAGCCATGCTTTAGTTACCTACAAACTCCACAATCCAACGCTCTCCTGGCCGGCCTACCATCTTCCACCCTCTGTAAACTTAAGCTCATCTAAAGGTTCCATTTACCCCCGTGCTCGCTGACCTACATTGGCTCCCGGGTCCACCAATGTCTCAAATTTAATATTATTTTCTTTACTTGTCCCATTACGATCTCCTTTTGCTTTGTACTATCACACCTTTTGTCGTTTAATCTCTCCTGCCCTCCATCCTATCACAGACCTTCCATTTTGTACTTTCCTCCCCTCCCCACTTTCCCTGCCCGTACACTTGCTTAAAAACCCGTTACATCTCTAACTTTTTCCAGTTTTGATGAAAGATCATTGACCTGCAGTTTTGGTCGCCTTATCTGAGGAAGGATGTTCTTGCCATGGAGGGAGTGCAGCGAAGATTCACCAGGCTGATACCTGGGATGGCAAGAATGACGTATGAGGAGAGATTGGGTCGATTGGGCTTGTACTCGCTGGAGTTTAGAAGAATGAGAGGGGATCTCATTGAAACTTACAAAATTCTAACAGGACTAGACAGACTTGATGCAGGAAGGATGTTCCCAATGGCCGGGGAGTCCAGAACCAGGGGTCACAGTCTAAGGATAAGGGGTAAGCCATTTAGGACAGAGATGAGGAGGAATTTCTTCACCCAGAGAGTGGTGAACCTGTGGAATTCTCTACCACAGAAGGCAGTGGAAGCCAATACATTAAATATATTCAAGAAGGAGTTAGATATATTTCTTAAGGCTAAAGGGATCAAGGGATATGGGGAGAAGGCAGGGACCGGGTACTGAATTTGAATGATCAGCCATGATCTCATTGAATGGCGGAGCGGGCTCGAGGGGCCGAATGGCCTACTCCTGCTCCTATCTTCTATGTTTCTATGGCCTGAAACATTAACTCTGTTTCTCTTTCCTCAGATGCTGCCTGACCAGCTGAGTATTTCCAGCATTTTCTGTTTTTATTTCAGATTTCCAGCATCTGCAGTATTTTGCTTTTGTGTTAAAATTCTCATCCTTGTTTTCAAAACCCTCCATGACCTCGCCCCTCCCTCTCTCTCTAACCTCCTCCAGCCCGACAACTCTCCCAAGATCTCTGCGTTACTCTAATTCTGGCCTCTTGTTTCCTTTGCCCCTCCATGGGCGGCCGTGACTTCAGCTGCCTGGGCACCAAGCTCTGGAATTCCCTCCCTAAAACCTTCCAACACGCTCTCCTTTTTAAGGCGCTGCTTACTACCTCTGACCAAGCTTTTATTCATGCGTCCTATTATCTCGTTGTGTGCCTCCGTGCCAATTTTTGTCTGATTACGCTCCCGAGAGGCGCCTTGGGATGTTTTTCTATGTAAAGGCGCTATATAAATACAAGTAGTAGAATGTGTTCCTCGTCTTTCTCTTTCTCCTTGCACTCCTGGCTGGCCTCCCACATTCCACCCTACGTAAACTTGAGGTCATCCAAAACTCGGCTGCCCATGTCCTAACTCGCACCAAGTCCCATTCGTCCATCACCCCTGTGCTCGCTGACCTACATTGGCTCCTGGTTAAGCAGCACCTCGATTTCAAAATTCTCATCCTTGTTTTCAAATCCCTCCACGGCCTCGCCCCCTTTCTATCTCTGTAATCTCCTTCAGCCCCACACCCTCCCCCCGCCTCCCCCCCCCGGCGATATCTGTGCTCCTCTAATTCTGCCCTCTTGAGGATCCCTGATTATAATCGCTCAACCTTTGGTGGCCGTGCCTTCTGTTGCCTCTGGAATTCCCTCCCTAATCCTCCGCCTCACTACCTCTCTTTCCTCCTTTAAGACGCTCCTTAAAACCTACCTCTTTGACCAAGCTTTTTGGTCACCTGCCTTAATTTATCCTCATGTGGA
This sequence comes from Somniosus microcephalus, assembly GCF_052327205.1. Lineage (NCBI taxonomy): Eukaryota > Metazoa > Chordata > Chondrichthyes > Squaliformes > Somniosidae > Somniosus > Somniosus microcephalus. The sequence goes on from NC_140993.1 coordinate 265,708,618, forward strand.
TCGGTGTCAAATTTGTTGTCTTAAAATACTCCTGTGAAGCACCTTGGGACGTTTTACTATGTTAAAGGCGCTATATAAATACAAGTTGTTGTTGTTGTTCTCCTTCTTTTCCAACCACCCCCCGCTCTCCCCCCCCCCCCGCCAACCAAATGCAGTGAATCTTTCTGGAGCACGATTCCACAAGCACGGCTCATTCTTTGGGTGTAATCCTTAGTAGTACCTGCCTGAGCATTGCAGTCGAGTCTGGTCCATCCCCCGGCTCAGGGAAGTTAAATGTGGCTCCTTTAGACTCCTAGCTAAGAGGAGTTAATGTCCTTCTAAGAATTGAAAGTTTTGATCTGTGTATTTCACTATTCCATGCTGCACATTTTGACCAGGAAACCCTTTCCCTCGAGGTTTGTAAATGTCGTTCTGTCCTATTCTCTATTTTAAATATGTCCAGGTTTCCTTTTTTTTCGCGAAGAATTTGACCCCTTTAAATTTGTCACAAATCTCCCCGCAGACTATATTAACGATTAAATAGTTGGAGATGATTAAATCTTAAAACACTTTATATAAAAAAAAAAAAAAACTGGGTCGGAATTTGATACAGCAAGTCTTTATTAAAATGTACAAGGTGGGATGTTGAGAGATTTATAGCTCGGTATAAATGAAGAATGTGGAGGGGAATGTTGGCAGCAGTGGACTCTTAACAGTGAGAATTTGGAAACTAGCGGATTTCTGCTGAGCACTGATGGTGTGTGGAAAGTGTGGAGTTTGTTATTTTTTGTTTAAATAAAAATGATCTCCGGCGTCATTGCAGGTTGGCACCGATGGTTTCACTTTCAAATACATTCGTTACGCAGCTTGTGTTCATTATATATGCACTATATAAATTTTTTATGGTGTGCAGGTTAGTTTGACTTTATAATATGAGTTCTCTATAGTTCTGTTGGCGAGTCGCTGTGGCCACGTGAACTTATATTTTCACTTCTGTGCTTAGGAAAAATGGCGCAAAGTTGGTTTTCAGTTTTCGTGTGAATTGTTTTGGCCATTTTGGACTCTGGTTTTTTATGTTTGTGCTGTGCCTCTCCCACTCCCTTCGCCCCACCGTTGGCGGCCGTGCCTTCAGCTGTCTAGGCCCTAAGCTCTGGAATTCCCTCCCTAAACCTCTCCACCTCTTTCCTCCTTTAAGACGCTCCTTAAAACCTCCCTCTTTGACCAAGCTTTTGGTCACCTGTCCTAATATCTCCTGATGTGGCTCGGTGTCAAGTTTTGTCTGATTTACGCTCCTTCTATCTCATCACTTGTGCCCGGGAATGTATAACTCTATTTTTTTAGCTCTACAAATGGCAGAGAAAAAATTACCAGCTTTTGATGTGTTTCCTGAGTAAAAATGGACAGTTTAAAAAAAAAAATTAAAGTTTTTTATTAAAATTGCTGGATTTGAATCGTCACTGATTATCTTGATGCTTAGATCATTCCTGTTGTTCAGTTTTGCTGAAACGGCATTACTTTACTTTGGGGGGAAAATTGGGTCGTGACCCCTTTGGGGCGCTAACTTAAGTAGCGCCCCGAAAAAATTAGCACCGGTAGCGCCCCAAGAGGGAGACGGGGCGCTACTGGAAGCGCCCCACCTCCCTCTTTGGACGCTGCAAGTGAATATCGCGACTCCACGCGCTGCAGCACATTGCGTCGTGGTACTGCAGGCCTTCCTCCCCTTATTAAAGGGGAGGGGCCTAGCGCAGCGCGACCTGGGGACCAGCTGGGCCACCAGGGATCGGAGCTCACGGAGCGCAGCCGGCACTCCGCGGGGGGGGGCTGCTCAGGAGGCCGGGGATGGCAACGGGGGCAGGTGCTGGCAGGCAGCCAGCAACAAAAATGGCCGCCCGGCACCTATCCTTTAATTTGCCGTAGATAGGTCCCCCTGACCCTGTCGGACATAGCGTCCGGCAGTAAGTCAGAGGGCGCTACCGACGATCGCGGCTGGGGCGCGAGCGGGGTGCTGTGTACGGCGATGACATCATCGGCGGTGCAGCACCGCGGAGCGCTAACGGTTACCCCTCTCGCTGAATTTCGCAGGAGGCATTGGCGGCGCCGCGCCCAGGCGCTAGTTGCTTTGTGCCCCATTGGTACCCTTTTAGGGCGCGAACGGGAGGCGCAAAGCAACTGAATTTTTAGGCGTTTGTGTTTTGTGGGGATGGAAGGAATGACTTGACATTTTGTACGAATGGCCTCTTTCACCTGTCGCAGAAAGGCTTGTGATCAGGTACAAAGCAGATGTACAATTTTGGGCAGCTGACCTGACCAGTAAGCCTGCTGCTTCAAGAAGAAGGTTTCTGAGATGGTGATTGTTATAAATCTCATCATTCATCAAGAAACTACTTGTGAAATAATGCTGGATGGCCAGCTGGTGGCGCCATCCAAGGAGTATAAATACTCGGGCGTCGGCCCCAGCTGGCCAGGGACATTTTGTAAGACAAGGAACTAGTGAAGTACAACTAGACCTCCATGTTCTGAAACAAGTTGATTAAAGCCTTGCTTTATACTCAAACCAAGGGCGTAGTGAGTTTTATTACGTCAGTGATTCTCTATTTCTTTTTAAAAAAGGAAAAATTCTTTCTGCTCCAAATGGATTAATTTTGTGTAATCCTGATTGGCATGGGTGTTTCGGTTAATTGTGATAGTTCAAAACGTCCAAAATTTAGGTCAAAACCAAACTAGCAACACATTTGACTACTGTGCAGTCCGAGATCATATACATTGACCTGAGTATAAGCGAGGAGGCGACCACCTTTTTACTTTTACACCAGTTCTGAAGGAGAAACACTTTAGAAAAGTCAAAGTACAAATGCATATTCTGCGAGGAACGTCAGTCAGAGGGCTTTTTGTTTTACACCTCTACGAGCCTCAAAAACCCTCACCAATCGGCAACGGCACAGGCTCCCTCTGCACTTGTTCCTCTTTCAGCCCAGCTCCAAAACAACATGCCTGGATTCCAACTTTTGACTAATGCCTCCGCTTCCACTAATATGAACTAGTTTCTGCTTTGCCACGTAGGCATTCGTTCCTGTGATCTTGGAATTGAGACTGGTAACTTGATGCTAGACTGAGAGTCATTTTTTGTGCTTGGCCTCATACCTACAAGGAACTGAGTTGAAACTGCCTCAGTTGACTTGCCTTGGAAACCCTTCCCGTCAACAGAGCGGGGAGCCTTTGCCCTTGGCCAAGGCCAGAATCAAATTCAGATCCCAGAAATGTAGGGGTCTAACGCACTGATCTTGTGTAACCCAATCTGCTGTCTGAATACTCGGTTTTCCTCTAGTATGCAGTGTAGATTAATAAGTACAGATGTGTTTGTCATGGGTTGCATTTATTTGGCGTCTGAAGCTGTACAAGGGCCATTGGCTGACTTTATAAAAAAAAAACTTTTATACTACATCCAGATTGGGTTGCCAGGATGAACCCAGTGCAACCAAGACGTATGTATTTTTTTTTTTAAACCATGAACAAAGAGGTAATGAGCTCAAGACCTCCGCACTGTGTGCAGTATTGAGCTCCTCTCTGTAGGAAGGATATTCAGACTTTAGAGAGGGCACAGTACAGGTACAGATTCACTGGGCTGCTGTCCGCTCTGAGGGAATACGAACACGCACAGAAAGACTTGAAGCGTTGGAGCTTTTTTGTTAGAACACACATTATGCTGCTGATGGTATAGGTGTTTAGAATTGTAAAAAGGATGGGATAAGGTAGGTAGAAGCAAACTGTTTTCGGTAGTCGAGAGGTCTAGAATGAGGGCTGTAGATACTTGAACCAGGGGTCACAGTCTAAGGATAAGGGGTAAGCCATTTAGGACAGAGATGAGGAGCAATTTCTTCACCCAGAGAGTGGTGAACCTGTGGAATTCTCTACCACAGAAGGCAGTAGAGACCAATTCATTAAATATATTCAAGAATGAGTTGGATATATTTCTTAAGGCTAAAGGGATTAAGGGATATGGGGAGAAAGCAGGGACAGGGTACTGAATTTGGATGATCAGCCACGATCGCATTGAATGGTGGAGCAGGCTTGAGGGGCCGAATGGCCTACTCCTGCTCCTATCTTCTATGTTTCTATGATTAAGGGCAAGCGAGTTAGAACAGGACAAGCATCTCCAGCCAGAGAGTTGTGGAGGCAGAAACTACCTCAACATTCAAGGCTAGATTGGATAGATAGATGAAGAATGAAGGGATATGGGAACAGGGTGGGTAAATATGATTAGGACTGTCTGCCCGTGTGGAGGGTAAATGCCGCCATGGACTGGTTGGGTCAAAGAGCCTGTTTGTGTCGTATGATATCCAGAACTCAGTCAACCAGGACCAGCGTGAGGTGGATGTGGAAGCCAAGGCCTGGGTTTAACCTATTGCACTTGTCAGATACTGAAATTGGTTGAGTGTGCAGTTCTACTCATGGGACCGCCGAGGTAGCGAGCATTGTTTGAGTGAACACCAGTCACCATGGATCTTTACATGCCTATCGCCAGAAGAAAGGAGCTGTAAGCAATACAACACGTCTACCCTTGGCTATAACTAATGTAATCACTAACACTCCGATGTAGTCCTAATCACCTTGGCGGGGGGGTGTTCGGAGAGGAATTTGCCAGATTTCCCCCCCATCCCCCGCCAAATTGACCTGGGTTTTTATCTGGCTTTTGCCTCTCTCGGGAGATCGCATGGTTTCGGGTGGGGTGGGCTGTGTATATGTTGTGATACACGAGGTATATCAATTGTGTGGGACAGTTTGGATGGACCAGAGGGTCATTACCTGTCGTTATTGTATGTTCGTAGTGCCGCACTCTCTGTGCCAATGGGCCTCCAGAAAGTAAGTGTCTTTTTCGCTGTGACCCCCTGCAAACTAATATGGGCCTGATGGATGTCTTGTGGCTCGGTGTCAAACTTTGTTTGGTAACGCTCCTGTGAAGCCTTGGGACATTTTACTACGTTAAAGGCGCTATATAAATGCAAGTTGGTGGTGGTGGCGGGGGCGGCGGCGGCGGCGGTCTGATACAATAAAAGGCCGCAGCCCAACCAAATCCAATTAGCCTCTCATGCTGTAGCATTTACCTCAGAGCCCTACCAATAGCAACGCTGTAAGGCTACTCCACATTGCTCAAAGCAGCCCAACCACCTCGAGCTACCATTTCTTGCAGCAATTTTGCTGACAGTTGGAGCAGCAACGTCCGTACTGCAGCCAGCTAATGCATTTCATCGGCATGGGCGGAAGTCTCCATTTGTATAAGGCAGCATCGTACACCTTCCCTACGGAGGCTATTTGAGAAATGGGCTCCAGAGGTGACCGTACTGTTGGAGGATTTTGGAGGGAGAAGGGGTGAAGTAAGGGTGGAGGCAATGTCGCGAAGGTGGAAACCAGCGACCTTGGTGAGAGGTAGGATGATGGGATTTGATGCTCTACTCTGGGTTAAGCAGGAGCACATAATCTAGGTTGACACTTCAGTGCAGTACTGAGGGAGTGCTGCACTGTCGGAGGTGCTGTCTTTCAGGTGAGACGTTAAACTGAAGCCCCATCTGCACTCTCGGGTGGATGTAAAAGATCCCATGACACTGCTCAGAGAAGAGCAGGGGAGTTGTCCCAGTGTTCTGGCCAATATTTATCCCACAGCCAATATCACTAAAACAAATTACCTAGCCATTATCTCATTGCTGTTTGTGGGATGTTGCTGTGCACAAATTGGCTGCCATGCTTCTTGCATTACAACAGTGACTACACTTCAAAACGTACTTCACTGTAAAGCTTTGGGACGTCCTGAGGTCGTGAAAGGTGCTATATAAATGCAAATTCTTTCTTTTACTCCTGAGTGAGCAGTTAATGAGGGGCTGGAGTCAGACCCAAGGGTACAGAGCTTTTGGTGGGACTGAAACTAATTCAGAACATAGGAATTGCTTTGGTCTTCCCGAGAAAAGGGAGCTACGTACAAATTTGGTGAGCACTGGGAGGGGGGGGGGGGGGCGCGGGGGACAGGGTTGCTAGTTGAGCGGACAGTAGTTGGTGACAAGGCCAGATGGTAGGTCTCCTAGGCTTGGAGTGAAGCTGATGAGTGATGGGCTGGGGACACCTGGCTGCGAAAGTGGGGGAGAAGTTGGCAGCAGTGCAGATGAGCTCCATCTTTGAAGCAAAGCTCATGGGCTGCACGCACTTAATTGTTGATGGAGAAAGGGGAATTCAAGGGGCAGTTTCTCGTGGAGAAAAGGAGTTGTGGATTGTCCTCAATGTTTGAGATGCTCCCGGAGGAGGAGAACAATTTGGCCATGGAAGGGGAAGGCACAGCTATCCAGTTTGAGCTAGACCTGTGCAGGACAACCAGACCAACAAGTCCACAGCCCTTGTACATGAGTTGCCACATGGGTTCCCTAATGGAATGTCACGGAGGCAGTTGAAAGTTCGCGGTGCCCGTTATGCTTTTTACTCAAGTTTTTAAGCCATTACGGTTGATCATCATCTTCTCCTTCTTCCCTCTTCAGTTTACCTGTTCCCTTCATCCTGTGGGCTTCTGCAGACCAGTGCTATGCTGACCATTCCCTGTGCTGCAGTTTTTGCTGACCCATGTTTGCACTTGCTGGAGCTTCAAGCTGATTCCAAGTGTTGTTACATCGGGCAGGATTTTCATTGGGCCGTGGAGGCGGGATTGGAGGCGTGTGGGGGGTTAAAATCCCGAAATCAGGGGTCCCAACCCCATCCCGCACCCAACCCGCCTCCATGCCAGTTTCAAAGGAGGCGGGTACCGGCCCCGCACTGGGACCCGCCTCCCCGAGGCGGGAAGGGGATTAGTGCCAATTAACTGCCTGTTAACAGGCAGTTTTTAGCCTAATCCCTATTTTTAATGTTGAAGTGTGGGATTCCCGACGGCTCCAAACCACGCCAAGTTAGAGGAGGCGGACCGTCGGGATGAAGGGCTTGGAGGGTTCGAGATGTCCGGTGTTCAGGTGAGTGATGTGTGCATGAGTGCAAAGGTAAGTGTGTTTGGTGTGTGTAAAGTGTTTAAAGAAGTTTTACTTACCTTTACTTACCTTTACAGCCTTCCTTCCTTCAGGTCTCGGGAGTCCCTCATCAGAAAGCAGAATGGCCGCGATCTGTCAAAAATTGCAGCATTCAGCTTTCTGTTCCGGGGAGATCTCTAAATCATCCTGAGAGGAAGGAATTAACCTGGAGTACAGATTGTCAGTGTTTGACAGCTTCAAACAGCTGTGAAATGCTGATATTTCATCTGTCAAAAGCTTTTGACAGATGAAATGTCAATCTGTGACGTCACCTGTTGCCGGGTGGCCCTTAATTGGCCTGCTGAGCCCGCTGGGCGGGTTCATCAAGGTCAATCAAGTCAAACTCACGTGCTTGGCTAGAACTTGATGGAGGCAGGACTACAACCCCGAAAGTTGTAGTCCCGCCTCCTACCCGACTCCTCAATGAAAATCCAGCCCATCGAGTCTACAGCACAGAAACAGGCCATTCGGCCCAACTGGTCTGTGCCGGTGTTTATGCTCCACACGAGCCTCCTCCCACACCCCTCGTCCTCTAACCCTACCCCCGATTCCATTCTTCTTTGTGTGCTTATCTAGCTTCCCCTTAGATGCATCTATGCTGTTCCTCTCGCACAACTCCAGGTGGTAGCGAGTTCCACATTCGCACCACTCTAGAAGCTCATGCTGATGATTATTGCATTAGAACCACAGTTGTTCAAATAATAAGTTGCATGCAGTTCTGCTGGATTTAATACTTGTCGATTTTTGGCAGTCTGAAGCCAATGTCTTGTTGGAAGTTTGTTTTAGTAGCGGGGTGGTGAATGAAATGTTTTTTTTATTGCCTACAGCAGGAGAGCACATGTTGGATTGGTGCTGTCCTTCAAATAGTGAAGTATGTTCACACGCTGTGATAACCAAGAGAAATGTAATAAAGCACCAATGTTTTTATTTGCTCTCTGGACGCAGGTGCTGCTGGCAAAGACAGCATTTGTTGGCCGTCGCTAATTGTTGAGCAAGGTTGTCCCTTGAACCGCTGTAGTCCAGGACGCGGGTGAAAATTCCATCATACTCCTGAGGAGCCTTGTACATGATGATGGAGAGACTTGGAGGGGAGTCCACGTCTGGAGTACTGTGCACAGTTTTGGTCTCCATACCTAAGGAAGGATATACTTGCCTTAAAGGGCGTGCAGTGAAGGGTCACTAAATTGATTCCTGGGATGAGAGGGTTGTCCTATGAGGGGAGATTGAGTAGATTGGGCCGATACTCTCTGGAGTTTAGAAGAATGAGAGGTCACCTTATTGAAACATACAACATTCTTAGAAGGCTTGACAGGGTCGATGCTGAGAGGATGTTTCCCCTGGCTGGAGAGTCTAGAACCAGGGGTCACAGTCTCAGAATAAGGGGTCGGCCATTTAGGACTGAGCTGAGGAGAAATTTCTTCACTCAGAGGGTGGTGAATCTTTGGAATTCTCTACCCCAGAGGGCTGTGGATGCTCAGCCGTTGAGTATATTCAAGACAGAGATTGATAGATTTTGGGATACTAAGGAAATCAAGGGATATGGGGATCGGGCGGGAAAGTGGAGTTGAGGCCGAAAATCAGCCGTGATCTCACTGAATGGCGGAGCAGGCTCGAGGGGCCGAATGGTCTACTCCTGCTCCTAATTCTTGTGTTCTTATGAGTCATGTTTGTGGATTTTTTTTTCAACGGGAAGGAAAGTTTATTTTGTATATTTTTTTTATTCTCTTGGCCAATATTTATCCCTCAACCAATATCACTAAAACAGACTGGCCCAGATATTCTGATCCCTACGGGTGTGTACGCGCTGTGTACCCACCCCTGGGGGCATCGGAAATGCCGGTTTCAGGAATTCTCTTGTCAGATCCTCCACCTGCCCTGGAGAAGGGCCTCTGCGGGCGGATAGTTCTGCTTTCTGGAGACCCTCCGCCCGCAGAAAAGCCTGCAAAATCTTACGCATGGTAAAAGCAGGCGTAAGGCCTGCTTTTACCAGGATAAGAGTTGAAAAAAGTTTTTTTTTAAATTTCAGTCATTTATCAATTAAAAATACTTCAAAAAAAGGTACTGTACGTTTATTTTTAGCCCCGTAAAAAACTTCAATTATTTTTTTTTTAAATGTAATTTTTGTTTAAAATATTTAATTTATTGTCATTTCAACTAATTTTAAAAAGGTGATGGTTTGTTTTTAATTTATTTAAAGTTTTACTATGTTTTTTCATTGATCTCCATTCATACTTTTGACAGGTCTACCTGTCAAGTGTATGAAGGGAGATTCCCTTCTTTGATTGGCTCCCCATGGCCCACGTGGTCCCAGGGACGCGGCGAACCGCCTGCACCCCTGGGATACCTGGGCACTGTGCACTTGGAGTTTGGAGAGGCCCAGGAGCGGAAGTGTCCGCACCTCGGGAACCCTCAGGTAAGAGCGCAGATTTTTTTCCAGGTCGGAGGCCTCCGCACGCGGGACGCCTCCGATCGGAAAACACGGCCCATTATCCCCTTGCTGTGCGCAAATTGGCTGCCGGGTTGCCTACTTTACAACAGTGATTGCACTTCAAAAATACATTATTGGCTGTGAAGCACTTCGGGACGTCCTGATGTTGCGAAAAAAAATGGGCGTGCTTACTGTTTCTAGAACTATCTTGAATAGCTAACTTGCTTTCTTTCATATGGTTGTGCATTTTAAAAACCAGCCTATTTGAGTGTATCACTAGTGTTACAGCCAGGGCAAGTTGCGAAAGAATTGATCTCGAATGTGTTCAATGGATCCTAGTAGCTGCCTGTAGCAGACTGGAGTCCAGGTGCTTAAATTAGGCTAATTTAAGCTGCGAACCCTCACTGAAGGGCTGTTCCGGTTCTGAGTGATGTCGATGGATATTTGTTATCAATCATTTGATGCGGGGAGGCCTTTCTCTGATGTAAAAGCAATTCCCCCTCCCTCAACAGAAAATACTTTGTACAAAATGCCCATATTTCTGCAGCAGAATTAAAATTCAGAATTCCAAGGCAAGTCAGTCTCTTTGTCAGAGGAGGGAGAAAGAAGGGCAGGAAGAGTCCAAAGATGACACTTCATTGAACCTACATCAGTGATCGACAGGAGTTTCATCCCTAGGTAGCGATTTAGTAGTCAGGTACTTACTGTATCGTGGCCTCATTACAAAATGAGTTCTACTTGATGATTATGACAGGATTGGGAGCAAGATTTACATAAAATTACATTGCATCGAATCTACAGCAAAGAAACAGGCCATTCGGCCCAACTGGTCTAAGCCGGTGTTTATGCTCCACACAAGCCTCCTCCCACTCTAATTGCCTCTTCCCACTCTCTCCCTTGTATCCTTCTATTCCCTTCTCCCTCGTGTGTGCATCAAGCCTCCCCTTAAACACATCATTACTCTCTGCTTCAACCACTCCCTGTGGCAGCGAGCTCCACATCCTCACCACACTCTGGGTAAAGAATTACCTCAAATTCTTCATTTGATCTGTCAGTGGCTATCTTGTATTTATGCCTCCTTGTTCTGGACTCACCCACGAGTGGAAATAACTTCTCCACATGCACCAACTATCAAACCCCGTCATAAATTTTAAAGTCCTGTATCAAGTCTTCTCTTTTTCCAGAGAAAAGAGCCCCAGTCTGATCAATCTTTCCAGATAGGTGTATCCTCTCAATTCTGGTAATGACCTTGTAAATCTCTTCGGCACTTTCTCCAGTGCTTCAATATCCTTTTTTTTGTCGTATGGAGACGAGAACTGGGCTGTGCATTGGCCATTCATGAACCTGGAGCTTTGATACTATTTTACTACTGACCTGATGCACTCATTTCTCTCCCATCACCTCTCCCTTTGACTCCCACTCCAAACATCAAGTCTGCCAGTCCATATCTGCACATTGACCACGAGAGACTGCACAAGCTAATTCTGACTGCTGAATATTTTTTTAAAAAGTACGGTGTGACCTTAGTGAATCCAGTAAATGGGTGTGGAAGATGCTGCTCTGCAGTGACTGAAACAATAAAAAGATCCTCTTGTCTCCTCGTGCGTTGATCAGCGCTGCATTTACAACAACAACTTGTATTTATATAGCGCCTTTAATGTAGTAAAACGTCCCAAGGTGCTGCACAGGAATATTTTAAGACAACAAATTTGACACCGAGCCACATAAGGAGAAATTAGGGCAGAAGAGGCAGGTTTTAAGGAGCCTCTTAAAGGAGGAAAGAGAGGTAGCGAGGCGGAGAGGTTTAGGCAGGGAATTCCAGAGCTTAGGGCCCAGGCAACAGAAGGCACGACCACCAAAGGTTGAGCGATTATAATCAGGGATGCTCAAGAGGGCAGAATTAGAGAAGCGCAGATATCTCGGTAGGGTTGTGGGGCTGGAGGAGATTACAGAGATAGGGAGGGAGCGAGGCCATGGAGGGATTTGAAAACAAAGATGACAATTTTGAAATCGAGGCGCTGCTTAACCGGGAGCCAATGTAGGTCAGTGAGCACAGGGGGTGATGGGCGAACGGGACTTGGTGCAAGTTAGGACATGGGCAGCCGAGTTTTGGATGACCTCAAGTTTACGTAGGATGACCTCAAGTTTAGGACCACCTTAGGTTTTCTTGCGTCCAAAATGGACTACCTTTTGGAGGTTTTTGGCACTCTTGTCTGGATGCAGTTTATGTGGAAACTTTTGTTCAAACTCTGAACTGTTGGGCTTATCTCTCTCGTTATTGTTCCACAGCAAACACTGGACCATACCCAATCTGTAAGGGCTGCCTGCTTTGCTCGAAGGATAATGGATGTCTTAGCTGCCAGCAGAAATTGTTCTTTTTCCTTCGGCGACAAGGAATGCGACAGTACGGAGAGTGCCTGCATTCTTGCCCATCGGGATATTATGGTCTGCGTGCGCCTGAAATGAACAGATGTGCAAGTAAGTCTTACTTTGCTATATTTGACACACACAAAGTTTTTGCTCTTAAGTTCTGACTAAATTTGGGGTAGGGTTTTCTCCAACCTGCCCTTTTCTTTTTGTTGCATTAAACTTGTACAAAGAAAATGGAACTTACTTTTTATTTAAGAAGTGAAGTCTGCGGGTGCTGGAAATCTGAAATAAAAGTAGGAAATGCTGGAAACACTCAGCAGGTCAGGCAGCATCTGTGGTGAGAGAGACTGAGTTAATATTTCCGTTCGATGACCTTTCATTGGAACACATTTCTATTCAATTTTGAAACGTTTTTCGCAATGCATTAAAAAGCTTGAGTGATCACCATGCGAGCAAGTGAGTTTGAAAATTCAGATTTATTTTCTCCTCTGAACCGCTGTAATATTTTGATCTGAAACATTTTAGGAGCCTTGAGCTGGTGAGTCGATCAATATGACATGCTGCCATTCGGAGGAGCACTGTTCTTGTGAATATTTGCCAATATTTTTTTTTTGATGACTTAAGGAATGAATTATCTTGTCCCGATGTGCACCAGTTGCTGTGTGTGTTTATTTTTACAGTGTGATTTATGTTGGGTGTGTGATGCGTTTTGAAGCTTTCCCTTTTACTTGGCGTAGTTTCATAAAGGTCGCGGTCCTTTTCAAAATTCACCTGGAGTGTATTTGCATATTTCACTGTCAATGTGATCTATTGGCCTGGTTTCAATCGCCTGAGGGAATAGAGAGGAATTTTCCAGTTTTTATTTCCCTAGGTTTCTTTTTCTGTTTTCTTTCTCTCTGTCTCAGGAGGTTACATGGCTGGTTTGGGGGTGTGGTGAGGGGAGGGGGTTTAACTAAGTATGGGGGCAGGCTTGATGGACTAGTGGGCCTATTCCTACCGTGTCATTTTTCATATGTCTTGCTGCTGTGTGGATCCATGATCTGTTGGGACTGTTGCTGAGGGCAGTGAACAGCCCAGTGCTTGCAGCCAAGCCCTGCTAGACCTGTATCTTTGATTGCACTGGGCCCAAATGAATAAAGAATATCTGGGATATTGGTACCCATGGGCTGGTTCAGTTGTTCTGGCGGAGGTCAGAGGTCAAAGCAAGAATACTGGGGGTAATGGTGCTCTCGGTTGGCAGTAGGTTTGCCAACTCTGGACGTAGTCCTGGAGGCTTCATGACATGACAGCCAGCCTCCAACCGCCCCGCCCCCACACTCCTGCCATTGGTCACCCGACACGTCCATCCTAGCGGTGCCCCGCCTTCCCAACCAATTGGAAAGCGAGCAGCCTCTTTATTACCCGATTGGATAAAACCTGGATGTCAGTCAAACACCCCTTTCCCCTCCCCCCATGTCCGATATTCCTATAACTTAAGCAAACGTCTTCAAAGAAACATTTTTTAAAAACACTTCCTCTTTTAAAGCCCCTATGATTTTTCCCCCCTGGGTGTTACTCGCAGCAGTGTCCTGGAGACTAACCTTTAATTCCTGGAGAGGGTTGGCAACCCCTAGATGCCAGGCATGTTGGCGATTTTTAACTCTGTGAAGTGCATGATCTTCCAATGGTTAAGTTAATGGGGGGGGGGGGGGGAAATCGTGCATGGTGCAGACCCAAATTTAAGATGAATGCCCCCCCCCATGGGGAGAGCAATCTCAGAAGATTACCCTATAATCTATATTTGTAGACGAGGGTAATTTTTACATAATACTTAGCATTTACAGCACAGAACCGGGCCATTTGGCCCAACTGGTCTAAGCTGTTGTTTATGCTCCACACGAGCCTCCTCCCACCCTAATTGCCTCCTCCCACCCTGCCCCTGTATCCCTCTATTCCCTTCTATGCATCACACCTCCCCTTAAACACATCAATGCTCTCTGCTTCTACCACTCCACGCGGCAGCGAATCCCACAGCATAACAATTTACTTGCTTGGCTAATAAATGCTTTATTGTAATTCTATTTAAAATATATTTTTCTTTTTACCAATTATGCTGACTTAAGCTATCAGCATGATTTTTTTTCTAATATAATGTAGATGCCGACATCTGGTCTCGCTTGACTTTTAACGCTTGTCTTTTTGCCACTGCCTCCCCTCCAGCCTTCTGTAGGCCAGATTCCAAACTGTTTTACTGAAATGGTGCTGAGAAGGTCCAGTGGAATTGTGATGGGAAATATTTATTGGCCCGTATTTTCCAATCCCTACGGGTGGGTACGCGTTGTGCACATACCCGTAGGGACATCGGAAATGCCGGTTTCAGGTATGCGATGCGCATGCGCTGAAAACCGGCACTTCCGATCTGTCAAGAATCCTCTCGACAGATCCTCTGCCTGCCCTGGAGAAGGCCCTCTGCGGGGGGAGAGTTCCGCTTTCTGCAGAACCTCCACCCACTGAAAACCCTTAAAAATCTTACGCCTGGTAAAAGCAGTAGGTGTAAGGCCTGCTTTTACCAGCATAAGAGTTTAAAAAAGTAAAAAAGCCTTTTTTTTATCTCATTTATAATTTTAAAATACTCATTTTAAAAACGAGATTTAAAACAAAATTATTTAATGTTTTAGTGTCTTTTTTCAGTGATCCCTGTTCATACTTTTGACAGGTCTATCTGTCAAAAGTACGAAGGGGGATTCCCTTCTCCCATTGGTTCCCCGTGGCCTATGTGATCCCAGGGACGCTTGCGAACTGTCTACGCCCCTGGGAATCCTGGGGCCCTGCGCATTTCGACTGTGCAGAGGCCCAGGAGCGGAAGTGTCCGGACCTCGGGAGCCCTCGGGTAAGAGCGTAGATTTTGTTCCGATGGGAGGCATCCGCACGCGAGAAGCCTCCTATCGGAAATTACGGGCCATTAAAATGATTCCCTCGAAAACCTTGAAATCGCTCTTGATTTCTTCACACGCATCAGGTCTGTGGATGCGCACATGTGACCTCACACACTTTGCTTGTTGAGCCTGCTATAGTGAGCTGAAGTTACAGGTCTGAGGTGTGCATATTCCTGGAGCCAAATTTTCTAGAAACGAAACAAAGCCTGTGCATAAAGAGGGACTTGCATTTCTATGGTGCTTTTCAGGGCCTCAAAACTCTTTACAGCCAATGAAGTACTTTTGAAGTGTGGTCACTGTTGTAATGTGGGAAACGCGGCAGCCAATTTGCGCACAGCAAGCTCCCACAAACAGCAATGAGATAATAACCAGATACAGGAAACTCTCTCTTAACTGGCAAAATTCAGGAGTAGGTTCAGCCACACTATATATTCGTGGCCGTGTAACCGGGGTTCCTGGATCTGTGGCCGTGTAACCGGGGTTCCTGCACCTGTGGCCGTGCAACAGGGACTCCTGGATCTGTGGCCGTGTAACCGGGGTTCCTGCACCTGTGGCCGTGCAACAGGGACTCCTGGATCTGTGGCCGTGTAACCGGGACTCCTGCACCTGTGGCCGTGCAACAGGGACTCCTGGATCTGTGGCCGTGTAACCGGGACTCCTGCACCTGTGGCCGTGCAACAGGGACTCCTGGATCTGTGGCCGTGTAACCGGGACTCCTGCACAAGTGCCGTGTAACCGGGGCTCCTGCACCTGTGGCTGTGTACGGGGCTCTCGTACCTTGGTAAGTAAACCTCTCTGTAATCCGGACTTTTTGATCAACCGGCACCACGCCGGTCCCGGATAAAAAAGAGTTTCCTGTAATCTGTTTTAGTGATGTTGGTTGAGGAATAAATATTGGCCAGAACACCAGGGAGAACTCCCCTGCTCTTCATCGAATATTGCTATGGGGTTTTTGATGTCCACCTGAAAGAGCAGACGAGGCCTCGGTTTAAAATCTTACCGAAAGATGGCACCTCCGACAGTGCAGCACTCCCTCAGTATTACACTGAATTGTCAGCTTGGATTTTATGCTCAAGTCTCTTGGAGTGGGGCTTCGAACCCACAACTTTCTGACTTGGAGGCAAGAGTGCTACCCACTGAACCATGGAACAACTATCTTTATTATCCCACCAACATGGTGGCTCGACCCACAGTAATAAAAATAAGCTCTTCAATTTTTAATTAATTTTTTTTTAAAGAATAAAGCCTGTGTGTGATTGACCATTAGACTCTCTCATAACAGTGGTGTCAGTGAGTGGTTGTGTACTTAAGTCCCTTGCTTATTTTGAATTATAGGAATGTTCAAAATTAAACTCTTTGGCCGCGATTTTGTGATCGCTGTCAGGATGGGTGCGGGACAGCGGGTTTTCGGGTTCCGGTCCCGCCCCCAGCTGCCTCCGCACCACAGACGTGATTTTCCCTTGATTGACCTTGTTACTGGCCAATTAACAGGAAGCGGGCCTGAGGACGTCATTTGATGACGTGTCATCTGCCGGTTTCCTTAAAGGGACCACGCACAATTTTATTTTGACAGTTGATTTCTCAGTGTTTGACAGCATTGAGGTGCTGAAAACACTGATAATCACTGCACAAAGGTGAACTCTTGCACCCAGGCTCTCCAATGACTCCCTCCATAGGCTGGAATAGATGGCAGCTGCAGATGAGGTGACAGAAGCGATCTGTCACTGGTGAGAGAGGTTCTTCCAATGAGGTGGCACTGGACACATAGTTGGATTTAAAAACTTGTAAGCTAAAGAAATGTGTAAATGTTTTAAAAATGCAGTAACCAACATTTTATTTGCTCTGAGACTCACCATGTGCAACATTGCATCCTTCACACCACTTCTGTAGCTGTCATCAATCCAGAAACATTACAGCAGACTCACAACACGCCACACTTACCTGGCGTAGTGACTGGACATCGGGAAACCTGACCCAGAAGCGGCAAAATCCAAAAATAGGCTGAAAACTACTGGCAAGTACCTGTTAATAGGCAGGTAATTGCCTTTAATCCGCTTCCCGCCGCTAGGTGTCGGGTCCATTCGCAAATCGGGGACCCGACACTTGGGAAAGTTGTTTGGAGGCGGGTTCGGGACCCACCGTTAATCAATAGCACTTTAACCTCTGACCCGCCTCTCTGAGCGCCGGCAGAATCGCGGTCTACATTTCCCCTCTGTGAATTTACCCAGATTTTGAGTCCAGATTCCCCCTGTGCGCCCCTCCCTGGCCCCACTCCCCCATTGATTTGATTTTCTTGTGTTTTTACACTTTAAAAATCCCTGGAAAAAAATGTAGGTTTTAAAATTGGCAATTAAAGAAAAAGAACTAAACCAGCTTTAATGCCCCTGGAGGACCTGCTGATGGTCAACCAACACGTCAAGAGTCTGGCATCGTTTGCAGTAGAGTTAGTTACTCATGGTCCTATACCACTGACCCTTGCCTCATAACCATAAACCATTTTGACTTTATTCTTTTATATTTTATACAAAGATTTTCCAGCTCATATCCACACTTAAAAAATCCTGCTTTGTGTGATTTTACTAGTTTCAGCTGTCGCTAAATCAGCTCAAATGTACTGATTTGGTATGACAAGACTTTTTTTATTACTTCTCATTGCTGTACAGCACCTTTTTATTGTTGCTCTTGATAGTTAACTGTGTTCTTGTGCAATTAGAGTGAAAAGCAGCTGCAGTAGAGAGATCAGGCAGGAGCGGCAGAATCCTGCAACAGAGCACCCGAGGGGAGGGGGAGGGGGAGAGGGGGGTGAGGGGGTGGAGGAGAAGGGGCGGAGAGGGAGGGGTAGTGGGGTGGGGGGGGAGGGAGGGGGTTGGGAGGGGGAGTGGGGGGGAAGGAAGAGGGGAGCGGGAGGAGGGTTGGAAGGGGGAGAGGGGTTGGGGGAGTGGGAGAGGAGGAGGAGAGGGAGGGGGTTGGGAAGGGGGTGGGGAGAGGCGTGGGAGGGGGGGAGGAGTGGGGGAAGTGGGGAGGGGGGTCATGTATCGGGACCAACTTCAGGTCTTGCGTAAAACTGAGGGGTGGGGGAGAAAGGGACAAGGCAGTGGCTGGGGAAGGTGGGGGGGGAGAGGGGTGGAACCAGGCTGGAGTAGGGAGGAGGGGGATGGGTGAGCGGGGGGTAGTGGTGGGGGGGGGTGATATGGGGTGGGTGATGATTTGGGGTCATGGAGATGCGGAAAGATCAAATGTTGTGGCTGGCGAAGGGAGACGTGGAACCAGGTTGTGGTAGGGAGGAGGGGATGGGTGAGCAGGCGGGGGGCGGGGGGCTGGGGGGGGGGGGCGTGCGGGCATAGTTTGCAGTAGAATTAGTTACTCCTTTAATTGGAGGGATGAGGGTTGCGGGGCAGCGATTAAATGTACAAATTACTGAAGAGGATGTGAGGAGAGTGAATATTTTGTGGGGGGATAAACTGGGGACTGGCTTCTTGTAGAAAAGGCTTAGATTTGACACTCACAGTTGGTGCGTTTTGGAGCAGACTTTCATAACTACAATGGCTGAGGTTTTTATATTCCAGAAGAAACACATTCCTTCTCCTCAAAACTGCACAAGCAGCTGCTTCACATGGCAAGGTGGGCGGAATCATCAGTAAACATTGTAAATGTTGCAGCAATTTGCATTTTTATATTAGGGGGGGGCGGGGGAGCGAAAGGGGAAAAAAAAGGAAGCATTGAACAGAGACATTGCCCACCTGCCCCACGTTGCACATCTGTGGCAGACGTCCTCGTGACCAATTCGTGCAAGGTTGCCAGAGGCCGAGGGTCAGGTGACCTCCTGCAGAATAGCACGTGGCTTGAGGAGGTGGATGGGAACTAAAATAGAGAAACTCCACTCTTCAGCTGTCTTTGCACAAAGCTTACAATGTTGGGATGGTCTCGCACATGGAAGAATAAACTGCTGAGCTTCAAGCCAAAATGACAGATTGGTTACTGCGCGAGCAATCCAAGGAGCCTGGACTGATAATCCACCAAAACGTGAGTTCAAATCCCATCATGGGAGTTTGAGAATTTTGAATTCAGTTTAAAACCAATCTGGAAATAAAAAGCTTTCAGCTTGTCACAGCAACCCAACTGGTTCACGATGCCCGTTTTTAGGGAAGTGAACCTGGCGTCCTTACTGGATCTGGCCTACATGTGACTCCAGTCTGAAGTGGCCTAGCCAGCCACTCCGTTCTCTCAAGCTGCAACAACGAATGACAAGACCTTCACTACACGGACTGCAGCGGTTCAGGAAGGCAGCCCACCTCCACCTTCTCAAGGGGCAACTCGGGGATGGGCAATAAATGTCGGCCTTGCCAGTGATGCCCACATCCCAAGAAAGAATAATATGACTTTTTCCCTGCCTCCTTTAAAACTGATAACTTCTACTATCCATAATGGTGCAAAGAATTGGCCATTGCTCTTTTTGACAATGTCACTAAGCTGCTTCACCAGTGAAAATTGATATATGGTGACACCCAGTTAATAACTTCAGTTATACAGGGTACTGGTGAGGCCACACCAGGAATATTGCGTGCAGTTTTGGTTTCCATATTTAAGAAAAGATATACTTGCTCTCGAGGCGGTTCAGAGAAGGTTCACTCGGTTGATTCCAGAGATGAGGAGGTTGACTTATGAGGAAAGGTTGAGTAGGTTGGGCCTCTACTCATTGGAATTCAGAAGAATGAGAGGCGATCTTATCGAAACATATAAGATTGTGAGGGGGCTTGATCGGGTGGATGCAGGGAGGATGTTTCCACTGATGGGTGAGACTAGAACTAGGGGGCATAATCTTAGAATAAGGGGCTGCCGTTTCAAAACCGAGATGAGGAGAAACTTCTTCACTCAGAGGGTAGTAAATCTATGGAATTTGCTACCTCAGAGCTGTGGAAGCTGCAACATTAAATAAATTTAAAATGGAGATAGACAGTTTCCTAGCTGATAAGGGAATTAGGGGTTACGGGGAGCGGGCAGGGAAGTGGACGTGAGTCTAGGTTCGGATCAGCCATGATCCTATTGAATGGCGGAGCAGGCCCGAGGGGCCGTATGACCTATTCCTGCTCCTACTTCTTATGTTATGTAACTGAATGTGGCAGGACAGCCCTGGTCTGGATCCAATTTAGCAAATAAGCTACTGTGTGACCTGCCTGACGTTTAATTAAACAGAAATCATTTTGGATTAAGTGAATAATTGTAGAAGGGCTTGAAACAAGGTTGATATCAGGAAAGGCTGAACAGGCTGGGGCTCTTTACTCTGGGGAAAAAAGGCTGAGGGGTGACCTGGTAGAGGTCTTTAAGATTATGAAGGTTTTTTTTCATTAAAAAAAAATTCATTCACAGGATGTGGATGTTGCTGTTAAGGCCAACATTTATTGCCCATCCCTAATTGCCCTCGAGAAGGTGGTGGTGAGCCGCCTTCTTGAACCGCTGCAGTCTGTGTGGTGAAGGTGCTCCCACAGTGCTGTTAGGGAGGGAGTTCCAGGATTTTGACCCAGTGACGATGAAGGATCAGCGATATACTTCCAAGTCAGGATGGTGTGTGACTTGGAGGGGAACTTGGAGGTGATGCCTGCTGCCCTTGTCCTTCTAGGTGGTAGAGGTCGATGGTTTGATAGGATAGATACAGATGATGTTTCCACTTGTGGGCGAGACCAGAACTCGGGGCCATAAATATAAGATAGTCACTAATAAATCCAATCGGGAATTCAGGAGAAACGTCTTTACCCAGAGAGTGCTGAGAATGTGGCACTCACTACCACAGGGAGTGGTTAAGGCGAATAGTATAGATGCATTTAAGGGGAAGCTAGGTAAATACATGAGGGAGAAAGGAATAGAAGGACATGCTGATTGAGTGAGATGATTAGTGGGAGGAGGCTCGTGTGGAGCATAAACACCAGCATGGACCAGTTGGGCCGAATGGCCTGTTTCTGTGCTGTACGTTCTATGATGAAACCAAGCTGAAGAGTTGTGTGAACCAATGTGTAATGGTTGTTGAGTGCAGTCAGGCAGGAGACCACTGTGCAGTTGGGTGCGGAGCCATGGTAACAGTGCGCTGACAGGGCTTCGCGAAAATAAGTCTAGAAGGCCCGGACTCTCCTCGGAGCTGCTCCCACTCTCTCCCCGTAATCTTGCTGAAAATTACATTTGCGCCATCAATGAGGCTTCCGTTGTACTTTTGGTGGAGCAGGAGTGGCTCCGAGGAAGTTTGTGTCCATAATTGTGTATAAAATCCGAGGA
Source organism: Somniosus microcephalus (assembly GCF_052327205.1). NCBI lineage: Eukaryota > Metazoa > Chordata > Chondrichthyes > Squaliformes > Somniosidae > Somniosus > Somniosus microcephalus. The sequence continues at coordinate 265,729,608 of NC_140993.1, forward strand.
GAAAGAGAGGAAACTTGTATATTGCAAATCCGTGTATTTTTTTTTTGCCTTCTGATAAAGCCACTGAATCTCATCCTGCTTATTCTTCCTTAGAGCAAAGAAGGCTAAGTGTAGATCTGATGGAGGTGTTCAAAACCATGAAGGGTTTAGATAGAGTAATTAAAGAGAAACTCTATCTAAGGGCTGAAGGATCAATAACCAGAGGGCACAGATTTAAGGTGATTGGCAAAAGAACCAGAGGCAACACGAGGGAAAACATTTTTACCCAACGAGTGGTTAGGATTTGGAATGCTCTGCCTGATAGGGCGGTGGAAACAGATTCACTAGTAGCCTTCAAAAGGGAATTGGATAAATACTTGGAGAAAAAGATTGCAGGGATTTGGGGAAAGAGTGGGGGAGTGGGACTAACTGCGAGAGCTCTTCGAAAGAGCCGGCGCAAACTCGATGGGCCAAATGGCCTCCTTCTGCGCTGCAGTATTCTATGTGATTCTATAAAAAATTTATTCTGTGAAAGTACTGTAACAAGGAAATATGAGCAGTGCTTTCAGAAATTCTGTATTTGGTATTCTAACGTCAATTAATAAAAAACATTACTCTGCATGAGGAACTAGGCTAAATATTTTGTGTTCGCATCAATTACAAATCCAATTATATTCAGTAAATATTAATTTAATACTCTTGAGTTGCTCTCATTCATGTGACTGTAGGGGCCATTACCACAGAACAGTCATTGCTTGGCTTGCATCTCAAATTATTACTTCTTATTAAAAACTACATTGAAGAAAATGGGTGTAGCCACAAATGGTAGGACAGCTCTCGCTCCATGAGACGCACAGACCACGTCCGAGTTAGCTGGGATGGCTTAAGGATGCAACAGTTGGATTCATGTGCATAGGATTGGGCTCGGTTGTGTTGCACCCTCCATGTTCATAGTCTGTTGCCAATGTTTAGTCCTCTCTCTCCCTCTCATTTTCTCTCTCCCTCTTTTTTTTCTCTTTTTCTTTTTTCATCCTTTCTTTCCCTCCTTTTCCCCTCCTTCCCCCCCCGCCCTCCACCCAGGAGTTAAGGAGAAAAGGGGGCAAGAAGGAATTGGAGAACTTCTTCAGGATAAGCAAGTTACTGTAAAAGGAAAGGCTTTGTCCTAGCTCTTTCTTGTACATATGATTCCTCTCGCACCATCGGATATCTAGCTTCCTCATTGGAGCTGCAGTTGCTGGCTTTTGTAACCCTAAATGATATGGCTCAGTGGATAGTTCTCGCCTCTGAGTCAGAAGGTCGTGGGTTCAAGGCCCATTCCAGTGGCTTGAGCACATAATCTAGGCTGACAGGTCAGTGCAGTACTGAGGGAGTGCTACACTGTTGGCAGTGCCGTCTTTCGGATGAGACGTTAAACCGAGACCCCCTGTCTGCCCTCTTATTCGAGGACTGGAGGAGTTCTCCCCGGTGTCCTGGTCAATATTTATCCCTCAACTAACATCACTAAATCTTATTATCTCATTTATTTTTTGTGGGAGCTTGCTGTGCGCAAATTAGCTGCCGCGTTTCCTACATTACAACTGTGACTACACTTCAGAAAGTAACTCATTGACTGTGAAGCACTTTGGGACGTCCTGCAGTCATGAAAGGCGCTACAGAAATGCAAGTTATTTTCCCTCTTTCTGAATATTCCTCTCAATTTGTATGAAGTGTTAAAGGTGAGTATGAAAACATGTTTAGCCATCCGTTTAATCCGTCGCGGGAAAGTGATTTGAAAATTGCTCCACCCGTCGAAATGATTCCAGTATGTTGTTGTATTTCGACAGAAGTTCCACGGAATGGCTTCATGTATTTCTGTTGCTACCCTTATGTTCTGGTTTTTCAAAAAAACGATTTCAGCCCCCTCCCCCCCCACCCCACTCTTTCTCTTCTCACTGCCTTTTCAAGTTTTTTTTGTTGTCTTTTCCTGTGTGCTTCTCTTGTACATTGTCTCACCTCATGCCTGGTGTGCTCTCACTACTTGCCTGTTGGGATGGTTTTCCCCTTGGGATGCACAGCACCATTTGCACTCCAACCCCCTCCGTCACTCTGTCCCTCCATGGTGGAATCCCCATCACATGCACCCCTCGATCTCGCTCCTGACCCTTTCTGTATCATTCCCCCCTCTCTGTCTGGCTCTCAACGACACCAACTTGCATTTACATAGCGCCTTTAACAGGAGCGTGATCAGACAAAAAAAATTGACATCGAGCCAAAGAAATATCAGCGTTTGACAGCTGTTTGAAGCTGTCAAACACTGACAATCTGTACACTAAGTTAATTCCTTCCTCTCAGGCTGATTTAGAGATCTCTCCAGAACAGAAAGCTGAATGCTGCAACTTTTGACAGCTCGCGACCATTCTGCTTTCTGTGCCGGTGAGATGAGGGACTCCCGAGACCTGAAGGAAGGAAGGCTGTAAAGGTAAGTAAAACTTCTTTAAACACTTTACACACACCAAACACACTTACCTCTGCACTCATGCACCCATCACTCACCTGAACACCAGACATCTCGAACCCTCCAAGTCCTTCAGCCCGACGGCCCGCCTCGCTAACTTGGCGTGGTTTGGAGCCGTCGGGAATCCCACACTTCAGGAATAAAAATAGGGATTAAGCTAAAAACTGTCTGTTAACTACCTGTTAACAGGCAGTTAATTGGCACTAATCCCCTTCCCGCCTCGGGGAGGCGGCTCCCAGCACAGGTCAGGTATCCGCCTCCTTTGAAACTGGCATGGAGGCAGGTGGGGGGCGGGATGGGTTCGTGCCCCCCGATTTCGAGATTTTAACCCCCCACACGCCTCCAATCCCGCCTCCATGGCCCAATGAAAATCCTGCCCAGAGTCATACAGCACAGAAAGAGGCCCTTCGGCCCATCGTGTCCGAGCCGGCCATCAAACCCTGTCTATTCTAATCCCATTTTCCAGCACTTGGTCCATAGCCTTGTATGCAATGGCATTTCAAGTGCTCATCCAAATGCTTCTTGAATGTTGTGAGGGTTCCTGCCTCTACCACCCTTTCAGGCAGTGAGTTCCAGATTCCAACCACCCTCTGGGTGAAAAAGTTTTTCCTCAAATCCTCTCTAAACCTCCTGCCCCTTACCTTGAAACTATGCCCCCGGGTTATTGACCCCTCTACTAAGGGGAAAAGTTCCTTTCTATCTACCCTATCTATGCCCCTCATAAGTACACCTCAATCAGGTCCCCGCTCAGCCTTCTCTGCTCTAAGGAAAACAACCCCAGCCTGTCCAGTCTCTCTTCATAGCTGAAGCGCTCCAGCCCAGGTAACATCCTGGTGAATCTCCTTTGCACCCTCTCCAGTGCAATCACATCCCTCCTATAGTATGGCGACCAGAACTGCACACAGTATTCCAGCTGTGGCCTAACTAGCGTTTTGTACAGCTCCATCATAACCTCCCTGCTCTTGCCTTCATTAGCCGAGGCATAGAATATAAGTATCCCATATGCCTTTTCAACCACCTTATCTACCTGTCCTGTTGCCTTCAGGGATCTATGTACATGCACACCAAGGTCCCTCTGATCCTCTGTCCTTCCTAGGGTCCTACCATTCATTATGTATTCCCTTGCCTTGTTAGTCCTCCCAAAATGCATCACCTCACACTTTTCAGGGTTAAATTTCATTTGCCACTGTTCTGCCCATCTAACCAACCTATCTATATCGTCCTGTAGCCTGAGGCTTCCCTCCTCGCTATTTACCACTCCACCAATTTTCATGTCATCTGCGAACTTACTGATCGTACCTCCTACATTCATATCCAAATCATTAATGTACACTACAAACAGCAAGGGACCCAGCACCGATCCCTGCGTTACACCACTGGATACAGGCTTCCAGTCACAAAAACAACCTTCGACCATCACCCTCTGCCTCCTGCCACTAAGCCAATTTTGGATCCAATGTGCCAAATTGCCCTGGATCCCATGGGCTCTTACCTTCTTGACCAGTCTCCCGTGCGAGACTTTGTCAAAAGCCTTACTGAAGTCCACGTGGACGACATCAACTGCACTACACTCATCCACACACCTAGTCACCCCCTCGAAAAATTCAGTCAAATTGGTTAGACATGATCTCCCCCTGACAAAGCCATGCTGACTATCCTTGATTAATCCTTGCCTCTCCAAGTGGAGACTAATTCTGTCCCTCAGAATTTTTTCCAATAATTTCCCTACCACTGATGTTAGGCTCACTGGCCTGTAATTCCCTGGTTTATCCCTACTACCCTTCTTGAATAATGGTATTACGTTAGCTGTCCTCCAGTCCTCTGGCACCTCCCCTGTGGCCAGAGAGGATCTGAAAATTTGTGTCAGAGCCCCTGCAATCTCCTCCCTTGCCTCACAGAGCAGCCTGGGATACATCTCGTCTGGGCCTGGGGATTTATCCACTTTTAAGCCGGCTAAAACCACTAGTACCTCCTCCCTCTCAATACTAATTTGTTCAAGTATATCACAATCCCCCTGCCTGATTTCTATGCCTGCATCACCCTTCTCCATAGTGAACACCGATGCAAAATATTCATTTAAAACCTCACCCACATCTTCCGGCTCTACACACAGATTGCCACTTTGGTCCCTAATGGGCCCTACTCTTTCCCTGGTTATCCTCTTGTCCTTAATATACTTATAAAACACCTTGGGATTTTCCTTTATTTTGCCCACCAGTGTTATTTCATGCCCCCTCTTTGCTCTCCTAATTTCTTTTTGAAGTACCCCCCTGCACTTTCTATACTCCTCTAGGGCTTCCACTGTTTTTAGTCCTTTGTATCTGCCAAAAGCCTCCCTTTTTTTCCTAATCCATTCTTGTATATCCCTTGACATCCGGGGTTCCCTGGGCTTGTTGGTCCCACCCTTGACCTTTACGGGAACATGTTGGCGCTGTACTCTCTCTATTTCCTTTCTGAAAGACTCCCACTGCTCTGCTGTGGATTTTCCTACAAGTAGCTGATCCCTGTCCACTTTGGCCAGATCCTGCCTCATGATATTAAAATCGTCCTTCCCCCAATTTAGAACCTTTATTTCCGGTCCATCTTTGTCCTTTTCCATGACTACCTTAAATCTTACCGAATTATGGTCACTGTCACCAAAATGCTCTCCTACTGACACTTCTACCACTTGCCTGGCTACATTCCCTAGAATTAGGTCCAGTACCGCCCCCTCTCTTGTAGGACTTCCTACATGCTGGCTCAAAAAGCTCTCCTGGATGCACTTTAAGAATTCCGCACCCTCTAAGCCTTTCACACTCTGACTATCCCAGTTAATATTGGGGAAGTTGAAATCCCCTACTATTATTACCCTATTGTTTCTACACTTCTCTGAGATTTCCCTACATATCTGTTCCTTTATCTTCCCCTGACTGTTTGGAGGCCTATAGTACACTCCCAGCAAAGTGCTTGCCCCCTTTTTGTTTTTAAGTTCTACCCATATGGCCTCATTAGAGGAACCTGCTAAGATATCATCCCTCCTTACAGCAGTAATTGACTCCTTGATTAATATTGCGACACCCCCTCCTCTTTTACACCCCCCTCTGTCTTGCCTGAAGATTCTATACTCCGGAATATTGAGCTGCCAGTCCTGCCGCTCCCTCAACCATGTCTCTGTGATAGCAACAATATCGTACTCCCAATGTGTTCATCAACACCTTCAATTCATCTGCCTTTCTCGCAAGATTCCTTGCATTAAAATAAATGCCATCCAACCTTGTCATACTCCCTTGTGCCATTACATATTTGCTCTGCCTTCCAGGCTGACTTGTTTTTTCCTCTATATTTGGCTGTGCATCACCCCCTACTATAGCTCCACTCCGTATCCCATCCCCCTGCCAAGTTAGTTTAAACACCCCCCAACAGCACTAGCAAACCTCCCCGCAAGGATGTTGGTCCCGTTCCGGTTCAGGTGCAACCAGTCCGACTTGTACAGGTCCCACCTTCCTCAGAAGCAGACCCAGTGATCCAGGAAACTAAAGCCCTCCCTCCTGCACCAACTCTTTAGCCACGCATTCATCTGCTCTATCCTCATATTCCTATACTCACTAGCACCGGGAGTAATCCAGAGATTACAACCTTTGAGGTCCTGCTTTTTAATCTGCTACCTAGCTCCCTATTTCTTGTTGCAGGACCTCCTCCCTCTTTCTACCCATGTCATTGGTACCAATGTGAACCACGACCTCTGATTGTTCGCCCTCCCCCTTCAGAATGTCCTGCAGCCATTCAGTGACATCCTTGACCCTGGCACCAGGGAGGCAACATACCATCCTGGAGTCACGTCTGCGGCCATAGAAACGTCTATCTGTTCCCCTTACAATAGAATCCCCTGGCACTATTGCTCTCCCACTCTTTTTCCTCCCCTCCTGTGCAGCTGAGCCACTCGTAGTGCCACGGACTTGGCGCTTGCTGCATTCCCCTGAGAAACCATCTCCCCCATCAGTATCCAAAATGGAAAATCTGTTGGCGAGGGAGATTGACCCAGAGGACTCCTGCACTACCTTCCTAGTTCTTTTACTCTGTCTGGCGGTCACCCATTCCCTGTCTGCCTGTGCACTCTTTATCTGCGGTGTGACCACCTCGTTAAACGTGCTATCCACGAAGATCTCAGCTTCGCGGATGCTCCACAGTGACTCCAGCCGCAGCTCCAGCTCCAAAACGCGGATTTTGAGTAGCTGCAGCTGGAGACACTCCCTCCACATATGTTCGCCCTGGACACCGAAAGTGTCCCTGACTTCCCACATAGCACAGGAGGAGCACTCCACGCAGCCGAGCTGCCCTGCCATGTCCTACCCTTAATTTACTCCCTTTACTTCCTTTAAATTAAAGAATATTAAATACACTAGGGACCTTACTTCTCTTTAAACACTACTTACTCTAAACTAGAAACCTTACTTTTACTTCAACGACTGGACTGTAGAAATACTCACCAGGTCCTACTTACCAATCAGCTCCTTCCCTGGTTGTGACGTCACTTTAGCGGTTTCGCAGTTGTGGTTGTTTGACTGCTCCCGCTCTCGGACTCTTTCTTTGGTGTAAAGTAAGAACCAATTCCCAACTCGCAGCACTCTGTTTAAACCGCACTCGGGGCTCCACCCAGGGCCGCTGCTGCTGCCGGTGAGTCTGGGCCTCGCTCGCTCTCCCGCTGCTTAAATCCTCGGTGTCCTCGCTCAGCCTCCACCCAGGGCCGCTCTCGCTGCCTCTGCCTCCGGTGAGTCTGGGCCGCTCTCTCCCCCGCTCCTTAAATCCTCGGTCTCTGCGCTCAGTCTCCACCCAGGGCCGCTCTCGCTGCCCCTGCCGCCGGTGAGTCTGGGGTCCGGGATCTCTGCGCTCCTCCAGTTCTGGCCTCTTGCCCATCCACCACTGGCGGCCGTGCCTTCGGCTACCTCGGCACAAATCTCTGGAATTCCCTCCCTAAACCTCTCTGCACCTCTCTCTTCCTTAAGACGCTCCTTAAAACCTACCTCTCTGACCAAGCTTTCGGTCACCTGCCCTAATATCTCCTTGTGTGGCTCGCTGTCACATTTTGTTAACATTCCTGTGAAGTGCCTTGGGGCGTTTGATTACATTAACGGCACTGTATCAATGCGAGTCGTTGACTAGGGAAACTGCGTCTTGTAGTAATTGTTTTTTACTTGGATTGTAATGGCCAGCTTCCCCCTTTTTTTTCTTGGTTTTAAATTGCCATGTCTTGCCTTGGGAGTGTGTTTAATATGATGTAGCAGCAAGCACACAACTCCTTTATAGAATGGATTACTTCTGATTAAAGATGTGTAGGAGATGACAGCAGACGGCAGCTGCTTTCCATTTCAGTACCTGGTGCCTTTTGTGTTTCTTTGCAAGAAAACCTGCATGATTGAAAAGGCTTGCAGTGTTCCAGTGAAATGTATACTGTTGGGCTAATATGCTTTCGAACAATAGTTTTTAATTTTTTTTGTTTTTTAACTTCCTTTCTAGGATGTAAAATAGATAATTGCGACACGTGTTTCAGCAAAGACTTTTGCACGAAATGCAAAGCTGGCTTTTACTTACACAAAGGTCGATGCTTTGAAGAATGCCCTGAAGGGTTTGTACCATTGCAAGAGCACCTGGAGTGTATGGGTAAGTGATTTCATGTAGCACCCCTTACAGAGGGGATGGGGTATGTTTCGAGCAGTTGGTTCTGTTTAAGATTTATTAGTACCTTGTGTTCAGTTTAATAAATTGAGCTGTCGTCCTTCCTTGAGATTGCGTGTGTGTGCGAGAGCTGCTGGCTTTCCTAAATCAGGAAATTAGCACAAACAGTTGAGGTGAGACATTGCATGTGTTGTTGTGATTGGGTGTTTGTCCTAAGCTAGTGGCAGTAATGGAAATCGCCGTACGCGGAATTTGTCGGACGTTGTTGCAACAGGCAGGATGAACATCTGTTACAAATCATTTCACAATTGCATTGAGCTACTAAAGAGACCAGAAATATATAGCGTATAAAGCTCCAATTGACCCCCAGTATCAACAGCCTTTTGGGGGGAGAGAGTTCCAGATTTACACAACGCGCTGTGTGAAGAAGTGCTTCCTGATTTCACTCCGGAACGGCCGAGCTCGAAGATTATGCCCTCTTGTTCTGGACTCTCCCATCAGAGGACATAACTTCCATGTATCTGTGCTACAGATTCCCTTAATCATTTTAAAATATCTCGATTAGATCACCCCTCAATCTTCTAAACTTGAGGGAATATGAGCCAAGTTGCTGAAACCTGTCACAATTTAACCCTTTAAGTCCCGGTATCATTCTGGTGAATCTGCACTGCACCCCCTCCAAGGCCAACATATCCTTAATACGACAGCAAAATACTGCAGATGCTGGAAATCCGAAATAACAACAGAAAATGCTGGAAAAACTCAGCAGGCCAGGCAACATCCGTGGAGAGAAAATAGAGTCAACGTTTCGGGTCAAAACCCTTTGTCAAGACTGGAAAAGCACAGGAAATGAAATAGATTAAAAGGCCAGGCTGGGAGAGAACAAAAGAGAAGTGAAGAGACATTAAGAGGTATTCAAAACGAGACGAGATGGTGATAGGACTAGTGGAGACAAAAGACGGCTCTAGATTAGGTGTGAAATGCGCTGGCAGAATGGGAGACAGCTGCCATGTGGGAGAGAGAAAGGTGGGGGGGTGGGGGAAAACCAAAACAAAGGTGTGGATAAAAAATAAGTAAAAATGTAATGGGAGCCGAGGTTATGATCTGAAATTGTTGAACTCGATATTGAGTCCGGAAGGCTGTAAAGTGCCTAATCGGAAGATGAGGTGCTGTTCCTCGAGCCAACGTATCCTTCCTGCTTTACATGGCCAAGAACTGGGTGCAGTGCTCCAGATGGGATCTGACTAAGGCTCTGTTCAAGCGAAGCATCACTTCTCACTTATGAATTCTAGCCCCTTTTGAGATAAAGGCCAACATTTATATATATTTTTTTAAAAGCTTCTAGTGGTCTCTTGGACCTGCTACAAACACCTACCTTTTCTTTGAAGCAATTTACAAGCGTCCTGCTGGCGTTTTTAGCTTTGAATATAATAATTAATCGCTTGTGCAAAAGTGAGATCTTGGAGAATGTTTGGTTGCTTCACTCCTGTCCTGTCCTGTCCTGTCAAGCATGCGGTGCAGACCGACGCTTGCGTTTATCTTTTTGTGTTCGGAGGGTTATCAGGTAGGTAGCCAAGCTAATTTGCTGTTGGACTGATTGTTTGAAATTTGCGCGCGGGTGTGTTTTCCTCCACGACTGCGCTCGAATCCTAATGGTCTTGTTGTGTGTGTGTTCAGAGGGCTGTGAGGTAGGACCATGGAGCAACTGGGGAACGTGCATAAAGAACAACAAGACGTGCGGCTACAAATGGGGACTGGAAACCAGGACCCGACAAATCGTGAAAAAGCCAGCCAAGGACACGATACCCTGTCCAACTATTGCAGAATCCAGAAGATGTAAAATGGCAAAAAGGCACTGTCCAGGAGGTAAGCTCTTATTTGAAAAATCCAGAAAATGTGAAATCTTCCGTCCACCACGGTATTTGAAAATTGTGACGCGCGATGAGCGCCATGCATCGCGCGGGACGGCGGCGGTTCGAGAAGTAGGCCCATCACCACCACCATCTTCTTCGCAAAGGGGGCAACTAGGGGATGGGCAATAAATGCCAGCGGCGCCCACGTCTCGTGAATGAATTAATCCCAGATGTGTTCCTTGTGTATCTATCCCACAGCTTCACCGTGGCTCAGTGCAAAGATGCACAACCTCACCGTGCCCCATTCATGTTTTTCTGATTGGCAGCAGTGTTCCCGCTCAGTGGTCTGAAGGCCCGTGCACCGCTTTTAAATGGGGAAAAATCGCGCATGCGCAAAAATTTCACTGGGCCATGCACCCAAAAAAAAAATTAGAGGAAACCTTGACTAGCAGTGTGATTTAAAAAATATATATATATACTCCTGAGTATCGTCCTTCCATGTTTAGAATATGGTGATTAGAAGCCAGGTAAAGCGCTTGGCTGGTGAGAATTGTTGGTTGTCTCTGTTGATTTTGCCCTTGTCCACATCATTGAACCACGCCTGGCCTGGCCAGTGTGGGGATGAATTAAGGAGAACTTCAGCCTGCTCCAGTATGTGAAATTCGTATGTTGTGTTCTTGCTCCAAGAACAATTGTGGCGGGGGGCAGGCAGCCTGCCAGTGGTTAGTAGATATGAACTGATGAACTGTGTAGATCCCGTGGCATGTGGAGGTGTTCCCTGCTGCCAGCTACTGACTCCTGAGAGAGAGGGTTCCCAACCAATTTGTAAATCTACCAACTGGACGGAACTAAATGGCAGCTGACTGGTGCACTGCGACCAGCTGCCACCAGCTTTTGAGCGAACGTTCAATTCAATGTTGGCTTGTAGGGGTTTCATAAGAGTAGCTACTGAACATCTGATTATCCTGCACAGGCATGGGGAGTAGGTGCAGTCAGGGAGTGGTGGAGACAGAGATGCACTTTCTCACAGCTTGTAGAAAATATCGGGGCATAAGGGAGAATTTCTACCCAAAATTCACAAAAATATGCCCTGAATTCAGAAATTTGAATGACGACCAAAAACTCCCATACCTACTAGGGGAACAGAGAAACTGTGTAACCTTAGCGGCACACTATGTTACAGCTTGCCATAAACAGAGGGACAACCATTAAATCTAAGAAAAGAGTATATACAAATTATATGAATATATATTTATACACTCAGGGATATATCTGTTTATACACTGTATGGATAGACCTGCGTTTACGTGTTCAACCATAAATGTTTTTCGATGCTTTGGCAACATAAGACGTACCTTGTCATGCCAATAAAGCGATTTGAATTGAATTGAATTGAATTGAGGTGGAGAACAATATCGGCTATAAAAGCAGAGTTTACGTACTGTGCGTGCTTGTGGAAGTGTTTTGCAAATGCAGAGTGGGGTGTAAATCACATCAAGATGCATATGCTGAAAGTCATCATTGCTTCTCATTTTGTTTGACGAACAGACTTCACAACGCACCCTGGGAGGTTTTCCTACTTTAAAGGGGCTGTATAAATGCAATTGTTGCTACTCCTTTAAGGTGCTCACTCCTTTAATCGTACTCCTACTGGAGAATCCAAGGCCCCATGGCTTCTTTCCTGTTCCTTCCCACTTCATAAACTGTTTTCTTATCTTGTGGCTTAAAGAAGCCTCTCTGCTGTTGCTACTTTTGCAGGAACACTTAGTGACTCCTTATATAAAAGAAAATCCCTGTACACAAAATGTTTTTAAGTTCATATTTGTGAAGTGTTTCTCTAATCCCCTCAACTGAGCTGCAGCCACCCCAGGCACTTAACAAAAACCTGCACCCAACTTCCTAAAGGCTCCATCAGGTGTATTTCAAGCCTATTTCTGTCCAGCGGACTATTGTTCTATTGCTCATGTCCTCTCTCTGTGTGTGTGTGTGTGTGTGTGTGTGTGTGTGTGTGTGTGTCTGTCTATATCATTCTTTCTCTCTGCCGCTCTCCTTCCCTTCCCTTCCCTTCCATTCCCTTCCTCCCCCCTCTCTGACGTATCTGTTGGGGAATGCACGGCACCTTTAGCGCAGATCACACCCTGCACTACATCATTTGGAAATAACTTGAAATCATTTGTCATCAACTTGACGCCTAGTCAGAACAAGTGCCTGCTGTGTAGACCATTGACACTAGGGGGGAGAAATTGAGTATAGCCCCGTTTGGGGCACCAGCCTCGCCAGGGCGCTAAAAGTAGCGCCCCAGAAACATTTGCGCCCCCGCACCGGAAATTGAGTGGTTGCGCCCCAAAGGGAAGCGCGGCGCTACTGGAAGCGCCCCGCATCCCTCTTGGGGCGCTGCGAGTGAATATTGTGGCGCTACGTGCTGCGGCACGTCGCGCTGCGGTATTGCAGGCCTTCCTCCCCTTCTTAAAGGGGAGGGGCCTTGTGCAGCGCGATCTGGGGCCCAGCTGGGCCCCCGGGGATCGGGAGTGCAGGCAAAAGGGCCCGGCACCGAAGAGAAGTGCTGGGCTCTTGGAGTGCAGCCGGCACTCCGCGGGAGGGGGGGGGGGTTCAGGAGGCCGGGGACGGGAGCGCAGGCAGGTGCTGGCAGGCGGCCAACAACAAAAATGGCCGCCCCGCACCTTGCCTTTAATTTGCGCCTCCCCGGCCGTAGGTAGGCCCCCCTGAACCGGTCGGACATAGCGTCCGGCGGTAAATCAGGGGGCGCTGCCGAATATCGCACCCGGGGCGTCAGCGGGGCGCTGCGCACACCGATGACGTCGTCGGCAGCGGCGCAGCGCTAACGGTTAGCGCCACCACTAACGTCCCGCGGAATTTAGTGGGAGGCGTGGGCAGTGCCGCGCCCGGGCGCCAGTTGGCTTGCGACCCACATAGCGCCCTCTTAAGGCGCTAACGGGTGGCGCAAGCTACTGAATTTCTCCCCCTAGGGGTTTAATTAAAAAAAGATTCATTTGTGACCTTGGAACGAAAACGGTGCAGTGAAATGTAAATCCAAACGTCACCTCATTCTGTGGCACCGTCTGGAAAATCATCACTGGAAGAGTTTAACTTTCCTGTACCCGGTGGTGTGATCCCAGGGCAAGGCGCTGTGGAATCCGATTTTATTTTTACAAACTTTGTTTGTTTTCACCTTTTTTGATTAACACTTCTGCACCAAAATCACAAATTGCACCCAGATAAATTTTTATGTCTGCGTGCTTTGTAGCTTATGTCAAGATGCAATTAAACTTTTAGAGGAACTAAATTCTAATAATTCGAAATGCAAAATTAATATTGTAGCTTGATGTGCCGAACAAGTTAAAGGCCCATCAGTATGGAACACAATCTTTCCGAAACCTGCTCTTTTGCAATCTAAAGGACTTGTTGCTTTACTAAGCTGACAAAGGGTCACATACAGACCTGAAACGTTAACTCTGTTTTTCTCTCTCTCTATGGATGCTGCCTGACCTGCTGAGTGTCTCCAGCATTTTCTGTTGTTATTTCAGATTTTCAGCATCCGCAGTATTCTGCTATTGTGACAATCCATCGGTCTGTCACACTCACTGTAATTATACAGTACCTACTAACCCAAATGTTTATTTTCCACTGCAATCTGTTGGAGAAGAATGAGTGGAAAGTTTTGATTGCACATTGTTATCTTGGTTGAATTACTCTAGGTTTCATATTGCTGGGTCGTATAGGGATCAGAACTTAACCACGGTAATGGCCCGGAAATTCGGGTCGGGGGCTTCCCGTGGGTGCAAGCCCCCGACCTGCACTTACCTTGCGCGCCGGCCGTTGAGCTGTGGGCCCGCGTGGAATTCCGATCCTGGGCCTGCTCCAACTGCCGGCGCACAGTGCTTGCGTATCCCAGGGGCGCAGTTAGTTCGATGCGTCCCCTGGGATCACGTGGGCCATGGAGAGCCAATCGTAGCAGGGAAATGCCCATTCATAAGTTTGACAGGAAGAGCTGTCAAAACTTAGAAATACTACGGGCCCCAAAACATCACTAAATCTTCAAATAAATTTTTTTTTTAAATCACATTTTTAAAATAAACTATAAATTACATGAAATAACTATTTAAACAATAATTTAAATTTTTGAAAAAAATAATTTTATTTTCTAATGGGGCTAAAAATAAACTTACCTTTCTTTAAAGTATTTAAAAATAATAAACCTGTGGAAAAAATGTTTTAATTTTAATTAATTCACCACTTACCTTGTGAAAAGCAGGCCTTGCGACTGCTTTTTACATGTCTAACTTCTGCAGACTTACCCTCCCGGAGAAACCTGCAAAAAAAAAACGTAAGTTCGATGCGCACGCGCAGCCTCTCCTGCGCACGTGTTCGACCTCTGAACCCCTGCTTTCAGGGGAACGGAAGTGCCAGTTTCCCGCGCATGCGCAGTGCATGCAGGAAACCGGCACTTCCATTGGGCCTACGGGTGAGTACCCCGTGCGTACTCACCCGTGGAGACCCAAAGTTCTGGGCCAATAATTCTGGGCACTGAGCTGTTGTCCTGCCCAGTCGCAAGCAGGTTGAAAACTTTTGATCTGTACGTCCAGGCTCTGGCCGTTCTCCAGGGGATCCTCCTCATTCTCTTCAAACTATCAGTGGGAATGTTGACCTGCTCTTCTAATGAGACACACAGTTTAGAACTGTAGCTGTTCTCAATCTCTTGCTCTCTGCTGTGCGCTGGATGAGGTGGACAGCTCCCGGTTTAGTGGTATCATAGGAACGGGAGGAAAAAGAAAGAACTGGCATTTCTTCAGTGGCTTTCACGACCTCAGGACGTCCCAGAGTCAATGAAGCGCTTTTGAAGTGTAGTCACTGTTGTGATGTAGGAAACGCTGCAGTCAATTTACGCACAGCAAGCTCCCACAAACACCAATGTGATCATGAGCAGATCATTTGTTTTTCGTAATGTTGGTTAAGGGATAAACATTGTCCAGGACACCGGGGAGAACTCTGATGCGCTTCTTCAAAATAATATCATGGAATCATTTACGTCCACCTGAGAGGACAGACGGGGCCTCGGCTTAACGTCTCATCCAAAAGATGGCACCTCTGACAGTGCAGCACTCCCTCAGTACTGCACTGGCCGTGTCAGCCTGGATTTTATGCTCAAGACTCTGGCGTGGGGCTTCAACCCACAACCTTCTGTCTCATGAGGCAAGAGTGCTACCCACTGAGCCACAGCGAACACCAGGGGGGAGAAATTCAGTATAGCCCCGTTTAGGGTGCTAACTTCGCCCCCGGAAAAATTAGCACCCCTGCGCCGGAAATTGGTCGGTTGCACCCCAAAAGGAAGCGGGGCGCTACTGGAAGTGCCCCGCATCCCTCTTGGGGCGCTGCAAGTGAATATCGTGGCGCGGCGCTGCGGCACGTCGTGCTGCGGTATTGCAGGCCTTCCTCCCCTTCTTAAAGGGGAGGGGCCTTGTGCAGCGCGATCTGGGGCCCAGCTGGGCCCCCGGGGATCGGGCAAAAGAGCCCGGCACCGAAGAGAAGTGCCGGGCTCTTGGAGCACAGCCAGCACTCCGCGGGCTCTTGGAGCACAGCCGGCACTCCGCGGGGGGTGGGGGGGGGTTCCGGAGGCCAGGGACGGGAGCGCAGGCAGGTGCTGGCAGGCGGCCAACAGCAAAAATGGCCGCCCCCCACCTCGCCTTTAATTTGCGCCTCCCCGGCCGCAGCTACGCCACCCTGACCCTGTCGGACATAGCGTCCGGCGGTAAATCAGGGGGCGCTCCTGAAGATCGCGGCCGGGGCGTGAGCGGGGCGCTGCGCACACCGATGACGTCATCGCCAGCAGCGCAGCGCTAACGGTTAGCACCACCACTAACCTCCCACTGAATTTTGCGGGAGGCGTGGGCAGTGCCGTGCCTGGGCGCTAGTTGGTTTGCGCCCCACTTAGCGCCCTCTTAAGGCGCTAACGGGTGGTGCAACCAACTGAATCTTTCCACCCAGGAGACCAGCAATGGAAGTGGTGCTGCTACAGGTGAGGTGCTGTGAAGGAGAGCTGCAGGGAGGGAGGGAAGAGTGACCAAGAGATGGATGCCAGCTTTGCAATTGAAAGAGACAACTGGCTAATACCAGTCACCACCTCTGCTCCAGGTGTGTGATCTGAGGAGAGGCTGCTGTGGTCTGGAGAGCAAGTCTGGCATGTAATTTAAGTTAAATTTTAGTTTGAATCGTGCCTCCCATGTCCATGCTGTGTAATCTGAACTCTGGCACCCATCACCCTTCAATACACCGAGGACTAAAAACAATGTCTTGCTATTTAATATCGCTCGTGCGATCCAAGAGTAACAAACATTTCTCAAATCCGCAGCAGCAGTCATGTGCAGAAAGCTCCATTGTGATTATCTCCTTACATTGTTATGGAACAAGATCAGCTTTTTATGAGATTCATTTAAAGGGCAAGAAAAAGCTAGGAAATGGGCACTTGCCCATAATTCTTTTTTTGACTGGGGGGAAAAAAGCATTCAGCAGTGAAACCAGCTGATTATCTGCACAAGTTTAACAAAATGGCAACAACATTTTCTACACTTTTTTCTCTTTCCCTCTCCCTCTCTGTTTCTCTCCATCTCTCCCTCTCTCTTCCTCTCCCCCCTCTCTCTCCCCCTCTCTTTTCCCCTCTCTCCCCTTCTCTCTCTCCCCTTCTCTCTCTCCCCTTCTCTCTCTCCCCTTCAATTCAATTCAATTCAATTCAAATGCTTTATTGGCATGAAAGTTTACAGGGAACCATATTGCCAAAGCTTACATAACAAAAACTACAGTTTTCCAACATTCTGTAGGTGTCAAACAATTCTGACCTTCGTTGGGTACATACAATATTACTTTAAACAATATTAATTTAAACAGTCTTTGTACATCAGTGGGTACATTCAGTATTAATTTTAAACAGTCCTCAGGTTGTGACATGTTGTTACATATTTGGCACCAAGGTATGGTCTGTCTCCTTCTCCCAGGACTAATCTTAATTTTGACAGGTCATCCAATTCCTTGAAATCTGGGGTTGTTTGGCTGAGCTTGTCAAATAATATGTTTCTTGATGTGTTGAATTTTTCGCATTTTAGGAGGAAATGCATCTCTGTCTCAACCTCGCCGGCCAGACATTGATCACATATTCTATTCTCTCTAGGCTGCCAGGATTTCTTGTATCTTCCTTTTTCAATTGCCAGTTGGTGGTCGCTTAGTCTGTACCTGGTGAGGGTCTGTCTCTGTTTTGTGTCTCTGATGGTCGGGAAATAGTCTGCCAGTTTATATTCTCTTTTTAGGGCCCGGTAACATTCTAATCTGCTTTGGGTTT
>NC_140993.1:268285793-268305911 GCF_052327205.1 Somniosus microcephalus
GTGCCCTGTACAGCTGCAGCAAGGTATCCCTGTTCCTGTATTCTAACCCTTTTGCTATGAAGGCCAGCATACCGTTTGCCTTCTTGACCGCCTGTTGCACCTGCATGCTCGCCTTCAGTGACTGGTGTACAAGAACACCCAGGTCTCTCTGTACTTCCCCCTCTCCCAATCTATTGCCATTTAAATAATAATTTGCCCTCCCGTTCCTGCACCCAAGGTGGATAACTTCGCACTTGTCCACATTATAGTGCATCTGCCATTTTATCCGCCCAATCGCCCAGTCTGTCCAAATCGCTCTGGAGCTTCCTGGTCTCTTCCTCTGAGCCCACCCCCCCTCCTAGTTTAGTGTCGTCTGCAAATTTGGAAATGCTGCATCCGACTCCCTGATCCAGGTCATTAATGTAAATTGTGAACAGCTGGGGGCCCAGGACAGATCCCTGTGGTACCCCACTTGTTACTGCCTGCCATTCAGAAAATGAGCCGTTTATTCCAACTCTCTGTTTTCTATCTGACAGCCAGTTCCCTATCCACGCCAAAACTTTCCCCTTTATCCCATGAGCCTCAATTTTCCATGCTAATCTTTTATGTGGGACCTTATCGAAGGCCTTTTGGAAGTCCAGGTACACCACATCTACTGGCTCTCCCCCATCTATTCTACCAGTTACTCCCTCAAAAAAATTCCAATAGATTAGTCAAGCACGATTTACCCTTTGTAAATCCATGTTGACTCTGTCCTATCCTGTCCCCATTTGCTAAGTGCTCCGCTATTTCATCCTTAATGATGGACTCCAGCATTTTGCCCACAACTGATGTAAGGCTTACAGGTCTGTAATTACCTGCTTTTTTCCCTACCCCCCTTTTTGAATAGTGGGGTAACGTTAGCTACCCTCCAATCCATCGGCACTGTTCCCGAGTCTAATGAATTCTGAAAAATCATCCTTAGTGCATCCGCTATCTCTAGGGCCACCTCCTTCAGTACCCTAGGATGCATGTTATCAGGCCCTGGGGATTTGTCCACCTTCAATCCCTTTAGCTTCCTTAACACCATATCCTTAGAGATATTGATTTGCGTCAGTTCCTCCTTTGCCAATGTCCCTATTTTTCCCGATATCCCAGGGAGGTTTTTTGTGTCTTCCTTCGTAAAGACTGACCCAAAGTATGCATTTAGTTGATCTGCCATTTCCTTATTTCCCATTATATATTCCCCCGTATCTGACTGCAATGGACGAACTTTGGTTTTCACCAGTCTTTTCCTTTTGATATACTTATAAAAGCTTTTGGAGTTAGTTTTTATATTTTCCGCCAGCTTGTTTTCGTAAGCTATTTTGCCCCTCTTGATTATGCCCTTTGCCCTCCTTTGCTCTATCTTAAACTGTTCCCAATCTTCCGCTCTGGCGCTTTTTTTGGCTATTTTATACGCCCTATCTTTGGATTTTATGCTGTCTCTAATTTCCCCTGTTATCCACGGTTGAGTCACCTTTTTAGATTTCCTTTTATGCCAGATTGGTATAAACAATTTTTGCAATTTTGTCATTCTATCTTTAAATGTTTGCCATTGTTTATCTACCTCCAGTCCTCCCAGGAACGTTGTCCAATCAGACCTACTCAGTTCCCGTCTCATGGCATCATAATTCCCCTTGTTTAAATTCAGGACCTTAGTCTCTGAGTCAATTTCTTCGCTCTCCATTTCGAGTGAGAAATCGATCATGTTATGATCGCTCTGACCCAAGGGTCCCCGTACAACAAGATTACTGATTAGTCCCTTCTCATTGCACAGTACCCAGTCCAATATAGCCTGTTCCCGAGTTGGTTCCTCGACATATTGATCCAGATAACCATCCCTCAAACACTCAAGGAATTCCTCCTCCTCATTATTTTTACTGATTAGGCTAGTCCAATCTATATGTAAGTTAAAGTCACCTATGATGACAGCTGTGCTCTTATTGCACGCTTCTCTAATTTCCCTCGTGATGCCCTCCCTAACCTCTATTTTACTATTTGGAGGCCTATATACCACTCCTATTAATGTTTTTCGCCCCTCGCTATTTCTTAGCTCCACCCATATAGATTCTGTATTAACTGAGTTAATATCCTTCCTTTCAATTGCATTTATCCCCTCTTTTACTAGCAATGCTACCCCTCCTCCCTTTCTTTTTTGTCGATCCTTCCTAAATACTGAATACCCCTGTATGTTAAGCTCCCAGCCCTGCTCACCCTGCAACCATGTTTCCGTAATCCCAATTAGATCATAATTATTAACCTCTATTTCCACAGCTAATTCATCTACCTTGTTCCTGATGCTTCTCGCATTAAGGTATAAAACCCTCAGGCTTTTTTTATGCTCACAATTTTTATGAATTAGTTTGGCCCTTCGTTTTTTGTTCCTCACCCTTTTACCATTTATTTCTGTCTGCCTTTCACTTTCCTCTATTTCACTACATAGGTTTCTAGCCCCCTGCCATACTAGTTTAAATGCTCCCGAACTGCTTTATCAAAAATTACCCCGAGAACATCAGTTCCATCTCTGCACAGGTGTAGACCGTCCCTTTTGTATAGGTCACACCTACCACAAAACTGGTTCCAATGCCTCAAAAATTTAAAACCCTCCCTCTTACACCACTGCTCAAGCCACGTATTTAGCCTAACTATCCTGTTCTCTGTACTCTTACTAGCACGTGGCACTGGTAGTAATCCAGAGATTACTACCTTCGAGGTCCTACTTTTTAGCTTGGCTCCTAACTCCCTAAATTCTACTTGTAGGACCTCTTCCCTTTTTTTAGCTACGTCGTTGGTACCAACATGTATCACGACAACTGGCTGTTCCCCCTCCCCCTCCAGAATGTTCTGCACCCGCGCCGAGACATCCTTGACCCTTGCACCAGGGAGGCAACATACCATCCTGGAGTCTCGGTCGCGACCACAGAAACCCCTATCTATTCCCCTTACAATCGAATCCCGAGATCTGCTTCTTATGTCAGTGTTAATGTCGAACTGATTATTTCCCCTCTATTATTGTTGATGGTACCATTAAATAATTATTTTGTATCCTTTTCACCAGATGGATATCTCACTAAATTGACAGAGACTGCAAGGTTTCCTTGCAAGGGTGAAAGACGTTGATTGGAGCACCTGGCTGTTCACTGGTCCAGGCAAACTGCACAGAAAGGGCTGCAGCATATTTTAAGCTCACAACGGATACTATAAATGATGATGGTTTTCACACTCGATTTTCAGCTAACAAACTGACTGCAGACAACTTCTGCAATCTGCTTGTAACATCAGTCGAGAAGGCTGATGCTGGAATGTATTACTGCACAAACACCCAGAACTGCACGTTCCTCCTGTTCAAGCTGCTAAGGCACAAACCACAAGGGCAACGTTTTGAGATTTCCATTGCTGATATCAAGCTACATATGTCTTTCCTTGTCAAAGAAGCAAATGCAAAGAGTACAGAAGGTGATCCTGAAGGTTGATTTACCAAAATAGAGATTAGGAGTCTCAGATATTTGGGTCTTAGAGGCTAAGAGGGAAAGGATGCAGCCATGGGTCAGAAATCTTCTGATGGTGAAGATCTGAAAACCCAGAATCAAGCTGATTACATAGAATATACAGCACAGAAACAGGCCATTCGGCCCAACCAGTCGATGCCGGCGTTTATGCACCGCTCGAGCCTCCTCCCGTCTTTCCTCATCTAGCTCCATCAACATAACCCTCTATTCCCATCTCCCTCATATGTTATCTAGCTTCCCCTTAAATGAGAACCAGTTGATGTGGTGTATTTGGACTTTCAGAAGGCTTTCGATAAGGTCCCGCATAAGAGATTAGCGTGTAAAGTTAAGGCACATGGGATTGGGGGCAAGGTATTGACTTGGATAGAGAACTGGTTGGCAGACAGAAAGCAAAGAGTTGGAATAAACGGGTCTTTTTCCGAGTGGCAGGCAGTGACTAGTGGGGTACCGCAGGGATCGGTCCTTGGACCCCAGCTATTCACAATATATATTAATGATCTAGACAAGGGAACTAGATGTAATATCTCCAAATTTGCAGACAACACAAAGCTGCGTGGGTGTGTGCTGTGAGGAGGATGCTGAGAAACTACAGGATGATTTGAACAGGTTGGGTGATTGGGCAGAAGCATGGCAGATGCAATATAACATGGATAAATGTGAGGTTATCCACTTTGGTTGCAAAAACAGGAAGGCAGATTATTATCTGAATGGCAATAGATTGGGAGAA
This sequence comes from Somniosus microcephalus, assembly GCF_052327205.1. Classification (NCBI taxonomy): domain Eukaryota; kingdom Metazoa; phylum Chordata; class Chondrichthyes; order Squaliformes; family Somniosidae; genus Somniosus; species Somniosus microcephalus. The sequence continues at coordinate 268,290,030 of NC_140993.1, forward strand.
GGGGAAGTGCAACGAGACCTGGGTGTCCTTGTGCACCAGTCGCTGAAGGTAAGCATGCAGGTGCAGCAGGCGGTTAAGAAGGTAAATGGTATGTTGGCCTTCGTAGCGAGAGGGTTTGAGTACAGGAACAAGAATGTCTTGCTGCAGTTGTACAGGGCCTTGGTGAGACCACATCTTGAGTATTGTGTGCAGTTTTGGTCACCTTATCTGAGGAAGGATGTTCTTGCCATGGAAGGAGTTCAGCGAAGATTCACCAGGCTGATACCTGGGATGGCAGGAATGACGTATGAGGAGAGATTGGATCGATTGGGCTTGTACTCGCTGGAGTTTAGAAGAATGAGAGGGGATCTCATTGAAACTTATAAAATTCTGACAGGACTGGACAGACTAGATGCAGGAAGGATGTTCTCGATAGTCGGGGAGTCCAGAACCAGGGGTCACAGTCTAAGGATAAAGGGTAGGCCATTTAGGACAGAAATGAGGAGGAATTTCTTCACCCAGAGAGTGGTGAACCTGTGGAATTCTCTACCACAGAAGGCAGTAGAGGCCAATACATTAAATATATTCAAGAAGGAGTTGGATATATTTCTTAAGGCTAAAGGGATCAAGGGGTATGGGGAGAAAGCAGGGACCGGGTACTGAATTTGGATGATCAGCCATGATCGCATTGAATGGCCTACTCCTGTTTCTATACTATTCACCTCAAGCTACTCCCTGTAGTAGCGAGTTCCACATTTCCCACCATTCTCTGGATAAAGAAGTTCCTTCTGAATTCCCTATTTGATTGCTTGGTGACTATCTTATATTGATGGCCTCGAGTTTTGCTCTTCCCCACAAGTGGAAACACTCCGATGGAGCTGTTAACTGGGCAGTTACATCTAAGGGTGCATGTTACAAATCTGGGTCTGCCATAGATAGCTGTTCCAGTTCAGTGGCATTAGTCACTCCTGTTAATCATTCCGCCCATCCCTCTCTCTCTATTTACATTATCACATCCCCATCTCACTAGCCACCCCTCACACTCACCCGCATCCTTGTCCAATCATACCAACTAACAACACACAAGGGTAGGCACGTGTGTGTTTTAGCCAATGTTCATGTGAAGTTTTTGCTAATGTGTTGTCAAACATTGAAATCTTTATTTTGAACACTTTGCCTTCTTGGACAGATTTGTGTGCACCTTTGGAAATGGCTTAGTGAGTTGTAGTGAATGGTGAGACATAAAGCACCCCCCGCAATGGTGATGAGTGTGAAAGGAATGGTTTGGGCATTGCAGGGATGCTTTATGGTGTTGGTGTGGTGTGTTGCCAACCTGGTGCATCATGTGGCAGCCAGGGTGTGCAGTGTCAAGTGAAGTAAATCTGGCTATGGTGAGGCCAACCCTGGCAGCAATGAGGTCAGGTGCTGATGCCCGGTGTCCTGTCCAGCATCAGGTGATTGCAGAGAAGGTTGGTGTTGTTGGTATGCCTGGTGATGTTGGTGTTGGGGCTGATTGTGGTAGGATTCTGAGGACCAAGGTGAGATTTTTTGAAGGGCACCGATGTTGCTGCAATAGATGGCAGCTGAAGTTGAGATGACAGAAGTGATCTGTCAATGGTGAGATAGGTTGTTCCAAGGAGAGGACAGTGGATAGGGAGGTGACAGTGGATAGAGAGTTGACTCCAAACACTTCCAAACTGCATAAAGCTCAAAAGTGTCTTCCAAATCCTGAAAGTTCCAGCTTCTAATATTGGAAAGTGAACAGCTGTGACATGATAGCTGCAAAAGTGGTATAAAAGCTGTCACCTATTCCACAGCAATGGGGAGTTATTGAAAACCCGACCTACTTACCTGACGTGATCCCAGAATGCCTGAAACTTGTCAAAAAGCTGGAAAAATGGTAAGTACATGGTAAAATGGTGTTTAAGTATCTTTTAACAAGCTCTTAAGTATCTAAGTTGGCTCGCCCACCACTTGGTTTCGGCTCTGTAAAGCGTTGACAGGCCCGACACTTGGGAAACTGACATGGCCGATTTTGACAGCGGACCCGCCTCTGAACCCACCCTCTTGAGCGCTGGCAAAATTCCGGCCTTTGTGTGAGATGAGGCCAGAATGAAACATTAAGCTACTTTGTTTCTAAGAAAGCAAGTGAATATGCAGAGAAACGGTAATGATTGGATTTACTTAAAGTCAGTACAACTTGCCTTTGGGTAATAATGCAAAACAACCGCCTGGAATTTGCAGTCCGGATGATAGTGAACTGGCAGCGGGGGAGGGCCTGTACCAGAGGAAAACTAAGAAAAACAACAGAGCGGTATAGCTTTTGCAGAAGACCCTGATCCTAGGTACAGCACCGGGCAAGGGGTGGGAAGTATCTCAGGGACTGCTAGCTGATCAGCATACATTCCTACAGCCCGAGTTTCCTCTTGGTGCCGTGCTCAGGCAATCCGATATACCCAGAAACAGGAAAACCTCTCATAATTATAATAAAAAGGTATATAAATACCTCAAGCATAACTGTAAATGTGCACGTAAACCATCTTAACCACAAGAGCAGGTTAACTGCCTGAAGCAGTACAGGCTATTTTCACTGACATGGGTCCGGATACTAACGCATCAATGCTTAACAAGCTTTTTCTGAAATTCCCATTTCAGTGGAGGCATCAACCTATTGATTTTAAACCCTTATCCACGTCGAGGCTCGATATCTCCAGTGCCCTCCTTCCCACCTCTCCTTTACAAGACAGAACAGCCAAACATCAGGCCTTACCCACACCCCCATCTTCCCTAGCTTCACTGGCTCCCTGTGGTCAGCCTATAGATTCTAAGATCTCAGCCGCTGCCTTCACAGCCCTCCACGCACTTTGCCCACCCCACCCCACCATACAGCTCTGTACATGCTCTCAGAAGGTAACAAGATAAATCCCCATCCCCTACACCACATGCAGGCTCCACATTGGGTGAGACTGATTCAGGTCATTTCCTGTTTCTCAACATCATTTTACAAATGTGAATCAGTTCAGTGTTCTACATATAACATGAAGTTTTATTTCAGTGTCATTCTGGTGACCTCCTTCCTATGTCAGTATTTAAAGCTCTAACTTGTCTTTGTCTTCCTGTTGCTGTCCGTGACATAAAGTAACAATTGTTTTGAATCCTTTAGCTCCAGATGGATGCGTTGCTCAAAGCTTGATTCAGCCTGAATTATCGATCACCCAAAGCCCGACAAAAAACGTACGGGTTACTTGTAAAGTAGACGCACAACTGATCAATGCCAACATTCATTGGTATCGACAGGTCAGACCCTCAAACGGATCCTCTATATTCAGGCTGCAACTGATTCTAAAAGGTGGAGGAAGAATTTCGTGAAAGATTTTCAGCTAAAAAGATTCCTGCAGACAATGTTTGCAATCTTGTAATAAAGAGCATCAAACAGACCGACACTGGCACCTATTACTGTGCCTTTAGGAGTCACAGTGATACAGAAAAGCTTTACAAAAACGTTCAGCTTTTTCCAAGTAGATTTGTGTGCTCTTTGAGTCAATACAGAAATCCACAACTGTACCATTCTACCTTTTACACTGCATCTCCTCCAGCAAGGGTTCACTGCTATAGTGAGAGGGCTACACTGCAAATAAAAGTCAGAACAGCACAAAAGGAGGCCATTTGGCCCATCGAGTCCTCGCCAGCTCAGTCCCATTCCCTCGCTCTGTCCCCGTAGCCCTGCAAGTTTATTTCCCTCAATTAAACTGATGTTAAACAGACCGGCCTATAGTTACTAGGATTGTCCTTACACCCTTTCTTGAACAATGGTGTCACATTTGCCACTTTCCAATCCTCAGGCACCTCCCCCGCATCTAGGGAAGATTGGAAAATTATGGCAAGCCCTTCCGCTATCTCCTCCCCCAATACCCTTAGCAAACTGGGATGCAAGCCATCTGGACCAGGTGACTTATCCACTCTAAGCAGACCCAGTCTTTCTAGTACTGTCTATCAATTTTCACCCCTTCCATTGTGTGGTAAACCACTTTTATCATTCACTACCGTTACACTATAGTTATCACTGTTGTATTGTTCTCACTGTTCTCACTGTTGTATCACTATACGAGGTCGCCTCTTGTCGCGCTGTTATACCTGGGCTGACCACCTCCGACTCCGCCCATGGCTCCACCTACCTGCCCAAGTATAAAGGTAGTCGACTGGCTGGTATTCCTCCTTGTTGGACCCGATCACCCACGAGGGTGGGCTCTGTTATTTAGTCAATAAAAACCTTTAGTTACGTTCCTAACTCGTCGCTTTTTATTGGACGAATTGATAGGTATATCAATTTTATTGACTAAATTTTAAAGATGTCTACTACTGGCCAGCCAGAAGCCCTCCCAGAAGCACAGCCACAGCAGCTTCCAGACACCGGGCTACACCAGCCACACCAGCCGGCTTGGCTGCAAGCCCTCAAACCACCGTACCTGGATCTAAACCCACAGGCAGCAAACTCAGCCCTCAACTTCAAACACTGGCTGGACTGCTTCAAATCCTACCTGGAAGAATCCGGCGTCCCTCAGAGATCCAAACTAAGAGTTCTGAACGCCCAAGCGAGCCCGAGAGTATACGCACTCATCCAGGACACGACTACATACGAGGCCGCTATCAACCTACTGAAACAGCAGTACTGGAGCCCGGTAAATTACATGTACACCAGGCACCTCCTAAGATCCCGCCCGCAACAGCCAGGAGAGTCTGTAGCTGAATTTTTACGGGCGCTAAGAGCACTCGGCAGGAACTGTGACTTTAAAGCGGTGACGGCTGTTGAAAATACGGAAGATAATATCCACGATGCCTTTGTGAAAGGCCTACGGTCCGACTACTCACGGCAAAGACTGCTTGAAGCTAAAGACCTCGACCTGGACAAAGCTGAAGCCCTCGCTCTCTCCCTAGAGGTGGCCCATCAGGACCAGGAGGCGTTTTTCAGGTACTGCTCGCGACCCTGGGACTCGGGCCCGACCCCTACCGCAATACCCTTCGCAGCGCCGCCCCCGGGACCTACCTCAGCGTCGGCGTCCCGGACCCGACCGGGACCGCCACCCCCGGTACCGGCTCCGACATCGGGCACCCGCGATCGGGCCGCCGGCTGCTTCTTTTGCGGCCAGGAGAAGCACCCGAGGTCGCGCTGCCCAGCCAGGAACTCTACCTGCTCAACCTGCAGGAAGAAAGGCCACTTCTCTAAGGCCTGCAGGAGCGGATCTTCAGAGGCCAGCAGTGCCTCATGCGAACTGTGGGGGCGGCCATCTTCTTTCAAGGCAACTGAGGCCAGCATCCCCACACGTGAGTCATGGGGGTGGCCATCTTTGATCAAGGCAACCGACCCCAATAGTGCCTCATGTGAGTTATGGGGGCAGCCATCTTCTCCGCCATTTTGTCCTACCTCGTGGGAGACGCCATTTTACCCACCACGCCCGACTGCCACCGGGCCCCCGGACCCGACGACCGCCTCGCCCGCAGACGACAACGACTCGCTTACCTACACACTAGCCTCCGTCACTCTGGATCAAGCCCGCCCACACCACCTGTCCAAGTCGATGATGGACATCAAAGTAAACGGCCACGCCACGACCTGCCTGTTCGACAGCGGAAGCACGGAGAGCTTCATCCACCCAGACACGGTGAGCCACTACTCCCTCCCTGTCCTGCCAACGCGCAACTGAATCTCGATGGCATCGAGGTCCCACGCCACGGACATTAGCGGCTACTGTGTCGTGACCTTGTCGGTTAAGGGTACGGAGTATAAAAATTTTAAACTCCTCGTCCTCCCCCAGCTCTGCGCTGCCGTCCTACTAGGGCTGGACTTCCAATCCCACCTCCAAAGTGTAACCCTAGCATACGGTGGACCCCTCCCCCCACTCACAGTCGACAACCAGCGAATGTTAAACCGCCCACCGCGTAACACCTGCAGCCTATCCACCCTCAAGGTGCCGCCACCTTCCCTGTTCGCTAACCTCACCCCCGACTGCAAACCCGTCGCTACCAAGAGCAGGCGGTACAGCGCTGGGGACAGAGCCTTCATTAGCTCTGAGGTGCGGCGCCTCCTGAAAGAGGGCATTATCGAGGGGAGCAACAGCCCCTGGCGTGCCCAGGTCGTGGTCGTTAAGACCGGCGATAAAAATTGCCTGGTCATCGACTACAGCCAGACCATAAACAGATACACCCAGCTGGACGCATACCCCCTTCCCCGCATATCTGACATGGTCAATCAGATTGCACAATACCGCGTATTCTCGACCATCGACCTTAAGTCGGCCTACCACCAACTCCCTATCCACCCCGAGGACCGCCAGTACACCGCCTTCGAGGCGAATGGGCGCCTATACCACTTCCTTAGGGTCCCCTTCGGTGTCACCAACGGGGTCTCGGTCTTCCAAAGGGAGATGGACCGGATGGTTGACCAGAACGGACTGCAGGCCACATTCCCCTATCTAGATAACGTCACCATCTGCGGCCGCGACCGGCAGGACCATGACGTGAATCTGGAGAAATTCCTCCGTACGGCCCAACAGCTGAACCTCACCTACAATAAGGAGAAATGTGTGTTTAACACCTCGCGCCTTGCCATCCTTGGCTGTGTAGTAGAGAACGGACTCATCGGCCCCGACCCCGAAAGAATGCGCCCCCTCATGGAGCTACCCCTCCCCCACTGCCCTAAGGCACTTAAGAGAACCCTGGGGCTCTTCGCCTACTATGCCCAATGGGTGCCCAATTATGCGGACAAAGCCAGACCCCTCATGAAGTCCACATCCTTCCCCCTCACGGAGGAAGCGTGCGCGGCCTTCTCCCTCATCAAGGGAGACATAGCCAAGGCCACAATGCACGCAGTGGATGAGTCCATCCCCTTCCAAGTGGAGAGCGATGCATCCGACTTCACCCTAGCCGCTACCCTTAACCAGGAGGGGAGGCCGGTGGCCTTCTTCTCAAGGACCCTACAGGGCCCCGAGATCCGACACTCGTCGGTCGAGAAGGAAGCCCAGGCAATTGTGGAGGCGGTACGGCGCTGGAGGCATTACCTGGCAGGCAAACGATTTACCCTCCTCACCGACCAACGTTCGGTTGCTTTCATGTTTAATAACAAGCTGAGGGGCAAAATCAAGAATGACAAGATCTTGAGGTGGAGAATTGAGCTATCCACCTACGATTATGATATCTTGTACCGGCCAGGTAAGCTGAACGAACCCCCTGATGCTCTTTCACGAATTACATGCGCCAGCGTGCATATTGATAGACTTCAGACCCTCCACAACGACCTCTGCCACCCCGGGGTCACCAGACTTTACCATTTCATTAAGGCCCGCAACCTGACCTACTCCATCGAGGAGGTCAGGACCATGACCAGGAACTGCCAGACCTGCGCCGAGTGCAAACCGCACTTCTATAGGCCGGACAGAGCAAGCCTGATCAAGGCCACCCGCCCCTTCGAGCGCCTGAGCATCGACTTTAAGGGGCCTCTACCGTCATCTGACCGCAATGTGTACTTCCTCAACATCGTTGATGAGTACTCCCGTTTCCCTTTTGCCTTCCCCTGCCCAGACATGACCAGTACAACGGTCATCAAGTGCCTGAACGACCTCTTCGCCTTGTTCGGGTTCCCGAACTATATACATAGTGACCGGGGCTCCTCCTTCATGAGCGAGGAACTCCGTCAGTTCCTACTAGCGAGAGGTATTGCAGCAAGTAGGACCACCAGCTACAACCCCCGAGGGAACGGCCAGGTGGAAAGAGAGAACGCGACGGTATGGAAGGCCGTCCTCTTAGCCTTAAAGTCTAAGGGCCTCCCAACCTCCCGCTGGCAGGAAGTCCTCCCGACAGCGCTGCACTCCATCCGGTCACTACTTTGCACTGCCGTTAACGCCACCCCCCATGAACGAATGTTTGTCTTCCCCAGGAAGTCGACTACGGGAACCACTCTACCAACCTGGTTGACCTCGCCGGGGCCCGTCTTGCTGCGAAAGCACGTGAGGGCCCATAAAATGGACCCCCTGGTCGAGAGGGTGAACCTCCTGCATGCCAACCCCCAGTACGCCTACATGGCTTACCCAGATGGGCGGGAGGACACTGTCTCCTTACGAGACCTCGCACCCTCGGGCACTCCGGAGACACCACCTTTACCCCCCCCCCCCACCACCCCCCCAATTCCAGCCCAGGTAGACGGCATGCCGGAACCCCACGAGCCTTCGCCGACCACGCAGACACCAGCATTAACACCGGATAATGCAGCACCGCCGCTGCGACGATCGGAGAGGCTTACGAGGCCTCCGGACAGACTGACATACCAGAACTGGTAGTACACTTCACCCCGCCGGACTCAAATCTAAACAAGGGGTGAATGTGGTAAACCACTTTTATCGTTCACTATCGTTACACTATAGTTATCACTGTTGTATTGTTATCACTGTTCTCACTGTTGTATCACTATACGAGGTCGCCTCTTGTCGCGCTGTTATACCTGGGCTGACCACCTCCGACTCCGCCCATGGCTCCACCTACCTGCCCAGGTATAAAGGTAGTCGACTGGCTGGTATTCCTCCTTGTTGGACCCGATCACCCACGAGGGTGGGCTCTGTTATTTAGTCAATAAAAACCTTTAGTTACATTCCTAACTCGTCGCTTTTTATTGGACGAATTGATAGGTATATCACATTGCTTCTACCTTTTCCACTGCTACTGATATTTTGTCAGCATCCACCTCCTTAGTAAACACCGATACAAAGTACTCATTGAGCATTCTAGCCTTGCCCTGCACCTCTAAGCATATATCACCTTCTTTGTCCCCAATAGGCTCCACCCCGCCTCTTGCAACCCTTACAGTTCACATGCCGGTAGAAGATTTTTGGGTTCCCTACTCTATATTCTCTCTTTGCCAATCTTATTTTCATCTTCACGTCCCCTCTCAATTTATTGTATTTGGTCTGGTTCTCCCTTGAAGAATTCACCTGACATTCATCAAACATCCTCTTTTTTTGTTTCATCATCTTCTCAATCTCCCTCGTCATCCAAGGAGCCCTTGCTTTGGTTCCCTTGCCCTTCCCTCTTGTTGGAATGTACCTAGCCTGTACTTGGAACATCTCCTCCTTAAAGATCACCCATTGTTCCATTACAGTTTTTCCTGTCAGTCTTTGGTTCCATTTTACCCTGGCTAGATCCTTTCGCATCCCATTGAAGTTAGCCCTATTCCAGTTTAGAAGTTCCACTCTAGATTGATCCTTGCTCCTCTCCATTACTAATCTAAACCATATGATACGATGATCACTCATACCCAAGTGTTCTCCCAGACACTTGGTCGACCTGGCCCACCTCATTCCCCAGCACCAGATCCAGCGATGCCTCCTTCCTAGTTGGGCCAAGAACATACTGGTCAAGGAACTTCTCAAACACATTTCAGAATTTCCTCCCCCTCTTTTCCCTTTACCCTAGCATTATCCCGATCGATATTTGGGTAATTAAAGTCCCCCAATATCACCACTCTATAGCTCTTGCATGTCTGATTTCCCTGCAGATTTGCTCCTCTACCTCCCTCTCACTATTTGGGGGCCTATTCATGTGTTCAACTTATTTTAATGGAACACCACTACTCTCAGTTAGTGGCAGTCTCACCCAGCAATCAGAAGGCTTTGGGTTCAATCCTCACTCCAGGATTGGAGCACATCGTTCAGAGTGCTGGGCTGCTCGAGGTCCTGCCTCTTTGATGAGGCCCTGTATTACATAATACAACTCATTGTATGGAGACTTTTAATGAGCTACATTTCTGTAGACTAGTACAACACCCTGACTTGTTATCTTATTGATGTCCTGTTACATATAAATTGCTATTCTACCAAGTGAAACTTCTAATTATAAGTCTGTACCATTCCACACCAATCGGCTGCTTCTAAAAATGATGTATTCACAGATGTTTCCTTCTGCAGAATGTTATTAACTGATTAAAGTTCTCTGAAATATGTTCATCAGTGTTCACTGGAATTTCTTTCAATTAGCTTTTCTGAATTGATTAAACAGACCATTGTTTCAAGGTTAATCTTAATTTAACAGTTCAGTGATTAAGCTAAACTTTTATTGACTTATGCTCCCCCGCGTAACAGGCAAAATCTAAAAGTTACTCTTGCTACAATATAAAGAGAAACCAATCACAGTTTAACATTAGCAGACTTCAGGACAGTCTGATTAACCCTTTCTTTAGCAAAAGGATATATTGGCCTTGAGTACAGTGCAGATTCACCAGAGTGATAGAGATTTAAAGGGTTAAATTAGGACAGGTTGCATAAACTTGGCTTGTATTCTTGAGTTTAGAAAGCTGAGGTGATCTAATCGAGGTGTTTAAAATGGAAAAAGGATTCAACAAGGTAGATGCAGAGAAACTATTTTCTTATAAAGGAATGAACTTGCAGAATGGACATATAATTGGCAAATGAATTTCAACACAACTTAGCATGAGGTGTTATATTTTGGTAAGAAAAATAAGGTGGTCACATGTTACTTGGAAAAGACAAATCTAAATGGGGTAGAGGAGCAAAGGGATCTGGGAGTACCATTACACAAATCACTAAATGTTGCGTCACAGGTTAATAAGGCCATAAAACAGCAAACCAAGCACTAGGGTTTATTTCTAGAGGGATAGAATTGAAAAGTAGGAAGTTATGCTAAACTGTATCAAACCTTGGTTAGACCACTTTTGGAGTACTGTTTACAATTCTGGTTGCCATTTTATAAAAAGGATATAGAGGCACTCTATATGGGTGCAAAAAAGATTTACAAGGATGATACCAGAACTGCGAGGTTATACCCATGAGGAAAGGATGAACAGGCTGGGTCTATTTTCTCCTGAAAAGACTGAGGGGTGGCCTAATAGAGGTATTTAAAATTATGAAAGGTTTTGATAGAGTAGACACAGAGAGTGTTTCCATTTGTGGGGAAGAGCAAAACTAGGGGCCATCAATATAAGATAATCAAGAAATCCAATAGGGAATTCAGAAGAAAGTTCTTTACCCAGAGAGCGGTGAGAATGTGGAACTCGCTACCACAGGGAGTGGTTGAGGCAAATAGTATCGATGCATTTAACGGGAAGCAAGATAATCACATGAGGGAGAAGGGAATAGAGGGTTCTGTTGATAGAGTTAGATGAGGAAGGGTGGGAGGAGGCTCAAGTGGACTGGTTAGACCGAATGGCCTGTTTCTGTGCCATATATTCGATGTAATTTTATACATTTTCTCTGGTGGGGAATCCTGAACAAAGGCATAATTAAAATCAGAGCTGGGCCATTCAGGAGAGAAATCAGGAAGCATTTCTTCACACAAGGGGTAGTGGAAATCTGGAACTCTCTCCCCCTAAAGGCTGTAGATGCTGGGGGTCAATTGAAAATTTCAAGCCGGAGATTGATAGATTCCTGTTGGGTCAGGGTATCAAGGGATATGGAGCAAAGGCAGGTCAATGGAGTGGAGGTACAGATCAGTCATGGTCTAATTATATGGTGGAATAGGCTCATGGGGCTGAATGGCCTCCTCCTGATCCTATCTAATGAATAGAATCTATCAACAATTATAATGTTAGAATGAAACTAGAACACTAGCCAGAGATCAAGACTGCCAGGATGGCTCAGCAAATGTATAGGTGAGTATCAGAGAGGTATAGGCGAGTAGCTGAGCCCCTTGGGCTAGCAAGCTGCGGCCATGGTCCCTGTTCTGTGCTATTTTAGCTGATTTTACCCAAGGCCCTAGTAAGTTTATTACAATTGTCCTCAGTGTCCCGGAGTTAGGGTGGTAGAATCTATCAGGACTTAATCCTAGTTAGTTGAGCTCTCCGTATGGTTTCCCCACTCACAGCAAGTAGTATAACTCAGGTCGGTTTGCCCTGCCTTTCTAAGCAGGTACGTGTAGTATAATTGTGTTCAATGTCTTCGATATGAAAACATGTTATAGTGCAAGTGCCGGTATCACTAACTCCGGGCATTCCTAACAACATCGACCGATATTGGGGTTGCGTACAGACCATGTACCTTACCAATAATCTCAAGTTACAACAGTAACTATACTTCAATGAGTATTTCATTGGCTGTGTAGCACGTTGGGACGTCCTGGGATCGCTATATAAATACAAGTTCTTTCCATGCTTCATTCAGAATCCCCGAATGTTCTAAAATAACAGAAAATGCTGGAAACACTCAGCAGGCCGTGGAGAGAGAAACAGAGTCAACGTTTCAGGTCTGTGACCCTTCGTCAGAAAACTCTGTCTCTCTCTCTCCACGGATGCTGAGTTTTTCCAGCATTTTCTGTTGTTATTTCAGATTTCCAGCATCTGCAGTATTTTGCTATTGTGTTAGCCCCGAATGTTCCGGTTTGATGAGAAGCGAATCTTGCACCTGGTTACAGATCGAGACATCCGTTAACTCACCTGTAGTGGTGGAGGAGGCAATTCGCATCATTTCCTGTAGGAATGTATTTCATCAACTCAGCAAACCCACTCAGTCCGGCGGCAAACCCGGAGACATGAAGATCCATTTAATGGTCCTGTTTGTGGCCTCTCTCTCCGGTGGGTACTTTAGGATTGATTCATTTGAAAGTGTAACATATTCTTCTACAATAAGTAATAACAGTCATGTTCTTTTAAACAGGCGGCTGTGTTGCCCAGTCCGTCACTCAGCCCAAGCGATCCATCACCAGGTCTTTGAGAAAAACAGCCCGTTTTCGGTGTGTGTTTGAGGGGGTGGATTTCACCAGTGTGACGGTTCACTGGTACCGACACACTCCGAGTCAAGGCTTCCACCGCATTCTCCACATTAAGGCAGACGGCCGCCCAGTCCACGACGATAATTTCGACAACAGCTTCACAGCCGAAAACTTCGCCCAAGAAAAGACAAGTCTACTTGACATAGGAGACATCGTGGCGAGCGACGCTGGAGTTTATTACTGTGCCTTTTGGGCTAGCACAGTGACACGGGACTGTAGGGAGCCCTGACAAATACTAATCCCCCGACCACCACCTCATCTTCTGTCAGATGGGCTGTGGAGCGAGTGAACACATTACCCACCACACGGAATTCAATTCAGAATCGATGAGCAAATTACTGTTCACCGAGTCAGGTTCAACCTGCAGCCAGTCAGTAAGATTTAAGGTCGTATCTGAATTCTCTCATCCTTTCACCGATACACAGATTCTAAAGAGCTTTAAATACCCAGATTCACGAGAATATTCGGGCCAGGGGAGGGGAAGTACTCAGACCACATATCGGGACCAAGTGAGCCAATATTAATCCTGTCAACTGTCCAAAGATGTCACGCTGTGAGGATACTTGAGATGAGAGCAGCAGACCCGAGGGTTTGTTAATAAAACTACGGTTTCATGCGGTGATGGAAATACAGACACTTGCGTATATTTAGAGACAAAAACTTTTTTTTAGGTGTTCAGAATTTCTCATACTCGATTTAAAAATTCTGCACACCACAAGACAATTCCAACAACATCACATCAATAAATGAATGATCCCACACATCACACCCACAGGGGGTGTCGAATATAATTAAGTTACATGACGGGTTAACTAGAATTCACGGTATAAACCCGACTGCAGTTACCTCGGGGTAACTGGTGGATTTAATACAGCGACGATTCGGTTATTTACAACTAACTCTCCGAATGAAGCACTTAGTGTAGAGTTCTCTATGTTCAGGGAGTCCCATCTATCAGTCTAACTGGTCTTAATGTCTTTGATTTTTTTTAAAAGTCAGGTTTTCTGGAAACGCGCTTTGTGTTGTGTTTTGTACTAGTCACTATTTTGCATCCGCACCAATAAATCTCACTGAGTGCAAATGAGAAGTGTTTAATCGTTAGTAATGAATGTCAGGCGAAAGATTGGATCGGCTGGGGCTGTTTTCTTTGGAACAGTGGAGGCTGAGGCGAGACTTGATTGAGGGGCCTAGAGTGGACAGGAAGGACCTATTTCACTTAGCAGAGAGGTCAATGACCAGGGGGCATAGCTTTAAAGTAATTGGGAGAAGGATTAGAGGGGAGTTGAGGAGAACTTTTTCACCCAGAGGGTGGTGGGGGTCTGGAACTCACTGCCTGAGAGGGTGGGAGAGGCAGAAACCCTCATCACAGTTAAAAAGTACTTGGATATGCACTTGAAGTGCCTAAAGGCCAGGGACCAAGAACAGGAAAGTGGGTTTGGGCTGGATAGCGCTTTTTCGGCTGACACGAGACACTCTGGGTCGATTGGCCTCCTTCTGCGCAGTAAGTTTCTATGAACCTTTGGTGTAATTTACTCAGACTCGGCCTCTGCCCCCGGAAGCTCTTCATGTTTTTTATCATTTCTAAACTCAATTGTTCCGCTGTCGCAGTTGATGACTCCCCCCACCTCCTTCATCATCTATCTGTCCAGAACTCCGCTCCCACCTCCTGCCCACCCACCACCCTTACTACCCAACACTGGCTCCCTGCCCCCCAACTCATCAGATTTTAAATAATTTTCATCTTTAAATCTCTTGATGGCTTCACTCGACTCCATCTCTGCAACTCCCTCCAGTCCATCCGACAGTCCTGGGACTCGGGTCCTTCTTTGCTGCACCTTTCGCGGCACGATCCCGCTGCCTGGAACGCTCTGCCTAAACCCCTCCGTCTCTCCCAGTAAAACCTTTTTCAACAGCCTCCGGTCACTCATTCTAATCTCTCCCGCCAGGGTTTTGGTATCCTGATCCCCAAATCTCAAAGTGTCTCCGGTGTTTCCTAAATTAAATGTTAATATGGCAAGTTGCCGTGAGCCGTTTGCCAATTCTCCTGCACTCTCTGTGCTATCTTTTGAGTTCTGATGCATTTGCACTAATGCAAAACGGAGCAGCCAGTTTGATGGTCTGCAATAGAGACTTTGCTTCATATGGGGTGTGGAGGTTGTAATTTAAACCCGGGAGTCTGGGCCCGACCTAAATATAGAGACAAGTCGTGACGCCGCCAGGAGGAGCCAGTCTCGCACCGCTTAAGTTCGACATTACTTGGGAAGTAAATGCAATGCAGAGTCATACTGAGTTTAAACAGTGTCCCTTTAAAATGTTCAAATTTAACTCAAAGTCGGTTTAAAAAGTGCGGAGACTCTTCTCCCTCCCCACGCCCACAGGTTCCAAATAAGTAAAATGTAACTGCTGATGGGAGCTTTGCAACAGAGTTGGAACGAAGCTGTATAAACAGGTCATTGTCTGATGAAACTGACATTGCAGCTGAAGCCGGTAATTACAATGTAACATTAATCACTCCGTTAACATGTCAGGGTTACCAATCGTACATTAAGCAGATGTGAAGATCAGTGGCGCCCGTGACGTGCAGAAAGACCACGTTTGTGTTCAATTAATACCCTGGATTGGTCGAGGGGGAGTGGCGGAAAGACCTTTACAGGTCTAAAGGGCATCCAACAAATTAGAATGGGTCTAGCGGACATTGAAGTCAAAGGGCACCGGGGTCCATGTGGTTTCTTAATGGTCGCGATAATTTCCAACACCAGATTTCTGATTGGTCATCTTGGAGGACAAGATACACCTAGCAGTTTCTCTGGAATGTATAATTAGATCCTGCCTGCCTAAGTAATCAATTACTTTGCAAAGTGTAATTCGAGCCATTCGGACTGCCAGGCTCCAGACAAAACAAAGCTCACCTGGAACAGGGCTCACCCTGTTAAGACATTTTCCCACTCCTCAAACAAGTTCCTAACCTTTCTCCCAGCCCCGAATTCCTGACTACCTCCTCCCCCCGCCAAGTTCCTGACCTCTCTTTCCCCTCCCCCCCCAAGATCCTGACCTTCTCTCCTCCCTCTGAGTTCCTCCCCATCCCGGTTCCTGATCTTCTCCCCCCAAAAAGTTCCTGACCTCCTCATAGATGGGGCA